>NC_059092.1:17196621-17496621 GCF_020497125.1 Mauremys mutica | reverse complement strand
GAAGAGTGCTAGGTTGTCAGTAATATAGTATAAGGTAACCCATCTACTTAAACCATGTCAGAGAGCATGTAAAGAGAGTTGGTTCATGAGTGCACATAGAAATTTCTTTTAATATTGAAAACTCAACCAACATCTGATAGGGTACTGTGATCAGCATAACTTATGCTTGAGGAGTAGGGTATATGCCAGGAGACCTAGGGACTTTCAGCATTACAGGAGGCCATACTCCATTTCCAAGAAACCTGTCTGTATCCTATCCATCTAGATATCAGTGTGCTCCCTAAGAATGTGCAACTGTTCTCTATTTCTTAGAGACAAGATATGTGAGAGAATTTATTTTATTGGGCCAACTTGTGTTGGTGAGAGACAAGCTTTTGCACTTACACCGACCTCCTTTTCAGGTTTGGGAAACTTACTCAGTGACACAGATACAAGGGTCACACTGTCATACAAGCTGGAACAGATTGTTTAGCATAAGTGGCATCCATCAAGGCTTGAGATGATTATATATCCATATAGCTGTAGCACCTTCATGTTTTCCCAGCAACCCAGGACTGGCTTAATTAAATCCACTTCCAAAGTAGAAATAATCAGTTTAAAAAGATTATTTCCTGGTGAATCCTTGAGGAAGTGGGAAATGTCAGAACAAAGTTGTACAGATATTTCTGTCCCTTCTCCACTATCTTTCAACACTGTAGTGAAGAGCAGACTGCTTCATTCAAGGAGGAGGAGTTTGGAACTGAGACTTTCAGAAGCTGCCTTGTGACGCTGGTGCTTTGTTGGTTGAGTTTTGTTTTTGCTACCCAGTGCCCACTAGCAAAAGCAGTCTTCTTGGTTATTTAGTGCATTCTTCATTGGAGGGAGATTGATTGTGAGCTTTCATGGTGTTCTCAGATGACAATAATTGAAGAAAAAGGAAAATATTTAAACAGCGAACTAAGGAATAAATTAGAAAATATAATTATTTAATCACTATAATCTGATTTGTTTAGCCACCTCTTCAGCATGCCAATTTAAAACTCTTGGGAAATGTGATGCTGAAGCTGGGAAATCAAATATTGTGCAACTGGTTAATGGCTTACATTCACAAGATCTTTGTGTTGTACTGTTGGTCATTGTAAATGGTTAGCTTTAGACAAAGGTCACTATTTTTGTAAACTGGGCTAACAAATAGCTTGCTTGTCATCTTTAAAACCTAATGAGCATACTGCGATAATAGTGGGACTACAAAAGTGTTTCACTTCCCTGTTTGTTGGAAGTATTCTTAATCTTCTGTGGGTGATTATCAATATTTTGATGTTTTTTATTCAATCTACTGTACTCTATAATTGCAGCACATGTTATATAAAATCTTGGAATGAAGGAATAAAAATATAAACTTTTAAAGAGAGACCTGTCCACGTAACAAATCAAAACAAAAACACAACACAACATTAAAGTCTTACTCATATGCTTCAAGGTCAGAAAGGACCATTATGATCATCTACTCTGACCTGCACATTGCAGGCCATAGAACCTCACCCACCCACTCCTGTAATAGACCAATAACCTCTGGCTGAGTTACTGAAGTCCTCAAATCATGGTTTAAAGACCTTAAATTACAGAGAATCCACCATTTACTAGTTTAAATCTGCAAGTGACCTCCAGGATTTCTGCCATTCTGACCTGGAGGAAAATTCCTTCCCGACCCCAAATATGGCGAACAGTTAGACTCTGAGCATGTGGGCAAGACCCAACGGCCAGACATCTGAGAGAGAATTCTGTAGCGTCCCATCACCGGCCATTGTAGATATTTGCTTCTTTTTAAAGAATAAACTCCCATGTACCAAAGTATAAAGGACAACTGGAAACTAACCTGGTAACAGAATAAAATCGTTATTATGAAGACTGTGTGTATGAACGAATCTGAAACATATTTCTTAAAACAGAACTCTTGGAAATGCGCTTTGTTGTGTAAAATTATATTGTTGGCTTCTGCTATACTTCTCAGACTCCTACATTACCAAGGACCCAACTCTTCAGTGTGAACCTAAAGGTAGGTTGTGACCTGGCCCAAGCCGGGGAAGCTAATAATCCAACCAGTGGACCAAATTTGGTGTTGAATCCTGGTCATGTGCCACCTGAGGCACATTGTGCATACACTGAGTGGGGAATCATGAAATATTTAGTGTGCTTGAATTGGAAAAGTGTTTCTTTATTCTCTTAAAAACTAGCTACAAAAGCTCACAATTTAGGCAACATGGCATTTGACTTTCACGTGATCTAAGAGCCTTCATCAACTATATTAGCCATCTAAACCAGGGGTCGGCAACCTTTCAGAAGTGGTGTGCCGCATCTTCATTTATTCACTCTAATTTAAGGTTTTGCGTGCCAGTAATGCATTTTAACATTTTTAGAAGGTCTCTTTCTATAAATCTATAATATATAACTAAACTATTGTTGCATGTAAAGTAAATAAGGTTTTTAAAATGTTTAAGAAGTTACATTTAAAATTAAATTAAAATGCAGAGCTCCCTGGACTGGTGGCCAGGACGTGGGCAGTGTGAGTGCCACTGAAAATCAGCTCACGTGCCGTCTTCGGCACACGTGCCATATGTTGCCTACCCCGATATAAACTTTTGTGTTAAAGGCAAAGGAAACTATGCTTTGTTTGCATTTTTGTAAAAAAGGAACAGTATAACAAAGTATAACAGTATATATAAACAGTATAACAACTTTTAAAAATATTTTAATTTTGTAAACTAATGCTAAAACTTTCTTGGTCTCATTTTTGATGTGATGTACTAAATGTGAGCCTAGTCACAAAGCATGAACTTCTAAATCTTATCAGCGCAATATTGGAATTGCTCAGCATAAACCATTTCAAAGCCAGAAGAGTGGCAGAGCTGTTTTGGCAGAATAATAATTGATCTCCAACATCTTCTACTACACCAAGTGGGTTTACTTCCCTATATCCATAGCTGGAGACTGTACCAAATTGGTTGTAGGGACCTCATGTCCGTGAGTTTGGGAGGATGATGGTAGGCATATTAAAAAAATAAATATATGGAGATATACCTGTCTCATAGAACTGGAAGGGACCCCGAAGGGTCATTGAGTCCAGCTCCTTGCCTTCACTAGTAGGACCAAGTACTGATTTTGCCCCAGATCCCGAAGTGGCCCCCTCAAGGATTGAACTCACAACCCTGGGTTTAGCAGGCCAATACTCAAACCACTGAGCTATCCCCTACCCCATACGTAATTGAGAGTCAGATCTGGATGCCAGTTGGGTTTTCATCATTTAGTATTATGCGTATCTAATAAGTTCTCCTCTCTGAAATGAATCCTCCTTTAGCTTCTTCAAAAAGCACCAGTGATTTCAAATTTATAATTTCATTTAGCATATGTTGGTTTTGGAGTGGTGTGAATTTGAGTGAGCGATCCATTCCCTCTAGATAAGTAAAAATATATAGCTTCTAGTCAAACATGAGATTGAGCTAATATTAATGTCTCCACCGCAGAGTGGATAAAAAGAATTTAGGAAAAATGACTGTATTTGAATCAACATAATATTTTAAATCAGATTTTTTTATTTATGTTATTCTTTCTTCCTGTTCTATAGTTGTAAATGACAAAGCATGGATGTTTTGTACTTGATTATAGTTTGTAGAATTTCAGATTTTACATAATTTTTTTCTAAGAAGTTTCAGATTTAAACTGCTCATCCATGCTACAAAAGACATGTAAAAGTCCTCATTAACCTTCTTACTGTGAGACCAACACCAAATCAAACAAAATTGATAGGCAACTAGCCTGTATTATATTGGCAATCTACCTTCTGATTGAATATTCATAAGTCAGTATAGCCTGGTTAAAGTATTTCAGCTTTCCTCCTCTTCCACTTAGGTTTGCAGTCAATGGGACTTGTGCTTTTAAGTCCCTTGGGTTGTTTTGAAACTTCTACTTAAATAGGCTCATAATCACATATTTAGGTGGGATTTCTAAAACCACCTAGCACACAGTGGCTGTGAACTGAGAAATAACTCTTTAAGTTTCAGGGTGATAGAGGAAGTTTTCCTCTTTGAATTGAAAATAGTGAAATTTCAGGAGTAGATGAACTTCCAGAATTCGTGACTACGCCTGCAAGTCCTGTGAATCGTTGCACCTCTTCCTACTTAAGAAATGGCACAGAGGCTACCAAACTATCTTGTTTACAAGGCAGTTGGTTGATAACTTTTCCTATAAAGACCACTTTACAAAGATAACAGGAATGGATAGCCTCTCAACACCAATGAGCAGTTTCTGGGAAGAAACTATTTGAATAGGTCCATGTGAAATCTTCCCTATAGCTAGGGCCCTACCAAGTCCAGTGTCCATTTTGGTCAATTTCATGGCCATAGGATTTTAAAAATAGTAAATTTAATGATTTCAGCTATTTAAATCTGAAATTTCACTGTGTTGTAATTGTAGAGGTCCTGACCCAAAAAGGAGTTGTGGTCTCAAGGTTATTGTAGGAGGCGTTGCAGTACTGCTACCTTTACTACTTCACTGCTGCTGGTGGCAGCACTGCCTTCAGAGCTGAGCAGCTGGAGAGTGGCTGCTGCTGGCTGGGAGTCCAGCTTTGAAAGCAGAGCTGCCACCATCAGCAGTGCAGAAGTAAGGATGGCATGGTATGTTACCACCCTTTTTCTGCACTGCTGCTTGCAGAGCTGGGCCCTCAGTCAACTGCTGCCACTGTCCAGCCACCCAGCTCTGAAGGCAGAGGCACAGAAGTAAGGGTGGCATGGTATGGTATTGCCACCCTTCTGCTGCTGCCGGTGGGGCGCTACCTTCAGAACTGGCAGCATGGGTAACAGCTGCCAATCTCTGGCCACCCAGCTCTGAAATCAGCGCAGAAGTAAGGGTGGTAATACCTTGACCCCTCCACCTAAAATAACCTTGTGACTCCCCTGCAACTCCCTTTTGGGTCAGGACCCCAATTTGAGAAATGCTGGTCTCCTCCTTGAAATCTGCAAAGTATAGAGTAAAAGCACACACAAGACCAGATTTCACCGTCTGACGCGTCTTTCTTGGCCATTTAATCTAGAGAGAATGGAGAAGAATTACCTGGTGATTTTGGGGGTCCCCACTGCTAGAGTCTCAGATGGTCAAGCCAGTTGGCACAACTGCAATTCGTTGCAACAAGGGCTGGGAGCTAAATCCCTGTTTTTTCCCCTGTTTAATAGGGTAGAGCTGGGAATCACATTAGGAGAACCAAATGGACTACTCATGAAATAATAGGAATGTTATTTTGGGTTGTTGTAAGGGTTGTTTTTTCTCCTCTCTGGGGATGTGGCTAAGGCTCATATAGGTCATGAACCACAGGTAACTTGTTTGGTAAAAGTCCTACTTTCCACTTTTATAATGCTTTTTATCTGAAAGTCACAAAGCACTTTACAAAACTAAGTAAGTAGTAGTATCTCCATTTTACAGATGGAGAAGTTACTTAATGTCTATGTACTGCGACTTTCCCAAGGTCATGTAATGGAAGATTGAAACTGAACCATCTACTTGTTGCTCTTAACCACTCATTTAGAGTGCCTGTTCTAAAAATATACAAATTACTGATTTAACACATTTATATCGTAGCTTTTCGGGGGAGGAGGAATCCTGAAACTTCACTATCACAAGATTATTACTTAAATATATTGAGCCAAGTTCGCTCTTGGATGTGTGTACAACTTTGATTAGTGTTTCACATGTGTATAATGGAGGGCAGTGACTACAGCGGCTCATCCGTGTTTGCCTAGTTGCATATTCTTGCTGCCTTGGATTCTTCCAACAAAGCAAATTGCTTTTATGTATAGCATAGGAAGATGTGGGGAGGGATAGCTCAGTGGTTTGAGCATTGGCCTGCTAAACCCAGAGTTGAGAGTTCAATCCTTAACAGGGCCATTTAGGGATCTGGGGCAAAAAAAAAAAAAAAGTTGGGGATTGGTCCTGCTTTGAGCAGGGGGTTGGATTAGATGACCTCCTAAATTTCCCTTCCAACCCTAATATTCTGTGTCCTCTCTCTTAAAGAACGGTTCCTTTTCCCCACACCACCATGTAAATTAATAGATCAAACAGTGTCAAAACCTTCGCTGTTCTACCCATACACTTGATCATTTTACTTCCCTTATGTATAATCATATTTCTAAAAGCTTTCCACCCCATCAAAAAGATGACTTTGTAACAGAAGTAAAACTAAAATCTTTCATGTGCTGACTTTGCAGTGTTTCTAGTACATCTCCTGAAATGATATGTTAAATGAGAATTGTAAAGCAAAAATGAAAACAAAGTTCAGCAAAGATTTACTATGTAGGGTGTCAAAAGTATTTAGCACGTCATTCTTGGATAACCCAGGTACAAAAAGTATCATTGACTATCTATACTGTGTGGTGTTTTTTTTTTTTTTTTTTTAATCTTCCATCAGTGCACCTCTGCTGATGGTGTGCTAGTGTGGACAGGGCACAGGTGTTTCCACTGACATGATGGTAAAAACACGTGTGCCCTGACTCCTCAGTATGCCTACTGTTGATAGTCAAAGTTGGGACATTTCCCACAGAAAACATCCCCCAAACAACCAACCATTGATAGCCATGGTGTCAATAAGCCAAGGTTACAGAATGAGACATTCCGAGACAGTTCAAGCTAAAAATGAAAACCGAAGAAATGGATGACTTGCCCTGATACAAGACTTTGCTAAATTCCTCCTCTGGCTCTACGCAACCATTATATGCCCCATGAGCACTTTGGGAAGAGTGCATATGGCTAATTAGCTAGGCTAAGATATAAAAGTGGGGAAGCTATATTAAAAATTCAGTTCGTCACATAAATCACCTTAATGGTTTTCATAAACTGATTCTTTAACTGTTGCTACTGTTGAAGTTGAGGGCTCCCTGAAGCATCATGCTTGCTGGGAGAAGTACTACTAATGAGACACCCTCAAGAACTGCTGTTTTTTGCTAAGGGCTGGCAGGGTGGATTCATTTAAATCAGGGAGATTTAAATCACCAAATTGAAAGCCTTGATTTAAATAATTGATTTTAATTAACTTTTCCATATGTACTTCTTTCCTAAAGAAAGATGCATTCTCATTGGTTGAGATAAGCGTTAAAACATGTTGATTTACAACTAAGAGCCTTCACATTATATTTGGTACATCTTTTTACTACCTAGGAGGGTACACTATAAGTATATATTTAAGCAATGATATAGTTTAATATTTTCAGATTCTATAAATTTTTCATTTTTAGTATGTTAGAAAATGGTGGTGAATATATTAGCTTATTTACTAGATTAACTTTTTGCTCATGATTTGTGTCAAGCTGCATTAGGATGGTAACTGGAATTTATATGTTTTGTATGTTTAATATTTTTATTGAACCAGAATAAGCCCTTAATACAGTACATGTGCGAATTGGTAAAGCTTGACCTCAAAAGTTGGATGTGTTTTCCCTGATTCTTTCTTTATATAGAAAAGTAGTCTTTAACTCAAAGCTTTTTTGATAGAGGCTCATGGACTTATGGATTTATTTTTTTTGTTTAAATGTTTTAAGAGTTTATAATTTTAGGCCTTATTTTTTGTATTAAATTCAGATTTCATTTTAAGCAACTTTATTTGTAAAACAAGTTTATTGTAAGTTAACAAAATAAACATCAATTTAAATAAAAGTTTTCCTTTATTTAAATAATCATTAATATTTATCCACCCTGGGGGCTGGAAGCTCAGTAAAAGTCTCTGTAAATAAATTTTGGAGAAGCAGAGCTGGAAGAATATTGCTATCCAGAAGCACTGCTACTGGAAAACAGTAGGAGTAGGATAATTAAAGCACTTCTCTGAATCATTGTCTTCATACTGTCTGTTCCCATAGTAAAATTAGGATGCTAGTGTTCTCATGATGTCAGTGGCTTTAATTCTTGCATGATGTGCTGATGAAACTAATATAGAATTTCTCAAACTTTTGCATAGTGTAAACTGGATCTAAAGAGAACTCTCCCATTCATAATCATGCAGACCACCTCCCTTCTCACTCACAATTGCTTTAACATCCCTATGGCAACTATAGCTGCTTATAGGGAAAAGTAATATTAGAAAAGCATTTGATATATATTTTAGCTGTCTTTAATGTGATGTACCATATTGGAAACATGGAAGGCCAGCACCATAAGACCAGTCTGCTCTACAGAACCAGTCAGCAAGTACTCCACAAATTATTGGTGGCCTCTGTTACCTTTACTTTAAACCTCGTGCTTTAATTTTACACTCCAAATTTCTCTTTACAAGGTGTTGGTCCAGAAATCAGCTCCACTTTGGACTTGGTGTTGAGAAAGATACAATATTTGGATCAGTGGTATAAACTGGCCTTGCGAGTTGCTTGCCTCTTAACATCTATATTTATTTTACAAGAATGTCTTAATATTATTTCAATCCTGCAGTATATTGTTAAATTTCAAAAGAAAATAAAAACTTGTACAGTAGATCAGATCAAGGGTATCATTTGATAATTGTAGTAAGCAGAAATGGTTACATTAAAGATATTTTCAACATTTCCAAAGTAGTCAGATTAATCTTGAAGGGACAGCAGCATGAATGAGGTTAGCAGTCTGCTACAAGTAGTCATTCAATCAAGCTATTTTTGGGATTTCTGCGGTGCCAAGAACCAATATAGAACCTGATCCAAAGGTCATTGAATTCAATGGAAAGTCACCTATTGACTTCAGTGGACTTTGGATCAGGCCTGTAGTAATTAAAATTCGGATAGAGATGTTTATAGTAGATACTGCTCTTGGCTTCTTTTAAGTTCAGCTACTTGGCGGGTTCAGCAGCCCTATGTAAGTTTCTGTATTTGTAAATCAGCGTTTGAGATATAATTTAACAAATTAGAACAGTCTCTGAGGTTGTTTTGAGTGGCAGTGCAGTAATGATTAGCAGCTGAGTTCATCAGGGTACCTTTCTTTGAATGTTTGTTTAAACTTGGCTTGAAGTTTTAGTGAATTCACTTTTTAGTGAATGTAGTGAATTCAGTTTTGTATCTCTGATAATGTGGACAGAATTGAGTTGTTAAAATTTGTATATTTACAAGCTTGGGAACGTAGTTCTGATTAACTTGTTGTTTTTTTCCCCTTATGAATGAAAATGCCATGGAAATATTTTTCACCACATGGCTCAATTTGAAGTAAAGCAGAAAACAAATTTTAGGCCTGATATTTAAAATGGAAAATTTTGGATTTCCATTTGTTTGAAACCAGATAAGCATATTTCATTCAATTTCCAAAATATCTGATGGAGTGTACTGTAGCTATTCTCCAGTTATTAACACTGAAGGAGTTGCACAGCTAAAACCAACCACCTTAATTTGGGGTTCTCTGAAAATTGAAAGAAGTTGGCGTTTGTGTGGTGCAAAGAAATGTAAAATATCCTGTTGGTCTAATGAAAGTGCCAACTAAAGTTTTATGCAGGCTTTAACTGTAAAACTCAGCAGTCAGTCCTTTTGTATTTAATAACCTGCACTTTGTATTTATAACATCAGACAGTTTTCAGGTTGCTTAGGGTAAGATTAACAATTATGAATATGCACTGTAGCATTAATTTGGAGACCAAGGAAAAGCTGATTCTAGCAGGAAAAGAACTCTTAACCTCTTCCTTCTCCTTTTACGTAATTTGAGATGTCCCAATGTAAAAATGCAGAGGTATTTTGTTGGGCTGTTTTTTCTACCAGGCTAATGGAAACTGCATAATGGCACTTATCTTTATATAGTGTTATCTGTAGAGCTCTGCACGATACTTTGCGTATAGAGGCTTAATAGGGAAGGAGCTCTAGAAAGAGGTTCAACTCTTAAACCTAGAAGAACCAGTGGGACAGACTTATGGCTTATGTGGGCCAAGGCCTTGGGCAACCTCCAGTGGTCGAGAAGCTTCAAGAGAAGTGACCAGAGAAAACTACTTACATTTTCCCATTTTTCTTTTGGTTTAACCTTGTTGTTTAGTGTTGTAGTCCAGTGAATTCTCTCTCATCATTTAGACTCTCTTTGTACAATGAATTCTCGCGTACACAGTAGTATATCTCTGATAAAGACATCCTTTGTGAATGGACAAGGACACAATTAAAAAAAGAATCAACGGTATGTATCTTGTTCATTTGACATGTATAGTACTTGATGTACTTCAATGCAAAACTCATCCTTAATTATTAGATTGCAACTGGAAACTTCATAGCATAGTATGGTGGGTAATTTAATGAAGCCTTAATAATAAGAGATCTTACTACAGCATGTGTTATTAAATCCTTACTAAGAAGGAGAGCGTGTCTGCCATTTTTCACGTGAATTATGGAGTTTGTAAATTAGGGCATTTATAGTTGAAGCTTTTTATTTTTTTCTGCCTGTTCTGAATTTTACACCAATAACCTGATTAGCCTGCAAAGGATGGGGGACCAAGGTTATATTTTTGTTGACTATTTGCCACCCAGGCTACTCTGTCTTAAAGGCAAACTTTTTTGTTTGGGCCCTGGGAAACACAAACTAAACTTGATGCATTTATTTTCATGCCATCTTTCATCTCAAAGTATCCCTAAGTGTTATGCAGCCTATATGTATCTATTATTACTACAGACGCTCCCTGACTTACACAAGCGTTCTGTTCCGGAACGTCTTGCGTAACTTGAATTTTGCATAAGATGGAAATGTATACTCGACCATTACGTGGAGGAAAAAACCCAACTATTTCCATAAGTGCGGGTTTGCGTAACCTGGTGGGTGTCTGTGTATAAATTGCTTCCACACCACTGAAATGCAGCCACTTCTGGGGTGGAAAGGAAGTACACTCAATTTTTAAAATATTTTTATATGATCTTGCTTCTCCCTACCCTGAAAATCTTGTAAAACCATTTAAAATATTTTTTCCTTCCTTTTTTACCATTTTTATCTTTCCACCTTTTTTTTAAAGTCACCTTGATTTTAGAGTTCTTGTTTTCTTCTGTTTGTTGCTTTTTGTATCTGTATTTTTAAAGGTTTTTTCAGATTCAGTATTTTCCAGTATTTTTATCAGTGCCTCTTTCAAGCTTCTGTTTGTTTCAGATTTGCTTCAGTTCTTTTTCTGTATCTATTTATAAGTTCTCTTGTCTCTTTTCTTTCCTACCAGTGCATTACCAAACATTTTGTCAGATTTCAAGGGGAGCACTGGACTTAGCAGAGTGGAATTCACAAGATTTGTATTTCTGATGCTGCTCTGGTCTCAGGGTGATAATAAATGTGTGCAGGGTTTTGTAAGTTTCGTGCCACTTTTGGCATAATGTAACTGTTGATGCAGAGAATAATTACAAATGGAAAAATACATTGAGATATGTAGGACAAGTAAATGCATGCGGTGATTAATACAGATGAAGATAAAAATATACACAAGCATCAGGTCAGACATGTTATTACTTTTTATTCTGTTGTCTATTTTTATTTCATATTTATATTATAATGCCCAAAGCCCCTAATCAAGGTCAGGGCCATATAGTGCTAGACCCTATACAGACACAGTCATATCTGCACCGACATTCTCTTTTCTTCCCCCAGTCTCAGAGCCCCTATTGACTTGGGCTAGCACTATGGGGTAAAAATAGCAGTGTAGACGTTCCCGGGCTTGGAAATCTGGTGAGTGGGGAGGTTCTCCAAATCTGGGCTTCAGACCCACCTGGAACATCTACACTGCTGTTTTTAGACCCTTAATGAGTCCCAATCAATTGACCCATGCTCTGAGACTTGCTACCGTATTATTATTCTTTACATTGTTACACGTACCCTAAGTCCCTTCATGTTGTAGTTTCATGGCCTCTCTCTCCAGCAGTGGGTGTTGAAAACTTTTACTGATTGTGTTGACAAGACAGTTTTTTGTACCATTCATGTAATGGTGCAGAAGATGGTTTTGTCCCATCTACATTGTTAGGCTTTTAAACCATAAACTATAGTTAAATCTTTTAAGCACTGTTTCCTTTGGATTTGTTAGTGACAGCTGTTGTCCAAGTGATTCCTGAATCTGTACTATGTTATAGACTAGGCTAGGGTGTGTAGTGATTCAACTGGAAATTCTGTTATTCCTCTGGCATATAAGAAGCATTACATTGACCTGCACTAGTTCCTTATTGTCCTGTTCTGCTAGGCAAAAAAATGTCTCAAAGGATTTAGGAGTATAAAACTGATGTGTCCTGAATAGCGGAATACTCTAGAACTCAAGTGAATAGAAGCTCTGGGTTAAAAAAGCTCTGCTAGGCTAGCTAAAAAACCCTATAGGAATGATTATATAAGCCTGTGTTACCATTTAGTATGTGTATATTTTCCATTGCTGTGCCTTTAACCAGTAAAGTTTTGCTTAATATGAAAGAGAGCGCACAGATTTAGAATAGTCTCTGGCATCTAATTTTTGGACTAGTTTAAAGTTATAAAATGAGTCAGGCAGATCTAGTCATCTGGATAAGGATTATATCAGTTCATGTTATTTTATTATAAAAAATATCAGCAGGAAAAGAAGAATATGATTGGCCAACAAAGCTTCAGACTGTGTGAGCACTCTAACAAGTCAGGATCTGTGTCCTTCAGTTATATAATAATTTTAAAAAGAGGGAGAGTTTGGGCATTGCACAGGTAGAACAGCAGCACTTCTCAGGACGCTGAAGGTATTTGGCTTTTTGCTTTGTACCTGACAAACGAATTTCAGCTGTGCAGGTGTCCTGCTGTAATATCACACCTTGTGATGTGTCACTGTCAGTATCTACTGTTGCAGAAACAAACGGAAATGATAAATTAGTTTTTTGTTTGCTGTTGTCTTGTTACTGTAAATAGGATTTTATTATGCTAACTGATAATGAGATTGAAGCAAAAATGTAGAGGCTTTTCTGCACCTGGGATTGAAATTACACAATTTTGCAGTGTTGAAAATATCGGCATAGGGGGCTGGTGGGCTTGCTGGGAGCTCCTCTTGAGATTACACCAATTAAGGGGACAAGGGGAGACAAGACATTTTATTTTATTTCTAAAATATGTATAATTAAAGAAAAAATTTGAATTGTCAGTAAAAACCGATTCTTTGCCTCCTGTTTCTTAAAGCAGAATTTGCCTGAAATAAAGGTAATAAATAGATTTGAGATTCTAACTAATTTATATGAGTAAAACCAAATTAAAATATTTGTTTAAAAAGTCTTTTGCCATCCAACTCCTTTACAATAGCCCTGTGTTTTAAAAAAAAAAATTACTTAAGGAATAGCTGTAACTGTTCAAAAGAGTGAATAGTTGTGATAAATATCTAATTTGTGGTGAAACCAAGTGGCTAATTGTTGCAGTCAAAAACATCAGCCATGCAAAGGTACCCTTATGACCCAGCAATAGCTATTGCCTTTAGCTTTTTAATTTCCTTGGTACTGATTTGCTTAAAGAAAGTTGTTCAGGCAGAGATGACTTTGGCAAACTGCTGCCTTGTCTCTTCTGTCTCCTCCCCCAGTCAGCAGGGCTTTGTCTCAGTGACACGTTGGTCCTAGGGAGGAGGAGAGAAGCTGGCTTTGGATTGGTGGAGGGAAGTGTTTCCCAGACTGGCCATTGTTTGCCTGTATGTGAGGGAGAGATGCGGGGGGAGGGGAGAATGGGGGTGAGGGACGGAGAAACGTGCGCCGCACAGCAGCCATACCGAGAGCCCAGAGAGATTTCATTGCTTGATTATAGAGATGCCTGCTCTACAATGAAAAAACAGAGTTTAAATAATTAATTCCTCTTCCGTGTTTGAAAAGATGGATCAGTGTAAGTGTAGCTTAGTCGGACTGAACAATAATGATCTAGCAATTGAAAAAGAAAAAAAGACACCACACTTGTTTACAGCCCGTTGTTGTAATCCTGCACTGACAGCGAGGGGCACTCAGTGACCTAATAGGTCTCTTCCATCTCTGTATTTTATAACTCTGGTTTGCTTCTCCAGACAGAGAAAGATATGACCTCTGCATTCTTCTTTACAGAATAATCAGTAAACAATAATAGTTCCTGAAGTTTCTGCTTCCTGCTGCGAATCACTGAAATGCTGCATTGTATAGCGAGATTAATAACTGCCTGTCTACACATTGGTAGTTAATGATTAATCAGCATGAGGTAGACATAGGAAGAGGCAGTAAAAAGCCTTGTTTTCTTTAGGGTTGGTAGAGCTAGAGCACAGCAAACGATCTTCTTTGTTTTCTGTTCTGACTGCCAGTGATTGTGAAACACGCTTCTTGGAAAGGGCTGACGCATAGATATAAATACATGACCTGAAGGTTTCAGAGGAGCCCCTCTGCCAACGTTACCGAAGGTCGTGATGGCTTTTGTTGTCCTCTTGTCCCCTCTTCCCAGCCCTTCCGATTGTGGACAAAGGTTGCACCACTCAAAGTCCTTGTTTCCTCTGCAGCTGCTCTTTGCAGTGTATCTCCCGCCATCTTGCTTTAACTTGCGATCACAGTATTGAAATGTAGCCTTAGTACTGCTTCTCCTCCCCCAGCGCTCTAGAAAGTCTCATTTTCTTGTAATGTATTGTTTTGCTGCAGTAACCTGTCTTGTGATGCAGCATTGCAGATCTCTCCTCCTCTCCCTTTAGGATCAAATAGCATGGAGCAATGCGGTTCCCCTTCTAGCAGCAACTGCAAAGACAGGAGTAGCTCGGAGAGCAGCCAATGGGTGGGGCTGGGTCGGATCACTAGACAGATTAATCCTCACGGTGGGGTACTATAGGATGTGTGTGTAATCAAAGGGCACAGACCGCGTTGGGGCAAGGAAAATGCAAATCTTCCTGTGTCAGCAGCTGGCTCTGGACGCTTACTGCTCTCTCGTGCTCCCCCCCCCCCACTTGCTTGTCCCCCGCCACCCTCCAAGAAGGGCGATTATTACAGATCATCCCTATTGCACTTCAGGGCTATAGTGCAGCAAACTAAAGCCGTGTATACATTTTAGCATCTAGATAGAGGAGAGATTAAAATGAATCGTCTCAATTAAAGTTGGATTATTTAGGACTATTTCTACCGTAGAAGTAGGATACCAGAGTAATTTAAATTGCTCATGCATTTGCCTGCCTAAACAGCCCACGGGGAAAATCCATGGGTTTTTGTACAGTGAGGATATCTGTTCCTCTTAACATGCAAGGAAAATGATTTCAGGCATTCAGCGAAGATTGGTTGTATTATCAGCCAGACTATTGCACTAAATCCCCTGTAAATTTGTAATATAAAATACAAAAGATTGAACAGAGTATTTTTTGTTTGAAATAAATAAAATTATGATTCTGCATTTCACAGCACTCAAGGTAGTTTTTTACACAAGAATTAAAACAATTTGTCAAGCAAATTGTCGTGTGAGCATGTAAGTTTTAACATAAAACTTGCTAATAGATAAATTGGGATTTAGGTATAAAAGACATAGTATTGCTTTGCTTGCTTTGGTGCATGAGGATCAAATTCTGTTGATGTACCACATGTACTGCACTTCTTGTTCTCCCATAGCTTAAATAGAGGCATAGGTGAACATTTGGTAGATTACTGGATCTCAATTTATACTATGGTGATTACAAACAGCTCCTGGATATTTTTTTAACCAGTTTTTTATAAACTTGGAAGTGCCATAACTAGCAAAATGGGAAAATAAGACGTTTGTCAGGATAGTAAGTGGAAACCAGTATTTTAAGAGCACTTGTGTGAAATGTAACTGACAGATGGCACTACCACATTGTTAGCTAGGCTATATATAATTGGACTCTCAAAGGTCTTTAGGATATTTTTTGTGAGGAGTTCATGATTCAGTTGTTGCTAAAAACAAAGTATGGAAAAACGCTGTCAAATTGGATTTGTAAATGTTGAGAAAATAAAAATGCAAATTGATACACTTGGTACTACACACTGAAGTCATAGAGACTCAAAGGAAAACAAAATTGAAACACTCAGTTCTTTCTCATCTTTTCTTTTTTTAGGCTTGTAGGGGACCAGTTTTATTTTTTAAAACATTCTGGTGGGAATCAGATGTATTTCAGTCACACTAGTAAATACTTAGATTACCATAAATGACCATGAGGACAGTTAATCTCACTTTACCCAAAGGGCCTCTGCTCACTTTTTTCCTTCCATCCTCTCCTCTTTACTCTTACACATCTTGTTTCTTTGTACGTTCTTATTATCCCCCTCGCTATTTCTCTACCATATTCCTTTTTCTTCTGGTCTCTGCAAATATTGTTTTAAATGCAAGTCCTAATACAACTATCCAGCCTACCACAACCTCATCTGATCTGATGGGGAAACTTTCAGAAGCCCCTCCTTCTGACAGTAGCCTTTGAATATTCTGTAAATGCAGGAAAAACTCAGAGTGAAAATTGTGGATTTTGAGAATTTATTCCAGTGCAATTTTTCTAGTGATCTTGGTATAACCTTCTGAGGGTTTTTGTAAAGTGCTTTTAAATTGTAATATTCATATCTGTGATACCCCCAGGGTGCAGTCTGGACTGTTGAACAGCTGTGTTCCCTCAGTTCTCCGACCAATGGTGCTTTTTACGCTGTGAGAGCAACCATTCCTGATCTGCTCAGACAATATCTAGCATGTAAATTACTCCCAGCTATGTTGTATGAGTGCTGTGGCCAGCCACTCTTGAATTACTCTGCAGAGCAGCACCAGCAAATTCCCAGTCCCAGACTTTTCCTCAGAAATGTGCCTCTTGTCCAGGAGAGGGCTGGGCGCTACAACACAAGCGCGTATAAAGTCTGTCATTTTATTACTAGAAAATTATATGCACAAATCCTGTTATCTCAAATGGAGTTTCCCAAGCACTTTAATCCAAGCACACGCTTTTAAATAACACAAGTTTGTTAACTACAAATAGATTTTAAGTGATTACAAGTAATGAGGCATAAAAGTCAGAATTTGTATAAGACTATGAAAAGCAAAACGCAACTAATATCTAAATTAACAAGCTAAGTGAATTAAAAGCAAAGATCTCTCACCACGTTCTAGCAGTCTTACTGGCTGAAATCCTTTCAGTCAGGCTCTTCCCCCTCCAGTTCAGTGCTGCCTCCTTTGCAGCGGCATATTATCGCCTAGGCTGACAAATTTGCAGGGGCAGCAAATTTATGGGCAGGTCTTCACTACCCGCTGGATTGGTCGGTGGGGATCGATTTATCGTGTCTTGTCTAGATGTGATAAATCGATCCCTGAATGCGCTCCCCGTCAACTCCGGAACTCCAGCTGACAAGAGGCGGAAACAGAGTCGACAGGGGAGTGGCAGCGGTCGACTCGCCACCGTCCTCACGGCCAGGTAAGTCAACCTAAGATATGCCGACTTCAGCTACCCTATTTGCGTAGCTGAAGTTGAGTATCTTAGGTTGACCCCGGCCCACTAGTGTAGTAACAGCGCACCTCTGCCTCCTCCGCGAGCGTGCCGCCGCGTCCTGCTCCCTTCCCTCCCAGCGCTTGCGCTGCGAAACAGCTGTTTCGCAGGGGGGAGGAGGAGGGAGGATGAGGCGCACTGGGGGAAGAGGCGGGACCAGGGTGGAGATTTGGGGAAGGCATCCAATAGGGGCAGGGAGGGTGCAAAGTTGGGGTGGGGACTTTGGGGAAGGGGTTGGAATGGGGGTGGGGAAAGGGTGGAGTCGTTGCAGGGCTGGGGCGGGGGGCAGCTATTATTTCAGGGCCTAGGGGTAGCAAAATCATGAATCCGCCACCGCTCCTTTGTTTTTCAGATCTTGTTGATGTCATGTGGGTAGATAGAGAAGCAGAGACATAACTTGAGGTCTGACCCTCATTATTATAGTTTGAGAATTTATTCTTATTCTTTGAGAATCCTCTTCACTGGGGGTTCAGGAGACAAAGATTGTGGGAATAGGAACCTCCAGCTGTTTGTTGAGGCATCAGTTTGCCTTTTGTCTCTGAGGAACTGGTTTCTGGCTGCTTTTCTAAACTTGGACTATGTCTCAATAATGTCATAAAGTAGAATTTTATAACTTTACATACATACACACACATTTTACCAGAACAATAATGATCAGCAAATTGAGTTTTGAAATGATACCTCACAAGGCATACTTTGTACAAAACTTATCATAGTCTTATAAAAGAGGTGAACGTCAAGGTACAGACTGTTCTACTTTCGCTTTGATTTAAGGCAAATGGCAGTACCTGTATTTGTTTTAAAATGCCAGACACTGTAACCTCTACTTTCTAACTCAGTCTGTGTCTACACTGCCACTTTCAGCGCTAAAACTTTAGTCATTCAGGGGTGTGAAAAACATCTGCCGAGAGACAAAAGTTTTAGTGCTGAAAAGCGCCAGTGTAGACAGTGCTTTATCGTAAAGCTACCACTGCTCGTTGGAGGCTGTTTTTTTTTATCGCCTGGAGAGCTCTACCCCAGTGATAAAGCGTGACTACACTGCCCATGTTACAGCGTTGGCACTGCTGCGGACGCGCTGTAATGTGGGCAGTGTAGACATACCCTAAATTCTGTCTCCATGCTGCTTTTCATTTACAGTGCTGCCTAAGGCTTTTATATTCAGCAAGCAACCTGTTCACTTAGTTTTAAAGATGCTTTTGTTAGCTGCATGTATTATTTACTGAAGAGTGAACAGTATGCTCGGTACTGTGTGAAACCGAGGAAGATGGAATCTACATCTAGATTTAGATAGCATTTGATTGGAAAGTCCACTCGTGGAGTAGCTTTTGCAATGTTGTTTAAACTACTAATGAAAGTCGTGCATGTAACGCAGTCAAACATAGCTCCTGAAATAATCTTCACCCATGATATGCTTGCTATTGATTGTGACCTCTTTTTCCTCCTGGAGTAAGTAGCTGAGAACAGCTTTGATAATTGCTTAAGGTTTAACTGTGTCTAATTTTACCTTTTTTATCACAAATTTTATAGCAACTTACTGTATCCTCATGACTCAGTAATACTCATTTTTGTAATATCCTTCTCTTTACAATTTATAAATGTCTTACACTTTCTCTTGCATGTTCCAACCCAGTTTGTCAAGAGCTTCCAAATTCTGCATTTTACATTTTGGAAGTGTTTTTTATTTTTTGTAACTAATGAACGTACGCAATAAAATGCCATTATCTGCTTTTTAGAAACTTCTTGACTGAGTGAATTGGCTGTTCAAAATTTTAATGTGGAGCTTGGCATACATAGTGCCTCTAAACTGTTTCAAAAACATATTTAACACAAGATACTCTTCATCTTCCCGTTTTTTAAATTTTTTTTGTTTGTATCAGTTTATACAAGTCCTTGTAGTATGTTGCTTGTAGTTTTTTGCAAGGAGTTGAATTCATATCCATAATTCATTAAATCCTTGCTCTTATTAATAAGCCATGGTTACAACTTATACAGTGTTGCGGTTACTTAACATCAGAACATATGTGACAACACCCTGCTTAGTATTTCTTAAAGCTTTCATGAATGTAACTAGTGTGTTACTGTTTCATAATGGAGAGTTTAAAGTTGAATTCTAGTAGCATAGTCCAGAGGTGCATTTGTGAGTCACACTTTACAAGTGAACTAAGAAGCTATTGTAAATAAATAAGTTTGAAATCAGAAATCAGTATCGGAATTAACAACGTTGTTTTAACACTGAATTAATTAAATTTAGATCAGAGTAGTAAAATAGCTGTGTCAAGTTTTTTCTTAGTGTTGCAACTTTTTTATTTGTAATTATTTTGACAGTTTTATAAGGCTAATTATTTCGAGATTGTCAAATCAGAGTAAAAACTAGAGTACCATTGTAACTATAAATGCCTTTTTATTTCTTAGGATGTTGTTGTTTGGGAATATAGCCTATTAGGCTACCAAGAGATCCATCTTAACCAGAAATGCTTCTCAGGATGTTGTTTGGGAATATAGTCTATTAAGATGGATCTCTTGGTAGCTTAACCAGAAATGCTTCTCACATCAAAATGGAAAGAAGCCTGAAAATAGTTACTGAAAGTACAAATGGTAATTTTCCTCTTAAACAGCTGCCTAGAAAAAATCCCAAATCCTTATTTTGAAATTAGTTTACTTACTATTTAGAAGACTCAATTGTTTGAATATGTATTATTTTTTACACTTCAGTATTAGCATTAATATATTTGCTTTGCTTTGTTTTTTGCAGATATGGACGTGTCGAAAGTGTCAAAATTCTCCCCAAAAGGGGGTCAGAAGGTGGAGTGGCAGCCTTTGTGGATTTTGTGGACATCAAAAGTGCACAGAAGGCACACAACTCTGTCAACAAAATGGGAGATAGAGACCTACGGACGGATTATAATGAACCAGGAACCATTCCGAGTGCTGCTCGGGGATTGGATGATACAGTTTCCATAGCATCCCGTAGTAGAGAGGTTTCTGGGTTCAGAGGAGGTGGGGGGGGCCCCACTTATGGCCCCCCACCATCACTTCATGCACGGGAAGGACGTTATGAGCGGAGACTTGATGGGTAAGTTCCAAGGTTTCTCTAGGCAGGTATTTTGTATTTGATATGGTGAGAAACGCAAACTCATATATAGGGCCCCCAGATGGATTCAAAATTTTGGGAATTATCTATGTTTCCTATTTTGGGTTGGAAACGGAAGTGATTCCTATCCCAGTGGCTGGTATCTTGTGGATCCATAGAGGATGTTTTCTGCAGCTGGTTGGATATCTACTCTTGAAATAAGGTGATCTTAAGATGGAAGATTTCCTGTGGCCAGCATCGATATTGGAGTTATTCTTCTAGAAGTAATGATTCCATTTTTTGGATAAAATTAAGGCCTTACTTGGATGTATCACTGCTACCAGATGGAGCTATATTGCTGCAGCACAAGTTCTATATGGAGTATCTTCGGAATACTAGAAAATAAGATTTGAAAGCTTGATGCCTAGTCCTCAGTTTTTACTGTATACAGTTTATATATTAATTGGATTGTCACCAAAAATTTCTAGTAGACTTCAGTGATGCAGCATCTTGGATTCTACAAACAACATTTAGGCATGGAAATACATATTGGATGAAGAAGATTGAAGGCAGCTTTTGATGTTTCCATTTTGGATCTACATCAGTTCCAGGTTATTGGGATTATTCTTCCTGATGGTATTGCCAAAAAAAAAAAAAGATGGACATTTCTAAAATTTGGAAATTATAGTCCTTCTAAAAGTACTGGAATAAGAACCACTGCCTTGAATTTATGGGATGGTATACAGCCAAGATGTATATGATGGTGTACAGCCAAGGGGAGTGGATTACTATCTAGTATCTTAAAAAGCCATTTGCTACCGCACAGTTAAAGGTACTTAGTTTTAAGGACATGGTGCTAATAATCAGTTTGTGGATACATCAATCAAAATTGACTGGGCTGGATGGCTACAAAGGTGGATAGAGGATACCAGGTGGCCAGCCATGATGCATTCCCTCATACATTGGGTGTACTTCTACCAGCTGCTTGATTCAGACTTAGGGCCGGAAATTAAAATAATGGATGCATTTCTAAGTGTCAACTGTCTCAAGAAAGAAGTCTGGGGGTTTCAGAGTTATGGTTTCAGTTTGGGACTACTTCCTGTGGATTTTTTTTATCTTGTCACTCAGATTTTTTTTCTTGTTGGTTCATCTAAAATATCATTTGACACCCTTACCCATTAAGAAGGTGGATTACCCCTATAAGAGGGGCCAAAATTGGGGAAGTTATGTTCACAGTTCTCTCCCTAGATTTAATTGGGAATATAGGTCGTGTTTCCACACTTGGAAAAGGTTGGTATGCCCTGCCCTGTGTATATTAGCCCCTCTCCTAACCCAAGTCAAACCCTCTCTTTCCACTAACTCCAGTAGTTCTTTGTACTAATAGATAAATCAGAAAAGCACTGTAGCTATTAGATGTTCAGCTCTGCTAGCTCTTGTGTCTGTCTTCTGTGTCCTTTTAATGGATAAGGACTTTGTTCTTTTATGTCAGCTATAACAGTAACCTTCTAGCAGTATTGCTTTTTCTGTTACATCATTAAATTATCTTTCACTGGCTAACATTTGATAGGATGCTAAATGCAATCATTGATAAAATTGTTGATCTTGTTCCTTCAAAAGGGGGAAAGAAAGAGAAACTCTTATTTGTTAGGCATTGAAATTGTTTTCTAATGCCATAGTTACAAGCAACAGATAAGGAAGTAGAAGAATATGTAATGAATTTTAAATAGGACAGAAATTATTGGGATTTTATTTTACATTTTGTTAGTGTGGTTAGCTTTTTTTAAAGAGAGTTGGGAGGAAAAAATGCAGTCCTAGGCAGGCACTTACTGGTATGCAACCTTAAGGTGAGGCAGAGTGTAAGAAACATAGGATGGGTATACTGTAGGGATTATGGATCCAGGGCTTCTGTGGGGCATATTTGTAAATTACTGAGGTAACTTTTGAAGATATTCATCAAGGAAGATTCTAATCCAGCTACCAGTTTGAAAAAACTGAAATATTTCCCGATTTTTTGATAGAAGACAAATCCTATGATGCGGCAGAAGAAGAGGAACTATGGAGTGAGTTGGGTTATTAAGATCCAGGGAATTGATAATTAATTGGTTCTCCAGGAAGAATCTTAGAAGGTTAGAGGAGAGAGGTTAAAATGTTCCTCATAAAATGGATACTTAGATTTTGAAGTTAACCTAGACACTGGCATATTTATAATTGTGAAAATATGTTTTTCAAACATTTGATGTGTTCTCTATCATTCTTAATCTGTCATATTGTAGACATGTCTTGAAGATATACCATCTTGGTACCTGACTAAACTATACCCTTATTTGAGATAGCACGCTAACATTCTTAGAACATAGAACTGTCTTCCAATGATGTACAAAATGTCTTTAATATTGAAACACAGAATGGGCCTTAGCTACTTTAAACCAATGTGTTTCAGTGACATAGGGAGGATATATAAATCCTTTGATTGCAATACCAATTTGAAAATCTTAACAATTAAACATACCCAGCAAAGCTAATTTCTCTCTTCATGTGGGGTTTTAATCCCTTTTGGGACCTCCATCCTCTTTGATAGTTATCCTTGAGATTTAGCAATTTATTTTTCTGATATTAGCAATCAAAATATTTGTTTAGGAGGAGCAACATACCCAGGACTTCAGGTGTAGAAGTCTGATAATATCAAAATTCCTTGTAATGAGGATGGAAACGTTTTAAAGAAGATAACCTAATTTTCTGGGTTTCTCTGGGGGAGATAACTAAGATCCAATCTGAATCCCGGAATGATCTTCAAATAATTGTGGCTGATTTGTGGACAAAACATGGACAATTGTGGAAAAGTAATAATGGACCTTTATTAACAGCAATAATTTGGAAAAGCCACATTAGACCTATTTGTTTAAGAAAAAATTGTTGGAACGATATAAACTCAACTATTATGTTATACCTGTGAATTTTTTGATAACCAGACAATTTGCTACAACTACAGGGCTGTAACGAGGGCGGGCAAGCCGCTGTGGGTGGGGAGGAAAGGGGCAGAGAGTGGAAAAACGAGGAAAGAAACTGGTAAGGGCAGAGCCCTGCAGGGGGCATGGTAATGCCCCCCTTTTGTCTGTGCTGCTCTAGCCCCTACTGTGTTCCCCCCCATCATTTTTCTGCCCAGTCTCTTCCCCCCCATTCCGCCCCCTTTGCACCATGGGTGGCTGCCCTGTTCACCCCTACCCAAAACGCTCCAAGATCATTTAATGTATTAATTGGGGAACAAGTGTGTGGTTTTAAACCTTAACATGTATGCAAAATTAGGGACCGCAGCGTAAGCAAATTTAAAAGAAAATTGCTGTGGAAGCCTAATATTGCTGAATCTGCCATGTCCACAATATCACGAATGAAGTAGGACCTTAGATATAACCCCTTTTGAAAGCAGCTTCTTTCTTCTGGGTCATGCTTTGCATTGAGGCTTTCATGGCTATAGCCTAATTTGTAACAATATTTCTGCAGAAACATAATAAGATGGAAAATAAATGTTAAAATTCATTAACACATTTTTAAAAACTAGATGATGGATGCAGGAGAAAATGGTTTCACTTAAAAGTATAAAGACTTACTTAAAAATAAAATAATTCAAATTCCACATTAAAATGTGAAAAAATTTGATACATTCTGCTTTGAAGGAAACTGGTCATGAAAGCCCAATTTATGATTAAAGCAAAATGATTGCTCAGCTCTACTGTGTATAAATATAACTTTGGAGTCAAGTAAAATGTTTAAGTGTGTCAGTGTTTGCTTAATAGGTTATTGCTGTTTAGCTGAGAACCAGCTGCAAAAATAAAGTCAGTGCTGAAGTAAATGTTTGCATGACTTGCTTTTTGTTTTGCTTACCCTTGTCTGATTGATTAAATATTTTTCCCCCTTATAAATGCAGGGCTTCAGATAACAGGGAGCGTGCTTATGAACATAGTGCCTATGGACACCATGAACGGGGGACGGGAGGATTTGATCGGACAAGACATTACGATCAGGATTACTATAGAGACCCTCGAGAGCGGACATTACAACATGGGCTCTATTATACTTCCCGGAGTCGAAGTCCAAACCGTTTTGATGCTCATGACCCCCGTTATGAACCTAGGGCCCGGGAGCAGTTTACATTGCCCAGTGTGGTACACAGGGATATCTACAGGGATGATATTACGCGGGAGGTACGAGGCAGAAGGCCAGAACGGAATTACCAGCACAGCAGGAGTCGGTCACCACATTCGTCCCAGTCTAGGACCCAGTCTCCCCAGAGGCTGGCTAGCCAAGCATCTAGACCCACAAGGTCCCCTAGTGGCAGCGGCTCTAGGAGTAGATCGTCAAGTAGTGATTCAATCAGCAGCAGCAGTAGTACCAGCAGTGACAGGTAGGTTAACAGCTTTTGGTTATCATGGATGCATTGTTAAATGAAACCAAACAGTGATCAGCTTGGTGTGAAGAAAATTGCTACAGTATAGTAATCCTTTTCTCCAGACAGCCTCCGTAGTAAGCAAACATGAGCAACAGAAACCTCAGCTATCAAAATGTGGTACTAATCCCCAGTAATATCTGGGGAGACCCACTACGAATTATTCTGAATTTTGTGCATGAATGTAGAAGTGAACAGGCATGAAACATAAGGACAATGCATCGCAAAACAGACTTCTGTTATTAGACAAGAGTGTAGTAGTTACTGATTCTTCCAAATACTAGTGAATTTTCTGTAGTATACTATGTAAAAATAATAAGTCCTACTAATGAGATGTCACTACAACCCTTTGCTATTACTTTGAGAAGTTTTATCAATTTCTTTACAAGAAAACCTTACACTTCTAGAAGAGTTTGCTTGTCAAAAAATCTTTAATATTCAATTCCTAGGGGCTTCATATAGTCAACTGCATGATGATTGCTTCAATATTTCTGCTATTTCAATATTGCAGTATAAAGTGTATGTGGTCAAAATTAGAGTAATGATAACAAACCTATCAAGGAACTGAGTTTATTTCAACAAACAAATATCCTGTTGACCTCATTCTCATTCACCTTCTTGAATTGTGATAAACACTGTAAATGGAAACACTGTAAATGGATTTAGAGACTTAACAGCCTAATAGAAAAGTAGGGCTGGAAAGGACCCTGAGAGGTCATCTAGTCAGTCTATACTTCTGTGCTGAAGCAGGACCAAATGTACCTAGACAATCCCTGACTGATGTTTGTCTAGCCCGTTCTTAAAATCCTTCAGTGACGGATTCCACAATGATGGTAATGCAAAATGTAACTGAACTGTTCGGTAAAGAGTTCAGTTGATGAGTAAGTAGGGTAAGTTTTCAGAGCTGAAAATATTTCTCTTGCTGACCAATTACTTTCCAAAAGAAAAATACTGAAAACTCTTATTTTAAGAAATTCACTATGACTGTAATATTAATTTAGATAGTCTGATCATCTCTTAGTGAACAGAATTTTACAACTGGTAACTCACTAATCAAAATAATTACTCTCGTCAAACAACTGTTTGAACTCATTCCAGAAGAACCTGCAAAGGGAAAGAAAACAACTGAGTTTCTGCTCCTTTTGGCTTCTTTATGATGTATGAAAAGGCCCCAAGAGGGTTTCTTTCCTTCTGTTCTTCTAATTACTTATTTTAAGGAGTTTTTTTTGCTGTTTTTTAATTTAGAAATTCAGTTCTTATCTAGGCTGGAAGACTATGATGAGTGGAGAATTAGTGAAATGGTGACATCACAAGAGCAATTAAGAGGAGAAAGAGACAGGCCAACCATAAAAACAGCCTCACTTAATATCCTATCTCCTATTTTTCAGTGACAAATTAACATTTTAAATAAAGGAAACATTTTGTTAAAGATTTAACACCTTCAGACATATTAGAACTTGAAATAAACATCACTGAGACCTCTGAGAAGATCAAATGTGACATGCCTGATATCTCTTAGGCTTAAAATGTAAGGAAGAAAAATATCTGTACCTTTCGTGGGCTTTATCCATCATAAAGAAAAGAAACAGCAGAAGCCCAGCTCACCTACATATTTACTGGATACAAGTGTTGTGAGACATTAAAATCTCCAACCTGGAGTGAAGAACTCAGAAATTCACAACACTAAATATTGCCCCAGTGGAACAAAGTGACATTTTAATAAGAAACTATCAATATCAGTTATGTTTTGGTAGTTCATTTTCCCTGTAACTTTTATCTTAATGTTGCAAGATTAGATGAGTCTCTGGAAAAGAGAAATTTTGATGTTTTGATCTTATTAACCAAAGCAGTGAATTCAGACTCAATGAAGCAAGTACTAGTAAGTTTTACAGATAGTGCCTTTCATATTGAAGAAACACACAATGCTTTTAAACACTTTACAAACTATGGAATATAAAATAATAAACATTATATCGTTTGCATCATAAAACATGTACATTACATCATAACATTAATTTCAAGAATAACTACTTTTTTAAAAAGAAAAAGCACCTTCTTACTCAATAGACCTCCTCCTACTATTTTTATTCCTGTTAACAATGCAGAGCTATGGAGAATGAAATGCATCCTATTATGGTTTGTATAATCTATAAAATTGTTTACCAAGTTCCAAATGCATTTCACATTGCTTTCAGTGGGATTTAGGGATGTAAATAAAGGCAGAATTTCTCCTGCAATAAACATACATGCCATTGGTTGACTCGGAAATTAAATGAGCTCTGAAACTGTAGTAGAGTGTCTCAGTGCTTTTGGTATACTTGAGATCCTTTTATGGCTTGGTCATTAGTGAAAGATTTTAAAAATGTTTTGGAATTTACAGAAACACTATGAATTCTGTGGTTGATTGGCCATAAGTAGTGAAAATCACCAATGGTGCCCAAGATAATTCTCTCCCTGAAGCCTCTTTTTCATGTCTGTCTCACTTTTTCCATTGTCAGTTGTGAAGTAAACTGTATTTTTGTACAGCAGCATGTCACTCCTAGACCCAAATGTAAGTATTTAGTGTCAAATTTTGGGAACTACTGAATGCTGAGCACTTAAAAAAAATCTGGGTTTTAGGCAGTTTTCTGTAAGCTACCATGGAAAAATGAGCAGAAAAATAACTGAATCAAAATAATTACAGTGTATTTTAGTTTCATTCTTTAAAAAAGACAAACCATAGCAAGGGGTCAAATATAAGAGTAGAAGATTTTCCCTAATTGGACAATGTGAGGAAGATGCTCTGCATATTCTGGAAATGTAAACAAACCTTTGTCTTACATAGGTTTGGAGTGTGTTGAATTCCACTTCAGTTGAGCTTCGTTTTATGTATATATTTTAAGAGGTCTTTTGTTATTGTTGGATGCTTTCTTTGGGGGTTTGTGATGAAAACCTGCAAATGAGAAAATTAGAATATAAAAGGACATTATTCTCTCTCAGAATATCAGAGAGGAAAGCTGACGTGTGTGAAAATCTCTGAATGATTCACAGGTTTTTGTTTTATTTAAAAAAAGAGTAATTTTATGAAGTCAAATTTGTTAGCACATTTCTTGTAGCTGCATGTGTTTGGTCATTAACTTTAAAATCTTCATTCAGTAACATATTGAAGCACATGGCATTGAGGACAGAAGTGTTTTAGATCTCCTATGATACTTCAATTCAGAAAGGGGGCTTTCATGGCAGAGACTAAAAAAGTAAGAGAGATCATTCTGAATTTTGTGTGCACACATATAAAGTAACTAGAGTTTCTTGTAAAAAAGAATGGGAAGGATGTTTGGTGTTTAAGTTCAAGGTAGGGTGGGTTTTTTTTTTTGTTTGGTTTACTAGCTAGTTGCGTAATTAGCTGTGATTCGCACCATAAGGTGCAAGCTCCTGTCCAAATATTATAGCATCAGACTCAGCGTATATGCAAAGTAGTTATGTTCATTCTCAAAAAGCATTTGTAGAGTTTTTTTGTAGCACTGAATGAAATGTACAGCAAGAAATTCTACTTAGTGTCTGAAAGTGAATTTGAGTATTATGCCATTTATAAGGTGTTCCCAAAGTTGTAATAGGTAATTTATAGATTAATTAGAGGTCATTTTAAAAAAATACTTGAATTGATCAGTAGTGAAGTTCCTTTTCCTACAGCAACAGAAACTGTAGAAGATAAAAGCATTAGTATTACTTATGATTCTTTCACACAAAATATACAAAAAAAAAATCACAAGAACTAGTGCATTTTAATCGCTGGAAAAATAAGCGCAACAAAAAGTTAAACCTTTCCTGGGAGCATGGAGTCTAGAATACATTCTGTTTTGTTCCTTTTGGTAAAAGTAGAAATTAGCAAATTTAGATTCATTCCATAATACCAACTTTTCCCTATCATTGTCCCCTCCTCCTTCTCTTCTGCTTAGAGTTTGTCTGCTAGCTAGTGATGAATCATTGATTTTAAAATGGGATTTAGGATTTTTGAGTGGGTTAGGAGATGTCTCTGCATGGGACAGTTGAAAAATTATTTGGGATTTAGGCTAGCTGCGAATGTAGATACTTGGATACTTTTGGGCTGGTCATGGTGATCAACGAGTAAAATAATTCCATACGGATAAGTCATATGCAATGAAGAACTTTACCGGAATGAAGAGTTCACCTGAATGGTACTTTGTATCTCTTTTTATAAATACATGAAAAGTAGGTTATGGCTCTTTACATTAATTTAGTGAATATTCCTATAGTGGTGGAGAGAGACTGGGGCGGAGAATTTTTTTTTAAATAATTACATTCATTTTGAATATTTATAGCAAAGGCAGTAATTATCTGCAGGATGAAAACTTCTGATCTTCACCTTTTTGTTCAGATAAAGCCATATGCCACTTTGATGTTCTCTTAGACTTAGGAAATGTGAATTATGGAAAAAAACATTAACTATAAGAAATCCAGCTCGTGTCCTCAGTTTTGTAGCAGTCAACAACAGTCTCATTTTGTTCTTGTGCTTTTGTTCATGTTTCTGTGTCTGTGCTACATCTAATCTAAATATAACCAGATCATCATCTTAAAAAAATGTCACCCTTGGGAGTATATCAAGTTTCTCCAAATTGACTACAGGCAGAAATTTTTCAGATGGCTTTAAAGAAGGAAGAGGTGTCTTGCTCTTGAGAGACAGAAATACAGAGAGCAAGACATCTCTTCCTTCTTTTAAAGACACATGAAAATTTCCTGCTTGTAGTCTGTGTAAGTCTAATATGTGTATATATGTTTGTGTGTGTGTGTATGTGTGTATACACATAATTGTTTTTGTGTAAGTCATATATATCAAACTATGAGTACTTGTGGCACCTTGGAGAGTAACAAATTTATTTATTTACACAGATGGTCAGTAATGCTGATGTTGAAATATGCAAAATACATTACGTGACCATTATATGATCTCCTAGCTGGTAAACTAATTTGAAGGCCATGGCTACACTGTCTCTTAGGTCAGCAAAATTTATGTTGCTCAAGGGTGTGAGAAAACCGTTCCTCAGAGTGACATAAATTTCATCCACATAAGTGGTAGTGTGCAAAGCTCTTTCTCTGGCATAGCTGCCGCCACTTATTGGGGATGGTTTAATTATGCCGATGGGAGAGAGTTCTCCTGTCGGCATAGAGTGGCTATACGTAACATCTTACAGTGGCGCAACTGCATTGGTACAGCTGTGCCTCTGTAAGCTCTCTAGTGTAGACATAGGCTAAATGTTGAGGTTTAGGCTTATTCTCTGGGATAGAAACCAGGATAAGCCTATTAGCCATTTCATTGTATGAGAGTGATAACTATTTCTCTCTCCTTCAGAAATACATAAATGTGAACACTAAAACTATTGGCTGCTTATAGAGAAGAGGGGAGAAAACATATTGTATTAGTTCATCTGGATCTCTTTAGAGTAATCAATTAAAATAATATTGCATAATAAGTTTTACCTTTTTTCTGAAAGTCTGCTTCTTTTAGTTGCCTAACACTTTCCAGAGGGAGCATAATTTATTGTGTTTATACCCTACTGTGAACTAGTCAGCAAAATGGTGTAGCTACTTTGGGGCGTTTTTGGTAAAAAATACAGCAGTATTAATCACTTGCATTGCAAAGAGTTATATTATTGATGTTCAAGTGTTGAGTAAACAGCATTTTGGATTTGTTATCCTGGGGATTGCTGGCATTTATTCTTATATAGTGCACTCTTTATTTAGCTGTTAGGTGATAATGTTCTATATCATTACCCATATTTGTGACACATCTTCATGTGTGATTTAAAAAAAACCCCATTTTAATTGTTTCTCTAGGTTTAAACCTCCCAGAGGTATATTTGCAATCAAAACTCTTTGATGGAGTTCATATGAAGCTTTGCTAGAATTGCTTGAACTGGTTACTTCAGTGCATGTGGGAAGAGGAGGGGTTTAAAAAACGGTATATGTGTGTTGAGAATGACCCACTCTCTTAATATGCACTTTAGGGAGCTGTTCAGATTTAATGTGATTTTTCTGGGAATAAAATGAGAACAAGTCAGACAGCAGTTTTCAGAGTATATAAGCAAAGAGGATTGTACGCTGAGAGAGTTTGCTGCATCTGAATAGTGGGGATTGGGGAAGCAAGGAATTGCTTGTTTGTGTCTCCAGAACCAGTCTGAACTGGAATCGTCCAGTTTGATTTGGCTGAATGCCACCTCCCAGAGGCTGTATGTGAGCCGTGCTTCCTCCTTCTGCCTAGCTTCTACAGAGCAGGAGGGGGAAGGACAGGGAGAGAGCCAGCAGGGTTCCAGCCATGTGACAGGCAGGAGTCTTGTGGTTTGCATTGTGGGGGAAGGGATGTGCTTACAAATGCTAAGTGAAATGGTAGCCAATTAACCCGGATATGTTACTGGGAAGGTGGCATTTTAGATACAGCAGTGATGAACGTGGGATACAAAAATAAGCAGCGGTTTACTTCAGAAGCCTCCCACTCTACCTTCTTTTTGAATGAAAAAGTTAAACTTGTAAACCCCCTTCTCACTGAAATTTTCCTTCTGCCATATGTTGTATGCGCATTGCTGTGTGTTGAATGTGTAATTAGAACATCAGAAATTAATTATAGTTGCCCCAGTAGGGCCTTTATAGTTGTCTGAGTAAAATTTTTCTTAATCAATTCCCTTATTTTTGTTAGGGTTTAAATGTTGCTGTTAAATTTGTGCTTTGGACTAAAAATTTCCTATACACATTTTTGGCTTGGAAGCAATTCATTTTAAAAATTACTTTTAAAAAAATAAACTGAATACCTTTCAGTTTTTTACAAAACCCTATTTAAAAAACTTGAGGGTCTGATGTAACTCAAAAGCAAGGAACCTCAGAACTAAAGGTGAAATTTTGCATTAAACATATCCTTGTTATGCCTAAGTATTTTAGCATCCCATGAGAATTATAATGACTATACAATTCAAATAAAGCAGCATCATTGTACTGTGAAATGTTAATATTTGCAGGTAAAGCTGTGTAATTTTAACTATGGTAACAATACTGAAATCTTTACATTTGTATTAGACTTTTAATTATAATGGATTATTTTATTTTTGTTTGAAATGTCTCTTGGTTATCTAGCATTTTCTGTGTTAAATAAACAAAGTATCTCTTTCACATCTGACCAAAAGCAGACTCTTGACAAGAGGAGAACTTCCTGAATTTATAGACATGCAAGTTATAAACATAGCACAATATGAAACCACAAAAAAGGGACAATTTCAAAGCACTTTGCCCTGTTGCTTTATGGTAACCCCCAGTAGTAGTGGAAAGCTGCCAACACACAGTTGCAAAGGAGTACAAGTGATCTTATATAATCTAGCACTAGCTTCTCTTTTGAAAAATGTTTTAGGACTTTTCTGAATTGATAAAGGTGATCTAGGCTTTTAAGTTATTCATATTGTCAGTTTAAGTCATCCTTACTGTGGTCTTTTTTTGTATTTAAATTTTACGTTAGTGAGCATATTCTCTTAATATTCTCTGCTTGGATTAGTTATGATTTCTGAAGGGGGAGGACACTTTCTGTAGTTTAAAAAATGGGTTGTTACAAACTCGGTTTGGGTGTGTTACGCTAAGTGTTAGCTCTGTTTTTATTATCTGTATCTGTCACTTTCTAAATCTGTAACTGTAGAAGTTTCTTATTCATGCCATCAGTCTTTACACTGGGTTTCCCTTCTGCTCTTGTACTCGGTAACAGAGACCAGAACTTTACAGCTCCTGTTGGGACTTAAGGCTCCTTTTCAAAAAACATTCCCAGAATTTTTTGCCCCCAAAGGGTTGCATACAGGCAGAACCAGACTTCTGTTTGTGCAGAGCCTTTTCTTACTAAATTTCAAGTTTTGGAGTTTAACAGATGCATTGTTTAGGAGGTCCTAAGTTTTTATGTGTACCTTATTAAAATTATATAGATATTTGAATGGGCTTTGGGCTAATCTGTACCCGCTGAGGGCATCCTTGTGTTGGGGATAGACCTATTTATTCAGCTCTGAGGACTGTCAGGAATTTAGACTTCTTTGAGACATGGTTCTTGCTCAGCAAATTTGAGGCTGGACAGTGTACCTGATAGTTAAGTCCCCAGCCATATCATCTAGGCCCTTCACATGAGAGTCCTTCATCTTCATTGGTCTCCCTCCTTTCTCTAAGAGGAAGCACCACAAAGGTTAGTGCCTCAGTAAGACACCACTTCTTGCTCACCTTCAGGCAGCAGCTGTTCTAAAGAAGTGGGACATGGAGTTCAGCAGTCTGCAAATTCTGGCTGTCTTATAGGGAGTAAGCAATTCCTCTTTCTGTAGTTTTATCCTTTATAGCTGCCACCTTTACAGTAATTCTGCTACAATGGCAAAAGCAATTGAGCTCTGTCTGTGCTACAGCTTCCACCACTGCCTTCATTGGAGCTGCACATGTAGTGAGTTACAGGTCCCATGTTTATCTGTCTGTTCAAGCCAGGGAATGGGAACTTCCAGCTATGAATCATAAAGCTCCTGGAATTGGAATTTTCTACACATGGTATATTTTTACTACAGTCTTCTGGCTTCAAGTTTCTGTCCAAGAACTCTTGCACAAAGGATCTGGACAAGGCCAAGAAAAAGGAGATAATTAACAGAAGTCTCACTTGCATGATGAAGAGCTTCTGCTGTGCTCTGTAAGTGAGGATCATCACTCTCCGGGACCAGTACTCAAAGGCAGGAGGAGATCTGGTTCTTCTGATTCTTTTTCTAAAGAACAAGAGAGAAGAAATACAAATGTAGGTGGGTGGGGTGGGGGAAACAACCTAAGTAAAAGAACATCTTCTGTTTCCTTCTCTTTCAGAAGGGATAATCCCATCTGGAGAAGGAAGAAGTGCAGGGTAGGCTGTAAAGTTTTTGAAAGGGTTGGCAGCATAGTAGTTCAGACTTGATAGACATATGGAATAATTTAAAAAAAAAAAAAAAAAAAGGAAAGGCCTACTTAAAAACTTCCTGGAAGATACTAGCCATTACAATTAAAGGTAAAATTCTAATTCTATGTCCATCTTACCTTAAATGATGCAGCTAAAACAAAGATGGAACGTCCCTGTAAATCTTGGATTAAAATAGCAAATTTAGAGTCTGTGTTGTCCACAAAAAGAAAACATTTTTTTGATTTTCCTGAAGATGTAGATGCAGTAGTGGACATTCCTAGTCAGGCACTGTAATACCTTCCATAGGAGAACTTCCTCCTTAAAGAACTAGGGAACAGGAAGGTCGAATTCTCTGTGAACCGTGGCTGTGAGGCTGTAGCACTCATCTTAAAAACAACATGCTATCCTCAAGCTATTCTGGCCTGGACATGAACTGATGGCAATCAACCTGCAATGGAAAAAGGAGCTGAAAACCATCTCCCAAAAGATCTTACAGGCTTTATTCTTCGTATTGGATGTTTCATTGAATCAGATTTGCAGCTTACTTCAAGTCACCATGCTATAGAAGACACATCTGAGTTAACTCCTGGAATGGAAATTCTCAAGTGATGAAAGTACTAATGATTGCATCAAAGTATTTAGTGGGACAGCTTTTTAGTGAGCCACTAGATATCTCCCTACAGAACATCAGACAAAATATGTCAGACCAACCTATTTGAGTAGGCAGCCATTTCAGAACTAACAGCACTCTCAATTTCTGCAGAGAGAAACCAGCCATGGTGGAGGAAAAGAGAACCTTTGGGACCTACACAAATAAATCTGCCTCCACTCAGAAAAACTCTGTAACTGTGTACTGATGCAACCATTATGAGTGGAGGTTGCAACATAAACATCAGTAGAAAATCACAGCCTTGTCCCTTAGGACAGATTCTTAACATCTCAGATATCAAGAAAATAACCAAAGCAACTATGTTCAAAAGAAGCAACATCTCACCTTTTCCAATAAGATACCACTTCCAGATATTGATTATGTGCCGTATTTTTGTAGTGCACCCCCAAAAAGGGATCAGAATGATACAGGCGCACAGATCTTTAAACAATCAGCAAGGTCAAGTTACAAATGGAAACTCTGTTTTAGCCATTTCCCCCACAGATTTCTTAACCTCAGTAGATGTGAAAGAAATTTAATGTGGATATCCACGAAAAATTTGAAGAATTTTTTGTGCACACTTCAAATATAAAGTTGTTATCTTTGGCAACTATTAAAGAGAAGAGGATTCACATCCCTTCTACATGCTTGTCTGATCCCACTTGGAGAAGATAGCTAAACTAAATACCAACCAGCCCACTTGCAGATTCTTGAACATCACCTCAAAGAATCCCCTTATTACTATATTGTCTTATTATTAGAACACCTTTTGAGTCTTCTAATATAGTAATGAAGAAAATCTTTACCTCCAAGGAGAGACCACTCATAATTTATAATTATATCAACTGTTTGGATGATTTAGTAGTTGCCAATAGATATCTAATGTGACTCTTCAGGAAGTTTTGTTTTTTGTATTGATGTGGCTCCAGTTCCACGTGAAACTGCTTCAAATGTCTCTTGCCTCTTCATCCTTAGATAATCTCCAACATCAGCAACAAAAGTGTTGGTTATACAGGTCATAATCTCATCCTACAAATTGTGGCTACTCCCCCACAAGTTTATCTGCAGGCTCTCTCCTGGAAGTAGAGAGAATTATAACAACTATGGACATAGAATCATAGCATTTGATGGGACTGCAAGGGTAATCTAGTTTAGTTTAACTCCCCGTCAACATGCAGGATTTGTTGTCTAAACCAACAGACATGAATCTATTCAGATGGGAAACCACCTACCTAAGAAGGCCAAAACCAATTCCTTGTGGACATCAAAAAGCACAAGCTGGTTAGAGCTCTGGTCAGATCATCTGGCATTTACAATGGTCAGGAAGAGACAAATCAGGCACATACTGGTATGACAGAAATACTCTGGCAACATGTGAGTGTGGTGGGGGGAACAAAAATCATTTCTGTTTCACAAGGAAGTAGAGTAGTCCAGAAAAGTTTTTCCTCATAAAAACGAGAGAGATACAAGTGCAGCGTTGGCTGGTTACTCTGCCCCAGAAATGAGCAAGTGAAATTGAGCTTCTGTTCTACACTACAGCTGTATGGGGACTGAGTACTAAACTCTTTTGTGCACAGAGCAAACACAATGATGATGATGTGTATTCCTCTGCAGGAGAAGGAATCCATCGGCTCTGATAACTTGAGCATCAGTCCAGACATGACCCAAAGAGTATCTGTCTGCTTTTCCACCTATTCCATTCCTCCTGAAGATAATAGTAGTAAACAAAAATCAGAGAGAAGATGCCATGGTAAATCTAGTATTTGTATTACCATAGCATCATATTGATCTTGGAGAATGTTTTTAAACTAATCCAGATGAAAGAAAGTTCACCTCTGTCAGTTCACAAGAACCTTCTCAGACAAGGACTCTTGTGTATCCACATTCAGCTGAACTGAAATTGACTGCATAGAAATTGATGGAAGCATCTGTTGAAGAAGGGCTCTTCGACCATTAGAGACTCTTCTAGCAACCCAGAAGGGAAGCGTACCACTCTGTTGTATGTTGAATTCTGGATGAAGTTTCAACATTCATACTGGGAACCTGCAGAGGAGAAAAAGGAGAGTTTTTTACCCTCCTTTTGCATCTTTATGATTTAAAAAGAGGGTGTGAAAGTATTTATTTATTTTTTTTAATATTGGAAATACCAGGTCTTGCTTTAACCTTTTTTTTCTTCCTGTCTGACTCTATAGATGTCAAAACCACATTAATTTTCCAGTCATCACAAGAGTCTGAGATCTGAGTAATTGAGAAGGGATTTTTAGCTACACTTTTTAAAGCTCTGGGTTTCTTGTTAATTGGCACTATTAATGCTCCTGTTATTTAGTAAAGCTCTCTCTGTGACAGATTCTCTAGTTCTGCAAGGAATCCTAGAGCAAAAATAGGGGAGACCGGATCTACTATTCCTGATATAGCTAAGGTAAACAAACAGTGGTTGTTTGCAGTGGTGTTGTAGCTGTGTAGGTCGGAGGGTACATGAGAGACAAAGTGGGTGAAGGGTAATAACTTTTACTGGACATAAACTTCTGCTGGTGAAAGAGACAAGTTTTCAAGCTCTACAGAGCTCTTCTTGAGGTCGTCTTCACTTTATCACCCATTTCCTCAGGCACTTCTTTAAAACGTGTAAATTAACAGCATGTTGGTTTTATATATATATATATATATATATATATATATATCTATATATATATATATATATATATATATATATATATATATATATATATAATCTCGCCTGGGATATACTTTGAAGGTGGTAACTAATTAGAAGTATTTAAAGATAGCTTCAGAAGGCTCTAGAGTTGTTTTTTAAATATGTTCTGGTTTCCCTTAATTTGTACAAATCAAAAAGATTACATGAAAAAGAAGGCTGAAGTCAAATTATTATTTTTTTATTCTTTGTCTTACTTGTAAAATATTTCCTACTGCAATATATAGTAGATGTTTTAAAGTCTATTCTACATAAGCTGTAAATGCTGTACCAGTTCACAGCCTGAGCAGGTGGGCTTTGGATTTGGGAATTCCTTGGAAGTTGGGGAAGAACTTTCCTTCCATCCCATAGCCCACAGTGTGTCAGCTTAGCTTCTTCATGGCTCCTACTTCATATTCATGGCTTGAGTACCTTTTGCTAACTCCATGCCACCACTGCCATATGGTTTGAAGAGTGAGAAGGAAAAGCCACTGAATCAGTGTAGCTGTGGATACACAAGCCCCACCTCTCTAAATTCTTGTGTGTATGCTCTGAATCATGACCCCCACCTCCCACCCCCGTTTGGTAAAATGGAACTGTTCTAGTTTTGCTGTGGCAAGGGATCCTTGGGTCTGTGGGTCAGAATTTACCACTTAGTTTACAGACAAAAGTCTGTAAGTTCCCTCCCCCCTAAAAATATTGTGTACTATTGGTAACATAGGGTTACTTCAATAAATCACAACAGCAATATTGCTGAGTTAAGTTAAATAACAGTGTTTTGGAAAGGGATCCCTCTATTTGAGAAAAGACTTAGGGTTTTTGAACATTTGCTGTTGCCAATACTGTGTTTTATTACTTAATCAAATGAGGCAAAACTTAAATTTTTTCCACTTTATATGGGTTTTGAAATTTGACAGAGTGAAGCTCTTTACCTGGTTTACCTGAAGCCTTAAGCACTTAAAGAATGTTTTGTTTGTGTCACTTACATAAATATAAATGCTTCTATCCACTTTAAATTTTACCTGAAGATATACTTTATTATTTGTGCTTGTTCCTTTAAAAAATATCTCTGAACTTGCTGCTGATTTAAAAAATAAATAAAAATCAAATGACTTCCAGGAAAGGTGTTCCTTTGTAGTTCCATCAGTTCTTTGCAGGCTTAAATTGAAAATTAATCTCTAACATACTGCCCGTCAATCCTTGTCTTTTATATTATATGTAGATTAGGGCCATAGAACTGAACATTATGGACTTGATTCTCTGTTGTTCAGCATCTTGGACAGGCCTCCTCATAAGTGCAAAGCAGATATAAAAGGCAATCCAATCAGAATGGTAGTGATTTACAGTTGCTTTGCATTAGTTTAAATGACTGCACAAGGTGCAAGGCAATGGACAATCAGAACCCATGTTTCAGGGGTCAGAAATATCCCTTACGTATGTATTAATTCTTATTGTGGTTATGAAAGTTACTTTGTCCATTTTTCTTTTCCATTTCAATGTTTTGACAAAGACTACCATTTTTAGACATGCTAAACTTACACAAAGTGATATCTGCCATAAATGGAATTTCTATATTAAGCCCTTTGCATGTTCCAAATTTTACTTAGGAGGCATTTGTTTATCAGCTGTTTATCTTGGCACTGGTTTTAAATGCAACTCCCATCTGAAGAACAATTGTGTTTGTTTATGCCAGAGAGGATACATGATTTCAAAATCACATTAAACCCTAGCAAACTAGAAATTCAACAAGTAATATTTTGTTTAGTTGTTAGCACAGCATTGTGAAGATGGAGATAAATATTTATTCTGCAGTGTTTAGGCCTGATTCACCCCTGCATTATTGCAGTTTTACATTGAAATGAAGCTACACCAGCATAAGACTGAAATATCTTAGTGGTGAATCACATCCTGCATTTTTAAGAGATTAAAGGATATTTTTAAAATGATACAGTAATAAAGTTCACTTTTTGAGCTCTTCAGGGAGAAAGTATTTTTATATGTACACTAAAAATCTGAAGTGTAATCAGCAGTGCTTCTAGACAAAGATATAATATTTGACATAGTCAATATAGTTTAACCAAAATGTTTTTAGAACTGTTTTTTAAAAAAATATTGGCTCTCCAGGGAACTGACTTGAACAGAGGGGGGGAAAAATTCCCCCAAATTCCACTTACTCCTTGACTCAGCAGACAATAAAATACTTAAAAGCAGAAATTTTTTATATAGTCTTTCTTTGGAAAAAATGCAACAATCCCCTAATTTGTACATAATTCTGATTGTAACACGTCTTTTTACAATAAATTAATTCATCTTTTAGTGAAAGCACTCCAGAGTTGTATTTTTAATTATCTCAGAACTTTGCTTTCTTTACTTTTTAAAGGGATTGTGGTCTAATGATTAGAACACATGAGTGAGAGACGGTAGATCATTTCTCTTCCTGCTTTCACTGACTCACTGAATCATTTTGAAGATTTAATCCATTTTTAGGTGGAAATTGTGAAGTATTAATTTAGGTTGTGCACAGATAGTTGGTAAAAGTAGTTTATTTGCTGTTTTATGGCCATTTCAACCCGAGGGGTTAGAAGCAATTTATTCTAAATGAAATAGAGCCGCCCTCCAGTGAATTATGTTATTTCTTTGCAAGCATTTTTCTTAATATTTCCCATCATCGTATTATCACCAATGTGAGCAACTGAGAGTGGGAGCGCTAGTGGAGATCAGTCCACCAGCATTTTAAACACGGAATGAAATCCTAGTCCCATAGATGTCAATGAGAGTTTTGCTATAGACTTCAGCAGGGCCAAGCTACCACCATCTATCATGTAAACCCTGCTCAGAGCAGGTTTAAACACTGTGGTTAAGATGCCAGCAGCTTGTCTGCCCTAGTGCTCCACTGTGTGGTAAGTACCAATAGAGATGAACCTATGTGGAAATATTTGTAGGGTAATGGTGAGATTTTAATTTTTTTTTTTAAAGCTAGTATAGGCAGTGCCGTAGAGTGTATCAGTCACTGGTGGTTATTCAGAAATAGGGGCTGTTACTCTAACTTACTCAGATTAGAAACAACAGTTACATAATACTTTTTATGTGAGTGAAAATCAAGGTTATGAACATTAGAAATTACATAGACCATATCTGTTTATCATGTGTTCCCCGCTATTGGGATATCCAAGTACCTCGGATTTTTGAAAATTATACTTACAGGATGAAAAAAAATAGAAAACAGGAGTACTTGTGGCACCTTAAAGACTAACAAATTTATTTTAGCATGAGCTTTCGTGAGCTAAAGCTCACTTCTTCGGATGCATAGAATGGAACACACAGACAGGAGATATTTATACATACAGAGAACATGAAAAGGTGGAAGTATGCATACCAACAGGCAGAGTCTAATCAATTGAGATGAGCTATCGTTAGCAGGAGGAAAAAAATTTTTTTGAAGTGATAATTAAGATGGCCCATAGAAGGTGTGAGGAGAACTTAACATAGGGAAATAGATTCAATTGGTGTAATGACCCAACCATTCCCAGTCTTTATTTAGACCACAGTTAATGGTATCTAGTTTGCATATTAATTCAAGTTCAGCAGTCTCTCTTTGGAGTCTGTTTTTGAAGTTTTTTTGTTGCAAAATTGCCACCTTCAAGTCTGTCACTGAGTGGTTAGGAAGGTTGAAGTGTTCTAACTGGGGGGTTTCTAAGTGAGGACCCGCATGTCTTCCCCACACCCCAAAATCCTAGGGTAGGTCTCCCCTTTTGCTGCCACCACCTCGGTCAATTACGTGGGCCGGGACACCCCTGTTTCCCCCCTGTCTCCCTTCAAAGACACTCCCTGGGAACACAGATCAGCTCACAGAGGAGGAACCTTCCCCCTCCCCTTTCTTCCCTCTCTCCAGCCTGCTCCGGAGACAGAGATACCTTGATTCAAACTCCTTGAATCTCACACACACAGGGAAGCAGCCCACTTCCCCCCCCTCCCTCTCTCCTAGCCACTCTGGATGGTTTTCACAAGTGCTCACCCTCGTCTAATTCTGTTTCCACTGAAGTTAGTGGTGAAAGAGGAGGATTGTTGCTTGCCCTCACTCCTCCGCCCCTTTCTTTGCCCTGTGTGTTGGTGGGAGTTTACTTAAATTGTGGGAAAGTAGTCAAGAAGTGGAGTTTATGCTTTGTTTGGAAGGTGGTGAACTTCAACGTTACTTTGTTGTTTCCCTAGCATTGAGTTCTGTGATTGTGGCCAGTTGTTGAGAGAGCTCTTTTTCCTGATTTAAGGAGTTTTATTTTTGAGCTTTGTTAGTTCCCTTGTTCCCAAGTAACATACATCTTTTAAAAGACCATGATTGCAACAGTGGTTTCTCAGATAAATTGAGCCACTTATAAAGGGCTTTGAAGATTAATACAAACCCCACTACCACCACCAAAAACCCCCCCACCTACTCCATATCAACATAGCTATGCCGACAAAACCCAAAGTTTAGATACAGGTATGCTGACAGAAGAGCATAGCTAATGTTGCTCAGAAAGGTGGTTTTCCTACACTGGTAGAAAAATTCCTTATGTCGCTGTAGGCTGCATCTACAATAGGAGACTATGCTGACATATGCTTTGTAGTGCAGACATAGCCTGCTGCATTTTCAACTGGAAATTTTAGGCAGATGCCTTTATGGATAGGATATTTTGGAAGTGGTAAATTCTTTGAAGTGATTTCCTTTCTCCCATCAGCATCACTTAAAAACAGTTGGCTGAAGCCAATCATGGGACAGATTAAATTAATTTTGGTATTTCCTAACCATACCAATACAATTAGTAAATAGGATATTCATATTGTCCTGGAATGAAACTAAAAGATAACATTGTAAAATCCTAGTAATCTGGGGTTAAAAATACTGTAGTTATTGGCCTGGCAAGCACGTCCTGGGCCTTCTGACCAGGGACTGTGAAGGAAGGGACAACTAATTAAAAAAAATGAAATGAATACATTGGGTGATTCAGTAATACCAAGAAATTCCAAAAATCAACACGGTTTCTTCTGGTGTTTGTGTTTGTTTAGTTAGATTTCAAATTATGAAGCACTCTAACATGAGATTATTATAGGATTCCTTTACAGTTATGTGAAGACAGGAAAAGTTGAGGGATAGACGGTATCCCAGTTTTCTTCTTCGAGTACTTGCACATGCCCATTCCACATCAGGTGCATGCATGCCCCGCACACAGTCGCCGGAAATTTGTCCCTCGATGTTACCCTATTCGGTCGGCTTTAGTGCCGCATGCTCATGGCACACCATAAGGGGACCGGCCGACCCCGCACCCTCTCACTTCCATCTTACCGCCTGTGATGGTTGCCCCCGGCATATTAGAAAGTCAGTGCCTATGCCTCTGAGTGCCTGGCCCTGTGGACATTGGCCCATAGAAATGCAGTCACCTTTTTGGAACCCCTGGGGTTTTCCTCCAGTGTCCGACCCCCTCCTGGCCATTCCTATTCTGTGGTGTCAGAGAGAAGGGCTCATCTGTTGCACGAAGCTGGGGCCCAATCCGGACTCTGGTACTGAACCCAGTACCGATCCTCAGGACCTGGAACTGTGGGTTCTGGTTGGTGCAAAAGGAGAGGAGGCCCATGTGCTAGTTCAGGCTGCCGCTGCTGCCTTCTCCCTAGAAGAGGCAGTGTTGAGGATGGGCAGTTCGATGCCCGAGGATGACTTCAAGGCTCACCAGGAGCTATTGAAGAGAGTGGCCTCAAACCTATGGCTGGAAGTGGAGGTAGTTAGAGTCCTACCACAGTCTGGTTGACATCTTGGCTGTAGTAGCCCCGTCAAAGTTGCCTCTACCCCTCAATGAGGCCATCATGGATCCAGTCAAAACGCTGTTGCAAACACCATCCTTTCTGCCCCCACTTTGAAGAGGGCAGAGAGTAGTACTTTGTTCCCGTGAAGGGGTATGAATACTTATATTCCGACCCCCCTCCCGAGTCCCTTGTGGTCTCATAGGCCAATGAAAGGGACAGGCAGGGGCTGCAAGGTGCAATCCCCAAGGCAAAAGACTCAAAGAAGCTGCACTTTTTTGGTAGAAAGGTGTATTCTACTGGCGGCTTACAGTTCTGCATCTTCAACCAGCAGGCATTGCTAGTGAGGTACAATTTCAGTGTCTGGGACTCCGTGTCAGAGTTCACTGACTTGCTCTCCCAAGAATCCAGGCAGGAGTTCTCTGCTCTGGTGGAAGAAAGGAAGGCTATAGCCAGGGCTTCCCTTCAAGCTGCCCTGGGTGCAGCGGATATGTCAGCCAAAGCCATGACATCGGCAGTAGCCATGTGAAGGTGCTCTTGGCTCCAGTCCTCAGGCCTACCGGCTGGAGGTTCAACAGTCCCTTTAGGACTTTCCGTTCATGAGAGCTTTGCTCTCCTCAGAGCAAACAGACCCAAGGCTCCATGGTTTGAAGGACTCCAGAGCTACCCTCAAGTCCCTGGGTGTCTCTGCCCCGAGTTCCTTCAAGGAAGCACGTCAGGCCTGAACAACCGGCCTGCTACTCAGCTCTGCCACCCTGTCAGGATCTGGTCAGAAAGCTACCATTGCTACCTGGCCCTCCCAATACTCAGGAGGCTCCAAACAGAACTTTGGATGGGGTTGCCCAAAGGCGTTATACCAGATCCTGTTCACCTGTTTTCAGATCATCTCTCCCACTTCAGCTTGGCATGATCCCTTATCACCAAAGACCATTGGGTGCTGAGTTCAGTGGAGGAAGGTTATATGCTTCAGTTTATTTCCACCCCTCCTTCCAACCCCCCATCCCTGTCCCGCTTCAGGGACCCTTCTCATGAGCAGTATTTATCCCAGGAGGTGCAAGCCTTCCTCGGGATAGGAGCCATGGAGGAGGTACCTCAGAACCTGAGGGGGAAATGGTTTTACTCCTGTTATTTCCTAATCTCGAAGGTCAAAGGGGGTCTACAACCTATCCTAGACCTGCATTGCCTCAACAGTTATCTCAAAAAGCCGAAGTTCCACATGGTCTCCCTGGCCTCCATCATTCCCTTCCTGGATCCAGGGGACTCGATTTGAAAGATGCCAATTTCCACATCTCCATTTTTCGAGGTCACAGAAGGTTTCTCATGTTTGTTGTGAACCAGACCCACTACCAGTTTACTGTCCTCCCGTTTGGCTTGTCAGCAGTCACATAGGTCTTCGTGAAATGCATGGTGGTAGTGGGGCCTTCCTGAGATGGTGAGGGGTGCAAGTATACCCTTACCTCGATGACTGGCTGGTCCCAGGCCCAGGGGAAAGCCAGCATCCATCTCGTTCAAGCAACCTTTTGAGCACTTGTCCTGCTGATAAACGAGCAGAAGTCAACACTCATCCTAGTACAGAGGATAGAGTTTATTGGAGTGGTGCTTGATTTTACCCAGATCAGGGTCCTCCTCCCAGTGAGCTTGTTTGGAAGCCCACTTCCGAAGAATGGTGTCACTGATTTCGCAGGTCAAGGCCTGCCTGGTCGTGACAGCCCATTTCTGCCTAAGACTATTGGATCATATGGTTGCGTACACATATGTGGTACAGCATTTGGGACTGTGCCGTAGACCCCTACAGTCTTGGCTGGCCTTAGTGTATTTAACGAACTATTGTCATTTAGACTCGGTGCTCACAGTTCTCGCTCCAGTCCTTGCCTCCCTCGAATGGTGGAGGGATCCCCAGACACCCACTGTTGGTATCCCTAATCTCAGATGCATCCGAGCTAGGTTGGGGGCTCACCTGGGGCACCTCAGGACACAAGGTCTTTGGTTCCAGGAGGAGCTCTCCTTGCATATCAATGTCAGAGAGCTCAGAGCGGTCTGCCTAGCATGCCAGGCATTTTTACCCCATATTGCCAGCAAGCTTGTATGAGTCCTTACGGACAACACGGCAGCCATGTTTTATGTCAACAGGCAGGGAGGGGCTCGATCTTCCCCTGTGTCAAGAGGCCATTCACTTGTGCAAGTTCTTCATGAAGCACTCAATCCACCTCGAAGCTTCTCCCCTTCTGGGAGCCCAGACAAGCTGGCAGAACACCTCAGCAGGTCTTTCTCCTCTCACAATAAGTGTCCCTTTGCTCCAATATAGTAAGGACCATTTTCCCGCAGTGGGAGATTCCCCTCATAGACCTGTTTGTGACCAGGCAGAACAGGAAATGTCATCAGTTTTGCTCCCTGTGCGGCCACAGCCCAGGCTTGCTCACAGATGCCTTCCTATTCCCTTGGAAAAAGCACCTGTTCTGTGCATTTCCTCCCCCCACTGCCCCATTCCTCTCATGTACAAAATCTTACTAAAGGTCAAGCGGGACAGGGTGAGGGTTATTCTTGTAGCCCCCAACACTGGTTCTGCACATTACTAGACCTGTCAAGAGCAATCGTAAGGTTGCCCACCCCCAACCTGATCTTGCAAGATCATGGCTGAATGCTCCACCCAAACCTCAGTGCTCGCCACCTGGCCGTGTGGAAGCTCCATGGTTAAATCCTGTGGAACTGGCCTGTTCGAAGCAAGTCCACCAGGTTTTGCTAGGCAGCAGAAAACAATCTACTGGAGCTACTTTGCCAAGTGGAAACGTTTTGCCATTGGACCATGCCATCGAACCCTCTCACCCACTAAGCCACCTCTCCAGACTGTGCTGGAGTATCTGCTTCATCTGAAACAGTAAGGCCTAGCTATTTCATCTGTTAAAGTACACCTAGGAGCCATTTCAGCTTTCCATCCTCCAGTAGATGGTCGGTCAGTTTTTTCACATGAAATGTCTATTTATCCTTATGGGCTTAGAAAGGCTATAATGGCAGTTCTGGGAACCCTGTGGGACTTAAACCTGGTCCTGACAAGACTCATGAGCATTCCCTTTGAGCCATTAGCATCAGTCATATATGTCGTACTTTTCCTGGAAGCTTGTCTTTCTGATAGCAATTACCTTGGCCAGGAGGGTCTCAGAGATCAGGGCCCTTACTTCAGAACCCCCGTACACGGTGTTTTTAAGGACAAGGTACAACATCCTATGTTCTTCCCGAACATGGTTTCATAGTAATCAGGCTATTTTCCTGCTAGTTTTCTTCCCGAAATCTCCCGAAACTGCACAAGAATAGGGAGGGAGCAGTGTCTCCACAGACTGGATGCCTTAGCTTTCTATATAGAAAGACCAAGCTGTTCCATAAATCCGTGCAGCTCTTGGTGGCAGTAGCAGATAGGATGAAAGGCCTACGCATTTTGGCTCAGAGAATTTAATCGTTGATCACTTCCTGCATTCACACATGCTATGAGCAGGCAGGTGTTCCACCACCTGCCATCCTGACTGCCTATTCTACGAGAGCACAAGCTTCCTCAGCGGTGACCTGGTTGTCGGTACATACTTTTTCTTCCTACCATGTCATCACCCAGCAAGGTAGGGATGATGCTGGCTTTGGTAGGACAGTGTTGCAATCCGCATCTTCATGAACCTACCTTTTAGGATACTGCTTGGGATTCACCTAATGTGGAATGGACTTCTGCAAGCATTCAAAGAAGGAAAGATTGTTACTAGAAGAAGGTACTGAGGGGAGCTAGGTCAGCTGGTCACTTTATCCTGCGCTATAAGCACGCGGCACCAGAAGGTACTAGAGCCAGCCCGATGGGTACCACTGAGGGGAAAAATGTATTGTGACTGTGCGCAGACCAGGTGTGCATTTAACGTGGAATGGATGTGTGCAACACATCTCAAAGAACAACAGTAACAAAAAGGTTAATAACTATCTTTTATGTGATTGTAGCATTTTTATAGATTTGTTTTAATGATTTTTTCCCCCTTGAGCAGCATATGATTTTTTTTTTCTTTTATGCACCGGTGTTGCATGATTATTCCCTGCTCATGCACAGTCTGATTTTTGTCAATTCTTTCAGATTTCGTACATCTGTGCTTTATTACTTTATAAAGTGTGACATTTACAGACCAAAATTCCTTGGGCGGCAAGTTTTCAGAGACCTGAGAATGCTGAGAATGTCATATTTGCATCCCAATATGCTTTTGAATACAAACGTTAAAATACCGTAAGGCCGAGATTGTGGACACAGTGAAATATGTGGAAAGAGGATTTGATGTAGCACCCCATCTATTTCAAATCCTGGGTCCTCCAGATATTTGTACATGCCTAATGAATTTATGTACTCACATTAAAACATTGTTTGAACCCTGATCGTCTATTTAATAAACAATGTATATTGTGCATTAGTGTGCTGAACCTACCTCAACTATTACCCTCTAATCTGAAAATAGAGTAAGAGAGTCTAACATTTTGGTCTCAAAATTAGGAGAATCAGTAGTAGGTTGACTCAATTTCTGTTATCATTCAATTAGATTAAATAACTTCTTATCTTAACCAGTAAAAAGCCATTCTTCCTCACAGACTTGAGGGACAGGTTATTCTTAGACATGTGCCAGTGTTGCCTTACAGGGCATTTAGTAATATACAGAGCCACCACCAGCTGATCCTCTTTCTTATTTAGGTCAGTGTTGTTAGAACAAAGTGAATCATCTCTGAAGAAGAGACATATTAAACCTCCACACCACACCTCTTGAGATTACAGGAGCTACTTTTTTCAACAGTTGAAATCTAGTTGTAATAATTTCTGTCTGGTTATGGTGAAACAGAAGCATGGGTTACTAGAGACCAATGGTGGCTGAGTTTTGCCTTGTTGCAAGTCCTGTACTTAATCATTTTACAGTTTATTGGCGAGAGACTTAAATAGAACAATAGATCTGAGTTCAGTTAGGTTTCAAAGGGTGTTTCCTAGTAGACTTGTACAGGAGAGACACAAATATCTGTAATAGTATATGTATGGCAGTTGTAATCAACAGAGGCATTTGAACTAGAGAGGCCCTCAGCTTTGGAACTTCTTATTCCCTATTTTGGTCCAAAATAACCTGAGCTTGTTGACCTTGCAGGCATGTGCAGAAAGGCGTATCTCTTTATTCTGGCACTGAAGAAGGAGGAGCTTGATGAGCTATTGTTTGTGGGGACGATTAAATGTCATTTTAATTTGTGTATTGTAGTGTAAATTGTGCATTTCTAGAGTACTAGACCTCTTGTATGCAGTAAAAGAAATCTGAATAACTTATCTGTCTGCCTATTTCAATACATACTTTTTCATCCAGAAAATTTCCCAGAGTGCTTTACAAAATGTGTAAGGGATGACTTACTCTACTTCTGGCATGGAATATGACAAATCTCTGAGCCAGCAGTACTAAACAATGGGGAACATTTTTTCCTTTGCAGTTACCAGTATCCTTTCTCCCTCACCCCTTTAGCAGTAACCATTTATTTTTATAAGCAATAAATTAAACTTTTCAGAACTGTATGTCAAGTTTTCTGGCAGTATTTTCTTGCAATCTACCATGTTAGGTCCATAGAGCCAACTGAGAATTCTTCAAAAGCATATTGTATATCAGGGGTAGGCAATCTATGGCACGTGTGCCGAAGGCAGCACGCGAGCTAATTTTCAGTGGCACTCACACTGCCCAGGTCCTGGCCACCGGTCCGGGGGGCTCTGCATTTTAATTTAATTTTAAATGAAGCTTCTTCAACATTTAAAAAACATTATTTACTTTACATACAACAATAGTTTAGTTATATACTATAGACCTATAGAAAGAGACCTTCTAAAAACGTTAACATGTATTACTGGCACACGAAACCTTAAATTAGAGTGAATAAATGAAGACTCGGCACACCACTTCTGAAAGGTTGCTGACCCCTGTTGTATATCATCAGGGGAATTAAAAGGGGTAAACTTCCTCATGGTGGAAATCAGTGGCATATGAGTAAATCGTTAGCGGATATTTTTTTGCATACAAATAATCTGCCATGATTTAACACTGATCATGTGGTAAGAAAGAAAACATTGTTTTCATGTTCGAGCTACTTGTGATTTCCTGATTAGAATTGGAAATCTTCTGCTGACACCAAGCACAGTGAATAACCTATTTAGTAAGCTGGGCTTCATGCTGATAAGGGTTGTCCTGTCTTACTGTCCTTAATAGAAAGAACAGGAGTACTTGTGGCACCTTAAAGACTAACAAATTTATTGAAGCATGAGCTTTCGTGAGCTACAGCTCACTTCTTCGGATGCATAGAATGGAACACACAGACAGGAGATATTTATACATACAGAGAACATGAAATGGTGGAAGTATGCATACCAACAGGAAGAGTCTAATCAATTGAGATGAGCTATCGTCAGCAGGAGGAAAAAAACTGTTTGAAGTGATAATTAAGATGGCCCATAGAAGGTGTGAGGAGAACTTAACATAGGGAAATAGATTCAATTAATGTAATGACCCAACCATTAATGACCATGGTTGGGTCATTACATTAATTGAATCTATTTCCCTATGTTAAGTTCTCCTCACACCTTCTATGGGCCATCTTAATTATCACTTCAAACAGTTTTTTTCCTCCTGCTGACGATAGCTCATCTCAATTGATTAGACTCTTCCTGTTGGTATGCATACTTCCACCATTTCATGTTCTCTGTATGTATAAATATCTCCTGTCTGTGTGTTCCATTCTATGCATCCGAAGAAGTGAGCTGTAGCTCACGAAAGCTCATGCTTCAATAAATTTGTTAGTCTTTAAGGTGCCACAAGTACTCCTGTTCTTTTTGCGGATACAGACTAACACGGCTGCTACTCTGAAACCTGTCCTTAATAGATCTTTGAAGGAGATAGTCAATCAGCAGTCAGGATAAAGACTTCTAGCTGATCTAGGCAGAGCTGCTGATTTCAGTTAGTTTTGGAGAAAAATTAATGTCTGAGTACTGCTAAAAGAATTAAGGATCAGTTACCAATTATGCTTATAAGCTCTTTTTAAAGGGAGTTATAAGTAAGTCATTTTAATATTTATTGTGTTGCAATTTGGCATAAATTTCCCCCTGAAAAAAATCACAAAGGATTTCAGATGGGTTTCTTACCCATTCTGACTACGAGGGGCTCGATTTTAAAACCTGAAGTTTGTCGGTATGTTGCCTTCAGCGTGCATTAATGCTTCTTTGTAATTTATTTTACATGAATGGCTGCAGTGTTTCCTCATTGCTGTAGCTGTAATAACAGCAGTCACCACAGTTACAGCTGACTCAGAGTTCTGAAATCAATTCGCAGAAATGACAATTGTCCCACATTTTAAAATTGCAAAAGGGTATGGCAGGTTGTGAGATTCCTTGATTCAGCACAGCCTGCCATTGACAGGAAACAGCAGGTATCCGTGTTACATTGACTGGTTTGGAGTCTCTCTTTTATCTCCTTTTTGCTGGGGAACAAAGAGAATAACTTTCTGTGTTCATTTTTTCAAGCGCATTCATTTTTCATATATAAATGTAAATTATATTATAATTTGTTGCCAGAACTGAAAAAATACAATTACTTGAGAAGATGGTATTTTCATGGAAAGGTGGGTATAAACCTTTTCTCTCAAGTCACTGAAAGAACAGAGTGAGACCTGAATATGTTATGATACTGTAATATGACTTGGGATTTCCCCCTCCCCTCACAATTTTAAACAAACAAAAAAAAGGCTTTAGATGTTCTAGGTACTTAAACCAGTGATGCAAGTAAGTTTTGGCCTCCAATTCTGTAATGCGATCCCCAAAGCTAGACCATCACACAGTGACAGAATCCCATAAAGCCTGTGGGGTCCTGTATGGGCGCAGGAGTCTGCCCACCATGAATACGATTGCAGCACGGGACCACCCCCACCACATTTTTTGAGATTGGCTATTCTTTTTTGGTAGCATTATGTCCCAGTAAGTCTACATGGATGCTGAAGAGCAGATTTTCTTATTGTGAGGAAAGGCTGTGCGCCAGAGCACATTTTATTTTAGTTATGAAAAAATTAAACATGTACATTCTGATTTTTGCATTATAGCCGGAGGGGGAAAACAAAGTTATAGGTTTTGAAACCATTTTCTCTCGCTTTTTGGCTTGACACAAATTACTGATTAACTGTGAAAAATTTGTCAACAAGCATGATGGGAAGGATTGTTTAAGGTCATCTGTTTTCATCTTGTATTAAACTTCCTAGCTTCTGAAATAGTTGTTTTTCTAATTGCTTTAAATATAAAACTGTGAATTACTGCTATTAAACAAGTTTTGTTGGAAGAAATCTTAGTAAAATTCATGTATTTCTAAGCTGACAATGAGAAGGTATTTTACATATTGTTTGCTAAAAAAACTAACAGCCAAATTCTAATCTTAGTTGCGTAGGGCACATCTCTATATAGCTAGCACATTTCTGTTTTGAGGGATCGCTTAAAAGGATATCTGTGTTTCCTTTTTGAGATTATATGTATTTGCTATCAAATGCCTTAATTTAATTTTGTTTTCCATGTCTCTCCTGGAACACAGCTGTAATTAAGCATTCCATCATACCCCAATTCTCAGAGGTTGAAAATTCAGGCTTGCAAATGTTTTCCATGCTTATCTCTGTTTCTTCAGCTGGAAACATTCATTCATTCTCTCTTTCTCTTTAAAAAAAACAAAACAAAAATACACATCGTCTGTGTACTGGATCTTTTCTAGTATTTTTTCTCTTTAAAACCCAAGGAAATGAATATAAAACTTACATTTCTGGCATGTCTCAGGATTATACATGGGTGGGTTTATCTTTTTCAATATATTTTTAAGGACCAATGGTCTGATTTGCAGAGGAAGATGCATACTCAGCTCCCATTAAAATCAGTAAAAGTTTGTGGGCATGATCACCATGTCTGAAAAATTCTTCTATTGTCCAGGTGTTTGCATTAGTTCTTCTTCTGAGGCTGCCCCAGCATCCTGAGTGCAGAGGTTCTTTCTCTTAATGGAACACTGTACTAAAATCAGAATGGTCTGTATTTAAACAATCTATCAAAAAATGCTATATGTGGCTAATCTAGTCAAAAAAGGAATAATAAAGTATGAGTTAAGTGCTATCATTGTGGATAATACTTTGTACTCTGATTCCTAAAAAAATACAAGTATCTCTCATATATCACTCAGGTAAAATTTTAGTAGAGTTAAGTGTAAAATGCAAAATATTGTGCTGTTTAACCGTGGGGAAGATTTAATTAAGTATAATACAGAGCTTTAACAGCTTAGGAGTTGTGAAGGAAGATGGAAAATATATAAAATCTCTTTCAGCATTCTCACTTCTAAAAAGGAACAATATGATAAGTGCTGCCTCATCTTTCAAAGAAGTTCTCCACATTTTTTGCCAATTTGTTTCTTAATTGCTATTACCAGCATTCCCCTTTAGACTAATAGAAACCTCTTGGCATGGTGCAAATTATGTATCCCCTCTTCCCCAAGGTACTGCACAAAAGGATTTCATTTTGATGGAAAAACTCGAGGTAAAATGTTGTCATGAATTAGAAATTGACTAAAAACCAGAAAACAGAAGGAATAAAAGATCACAGGGCAAAAGATTGCCAGTGGGTTGCCTCATGGTTTATTTTTAGGAGGGAAGTTTTTTTAATATATTAATTGTCTGGAAAAAAAAGAGAGTGAAATGGTGAGGTGGCAAAAACTGCATTTAGTCAAGACTAGTGTAGACAGTGAGAAACTTGTGAGGGAAATAACAAAGCTAGGTGAATGGGCAACTCAGGGATATAAAATTCAGAAGGTTGATAAGTGCAAAGTAACGTGCACTGGAAGAAATAATTTTAACTAGTCCTGTGCATTGCTTGGGGAAAAGACCTGGGCATCGTTGTGGATACCTCAATGAAATCCTTTGATCAATGGGACACTTGGGGGATCAAGGCTTGGATCATATGGGCCACCTTCCCTGGGGATGAGCATGGGGTACAGCTCCCATCACAGGGAATGGAAGTGGCTGCAAGCAGGCAGTCCCACACTCTTGGTAGTTCATTATTCCCTTTGTCTTGCTGTGGAGCCGGGGAGAGTAGGAGGAGGATGCTTGGGAGGAGCAAGGACTGTGAAGAAGTTTGGCTGGCTGCTAGACGTGGGAGGCTGGAAGGGGTGGGGAGCTGTTCTGTAAAGGGAAAACCGGGAAGAAAGTAATTTACAAGGTGTGTACTTCTGGTAAGTTTTTTGTTCTTCTCTGTCTTGTCTTTTAAATTGTAATTAAGCACTTTGGGGCAGAGACTCTTTTCTGTGTTTTGTATGGTGCCTAGCAAGATGGGACCCCAGCCCTAACTGGAGCTTTAATGGTGTAGAGAAGGTAAACAACCTGCTCTTATTTATAATTTTTCACAATATAAAAACAAAGGAATAGTAAGTGAAATTGAAAAGCAACAAATTTAAAACTGATTAAAGTACTTTTGTACATAATACATTAACTTGAAGATATTATTTTGACTTGGTGCTCAGCAAAATTCAGAAAAAGGAGTTAGGTGTTTGGTAGAAAATGAGAACATAGAATTATTTTTTCCCCAGGGATATAAACCCTCATGCTTTAGTTTAGAGCAAGGGTGGGCAAACTTCTTGCCACAGCTGGGTGGGGAAATTGCATGCAGGGCCATGAATGTAGGGCTGGGGCAGGGGATTGGAGTGTGGGAGGGGGTGCAGTGTGAAGGAAGGGGCTCAGGGCAAGGGGTTGGGGCGGAGGAGGGGTGCAGGGTGTATGAGGGGGCTCGGGGTAGGGGGTTGGGGTGCGGGAGGGGGCTCACGGCAGGGGTTTGGGGTGCAGGCTCTGGCCTGGCACCGCTTACCTGGAGTGACTCTGGGGTGGCAGCAGTGTGCCCGGGCTTTGTGTTGCTCCGTCACCAAGTCTCTGCGGCCCCTGGGGGAGGGGGAACAGAGGGCTCCATGCGCTGCCCTTGTCTATGGGTACCTCCCCTGAAGCTCCCATTGGGGGTGGTGTCTGCAGGCGAGGGCAGCGTGCGGAGTCCTCTGCCCCCTCTCTTCCACAGGGGCCGCAGGGACATGGTGCCGGACACTTCCCAGAGCAGCCCGGGGCCTGCGATCCCGCGGGCCGTAGTTTGACCACCCCTGGTTTTGAGCATAAACCAGCGACCCAGAGGGAGTAAGAAGACCCCTCCAATGTGAGCAAGTTCTAACACAGTTGTCCACTATGGAGGATTCCCTGCACTCTTCTGTGGAGCATCTAATAGTAGTCACTGTCAGTCACGATACTGGACTAAATAGATTACTGGTTTGATCTGGTGTGCAATTCCTGTTCCACTGCTTATACAAATGTTCTTGGGACCAAAGTCCTTTACCCTAAAGTTTACTTTTGAGATGGAGGCTTCCGTGTAGAGGCTGTGAACAGTGTTTGATGGGTTACGTACATTTAGCTAATTGTCGAACAGTTCGCAAAAACGTGCATTAGTTTTCTCCAAGGGATGTTAGTTTCCAGTATCATCTGTTTAGAGGTGGGAATCTTTTTAAAGATGTGGCTGCCACATTGGGGAGAAACTATGAAGCCAATTTTCAGATTGACAGAAGCACCTGGCAATGCCATAGCATTTCCTTTTATGCGTGAGAATGCTGAAAAGGATTTTAAGGCCTCAGCAGACCTGTATGTTTTTTCAGTCTTCCCACACAACTCCTAAGCTGATGAAACTTTGTATTGCACTTACATTCCATCATAATGGAGAAGATTTAATTTAACAGGATCTATTTGACATTTTACCCATATTCTGTTTCCTTGACTGTCTCCTCCGAGGATTTTGTAAGAGAATATTTGAAGATGATTATGAGTTCGTTTTGTATAAGCAGGGGTGTGCTCGGGAAACTGGGTTTTCTGTATCAGAGAGGAAAAGGGAAACACTTTTAAAGAATCTACTCCAAGTAGTTTTCTTCGTTAGCACAGTTTGGTATTGATAATTGCTATTTTAAAATAGAACATAATTTATATATGGGAAATGAATAATTGCTTTTGACTGCTGCTGTGAGATGGTGTGTGATATGAATAGTACCTTTAGTATTCAGTAGCGTGCACTTATGGCCTTTGATGGTGAGCATGTATAACTGTTCAGTAGTAAAAAGAAAAAATAAACTGATTTATGTTTTTAATTTTAAAAACATCCATCAGCCTCCGCTCATTGTCTGTTTCTCTTTTCACACTGAGTTGCTATTTCTTTTACCTCTTTCACAGCAGTGACTCCAGCAGCAGCTCAAGTGACGAGTCTCCAGCACGATCAGTTCAGTCTACAGCAGTTCCAGCACCCACATCCCAGCTGCTTCCATCTCTGGAGAAAGATGAACCCCGTAAAAGTTTTGGGATCAAGGTTCAAAATCTTCCAGTGCGCTCAACAGGTAAACTCCATATGTGAAAGAGTGTCTCTTCATAGCTGTCAGTAAGGGAGAAGAAAAGAGGGATGGGAGCAGGCTGATTAGAAAAATTGTCTTTGTCATACTTACCTGATATTAAGTAAATGGAATATTTTATTAACCTCTGTAATAATATTTGCCAGTATCATTTAATATTGCATGGGAAAATATAAGTGCCGTTTAATGAGCCATGCTTTAGGAAACTTAGTTTCAAGGTTATTGCTATAATAATGTTATAATAAAATTGTCAGATAATATGTGAAAGGCCTTTAGTCTTGAACAAAGATACATTCAGGAGACTTCAGTATTATTCTGTTGACGATAGAGATTCAGAGGGGTAAGATGTATTATTTTTCATTCCGTTTAACATTTGAGTGCCTCTGGCCAGTCAGTGGAGTGGCCCTTATGTGGCCTTTGAATATCAGGATTCCATCTGCTCCTTGTATCATTGAAAATGAAAACACGTACAGTGCTGCGGTGGCACAGCTGTACCGATACCACTGCAGTGCATCTGGTGAAGATGCTCTATGCTGATGGGAGAGAGCTGTCCCGGCAGCCTGAATAAACCACCCCCGTGAGCAGCATAAGCTATGCCAACATAGCGCTGTGCTTGGGGGGTGGAATATTCATGCTTCTGAGGCAACAGAAGTTTTGCTAACATAAGCGGTAGCAAGGTTCCCTCTAGTTTTTTATGTCCATGTGCGGAATGAATTTTATTATGTGCACCAATATGGAGGTGCTGTGACACATCACCTTCATATTGGTGCACATAACAAAATTAATGTGGTGAGGGTGGGTGGGGCTGAGGGGGTTGGAGTATGGGAAAGGGGCAGAGGGTTGGAGTGCGGAGGGGATGAAGGCTCTGGCTAGGGGTGTGGGTTCTGAGGTAGGGTTGGGGATGAGGGATTCAGGGTGCGGGAGGGGGCAGAGCTCTGGAGTGGGGCCAGGGAGGACTCCCCCCAGCCCTTTCTTGCCACAGCAGCTACAGCCCGTGGAAGAGGTTCCTCTCCCCCCGATCGTGGCAAGTCCTGGGCAGGTCCGTGCTGGGGCTGTGGGGAGAGGTGCCACTCCCCATCGCAGCTCTGAGCCCTTGCGTGGGGCTTAATAGGCAGCTGTGCAACTTAGAGGGAACTTAGGGCAGTAGTGTAGACATAGCCCAACATAAAAATGAGGAGTCCAGTGGCACCTTAAAGGCTAACAGATTTATCTGGGAATGATGCATCTGAAGAAGTGGGTTTTTTACCCACGAAAGCTTATGCCCAAATAACTCTGTCAGTCTTTAAGGTGCCACCGGACTCCTTGTTGTTTTTGTGGATAGAGACTAATACAGCTACCCCTCTGATACATAGCCTAACATACTACAGGCAGAGCTGGTAGCATAGAGAGAAGTTTGCCCAACACTTCTCATTATAGGACCTTGTGTCAGGGATGTGTCCTTTGCTGTCTCTGTGGAAAAACGGCCTAAATTTGACCAAGTTATAAGCCTTTGGAAAAAAAATTTGCAGCATGTGTATGCTGAATAAACTTTAGAGTTTGTCAGCTAAATTCTCTGAAGATTCTGTCTGTATTGAACATGCACCAGCCCAAGGCTTCACTCACTGAGCAGGACTTTCCCTGCAATTGCTGTTGTCTGCTGCTCTGGGCCACTGTGATGCCAGGTACTGGAACTGAGAGTAGATAGGCTCTCTGTTCTCAGTGCTCCTGCTGTTGGCCCCCAGGCAATATGGAGAAGGAGGAAGAAAACTGACTAAAATGCAAAGGGGTGGGATAGAGGGAATAGATGGGGCAAGAAACCTGGAGAAGGAAGGCTTGGACTATCTTAATTTGGCCTCCTACGTATGCATTCATTCAGCATTTAATAACAAGAAATCACACTTCTTTCACCATAGGGCCCTTGCCTTATTCAGTGCACACGATGACTGGTGCTCTGGGAATGAATATGGGGTTGCCTAGTTAACAAGGCTGTTAATCTTGAGGATCCCGCCTCATGTTGCAGCGTTTGGAAGGTGTATAGTGAATGGGGAAGAGAGGAGACGGTCTCATGGTTAGGGCAGTTGAATGTTACCCTGGAGAACTGGATTCTATCCGTGCTTCTGTCAGAGCTCCTCTGTGTTGCTGGGCAAGTCACTTAAAGCATATTTTTCATGGGTGGCCACTAATTGTGTGTTCCTCATTTTATGGTTGCCCAACTTGAAATTCTGTGGCTGCGACCACTCATAGCTGCAACTGAAGTCACTGGGAGCTGTACTTTTAAGATATAAAGTTTTAAATTCTTTGAAAAATCAGGCTATATAAGCATCTCAGATTGTCACTGGAAATTTAGTGGTGAGCTCTGACAATTGTATATAGTTCCTCATATGTAAAAGGATAATAAATAAATCTTACCTCACAGGGTTGTTGCGAAAATACATTCATTATTGTTTGTCAAGCACTCAGCTGCTTTCATAGAATATCAGGATTGGAAGGGACCTCAGGAGGTATCTAGTCCAACCCCCTGCTCAAAGCAGGACCAATTCCCAACTAAATCATCCCAGCCAGGGCTTTGTCAAGCTGGGCCTTAAAAACCTCTAAGGAAGGAGATTCCACCACCTCCCTAGGTAACCCATTCCAGTGCTTCACCATTCTCTGAGTGAAAAAGTTTTTTTCCTAATATCCAACGTAAACCTCCCCCACTGCAACTCAAGACCATTACTCCTTTTTCTTTAATGATGAGCACCATAGAAAAGCCCACAAGGAAATAATTCTGTATTCAGAGTGGGGTTTGAATAGTGTACATTAAATAAGGCGTGTGATCACACACTGAGCAAAGAGGATGAAGAGAAATATTGAATAGCTGCTCATTAAGTGATCACCATTCATCCTGTGCCTGAATGAGGGAGGGATTCTGTGGAAAAAGTAGTATTTGATTACAGACTATATCTTAATGCATACGCACAAGGAAGCTGAATTAAAGTGGCACAGACAGCCTTATCTCTGGCATTTTCTGATATTTGCGTGCTTGACTTTGCAATTTTATTGTTCTTTGAAGGTATTTGTTTGAGTAATATATATCCTAAGAAAGAGAGTTGCAAATCAAGGAATTCTGAGTAAAGTCAGCTAAAATGCCCTTTGTTTAGCATCCTCTCCCTCTCCCTCTCAAATGCATAGGCAGCTTGTGAAATCCCAGATGAGTTGTTTTTGCCAACACTGGATGAGCCCACATGCCTCAATTGTCTTTCCAAGAAGATTAGCACAAGTGATGTAACAGTGGTATTCATAGATATATATTCAACCCAGTTTTGCAGGATTGCTGTTAGTAATATCTACTCACTCATATTGAGAACAGCAAGGATGTTAATGAAATAAACAATGATATTTTACATGTCTCCATACCCATTGTCTTAGGGCGGATGCCATTAGCAGTAGTTGAACCCTCTTCAGGTAGCCATTGGCTGCCTCACTGGTTGCAGTGATGTGGAAATCTACATGGGTGGGGCCTCAATTCTAAAGAGAAACATGAGGGCCAGTTGGAGGCTCCTAAATATGCAAAATTAACTTACAATCATTTTAGATATATATATTTTAATTTCAGTGAAAATTGAAGGTCAGATAAAAACAAAAGTCACAATTTGGATAGCATATCAAAACTTGTTTGTGGCTTCGATAATATTGGCAAATAATATTTGTATTTTACTTGTTTGTGTGTGGGTTTAGATACAAGCCTTAAGGATGGACTTTTCCATGAGTTCAAGAAATATGGAAAGGTGACGTCAGTGCAGATTCATGGGGCCTCCGAGGAGCGGTATGGACTGGTGTTCTTCCGACAACAGGAGGATCAGGAAAAAGCATTGAATGCATCAAAAGGAAAATTATTCTTTGGAATGCAGATTGAAGTGACAGCCTGGATAGGACCAGGTAAGAGAAAATATGTTGATGACTTAACTTTCCTCCGGGGTATAGTCATTATAAGAGTAGTGCATATACAGTAACTGTTGTAAGATGGTAGCAAATTGAGTAAAAGAAACATTGCAATTATTCTGCCTTGCTGCAAAGCTATAATTTAAATTAACTGGTAAAAATGACAGAATAAATCACACAGCAGGAAAAGTGAATGCCATTGATCTACTCTAGGTACATTAGACAGGAAGAAAATTCTACAGCTGCAAACCCTCAGTGAAGGAAGCCTTCCTTGCTAGATAGTTATTTGTAGTGGCCAGTAGATTGCGTTCTGCTACTCTTCATTTCCACAGTGAAATATAGGGCAATACACAGTTTAGTTAGCATAGTCCATGCTTCTTAAGGCATATCTTACATCAGTGGTCCCCAACCTTTTTCGTCTGGCATGAGCCATGGAGGACCGTGGCGGCGGATGAGCATCCGCCAAAATTCCCGCCAACAAGCGGCAACGTCAGTAGGCGTCACCGCCAAAATGCCGCCAACAAGCTGCATCAGCGGTGACGCCTCTGGATGATGCAGCTTGTCGGCGGCATTTCAGCGGATGCTTGTCCGCCGGCCAGTATGCAGGCGCACTTAGACGCCCCGGCGGGTGCCATGGCGCCAGCGGGCACCGTGTTGGGAACCCCTGTCTTACATGTTTAACTTCCTATGAAGTATAAACACTTTTTGGTTACACAGAATAACTTGTCTGGTTTCAAACTTGGTAAAAGGGCATTACATTTTTAGAGTAATTTTTCTCAAGATACATTATTTTCTTTCTATGTTCTAATTAATTAATTGGTGTGTGGCATTTAGGTATCCTTTCCATAAAAATATCATTAGCCTCCCTTTCCCCAACTGTGTAACTCTTCATTTTACTAAGTAGGCGTTACAGTATGATTACTGCATGGTTAGAAGGTGATGGGTACAGTACAAAATGGAATTTGGATAGTAGTACTTGAAGTTGGCTGTCTCCCAGCCAGAACAATTCAGGTGTGTGTTTGAATCCTCACAGATTTCTTTTCTGCCTTAAATTGCAAGTGTTGCTGTGAAAGGAGGACAGACTCCTTAAGGCCCCAAGAAATACGAAGTAAATGATACAACTTATGAAAGCCATAACTTTGGGTACACAAGTTTATGCTTTCATTTATTTGCCTTTAGCAAGTGCAGTGGAATCTACTGTACTTAATTAATTGTTAAAGAAATAGATCCATCAAAACATTTTTCATGTACCTGATCAACACATACGTGACTACAGTGAAGTCTGTTGAATTAAATCCTGGTAGTAGAAGACATTTTGTTAAAAGAATAAACTTCTAGAGCAGCAAAGGTAGAATGCTATAACTTTTTAACTTATGGGCATCAAAATTTATGGCCCATTTCCTCGGCATTAGTATAGTAGCATGACTTACAGATTTCAAACTCCTGGCATTAATGGAGTGCACAGATATCTAAGAGGGCACAACTGTATTTTTGTCAGAGGCAGTGATATCACTTCAAACAATTTCTAGTATTCCAAAAATAGGTTTTCCAAGAAACTGAGAACACCTCAGTATATTACAATATGCTTTTCATCTCTATGGTGTCTAGAAACGGAAAGCGAGAATGAGTTTCGCCCTTTGGATGAAAGGATAGATGAATTTCACCCGAAAGCAACAAGAACTCTCTTCATTGGTAACCTTGAAAAAACAACCACTTATCATGATCTTCGCAACATCTTTCAGCGCTTTGGAGGGATAGTGGTATGTGAATTCTCTTTGGTATAAGTTACTTCTGACCGTTGCCTCAGTACAAAATGCACAACAGATTATTGAATGATTTATGAAGCAGTAAAATGTAATGTTAATCACTTTTTGAACATGTGAAATATAGTTCATTCAATCATTTGATTGACATAAGTTATTTTTCTTGCCAGAATGTACTCCAGAGGCATTGTTTCGAGTTTGATGTGGTTTTAGCACACTTGTATTGCAGAGGAAATAACCTTGGGATGAAAACGGCCTTTGTGTGCAGTTACAAGAAGTATGTTAGGTGCAGTTACAACAAACGGTTAAGGATATTCTGCAGGATAGGAGTGCGGCAGAAAAGTTATTAATGGTCATCATGGATGTAAATATGCTCAATTCTATTTTCATGTCAGTATTACTGTTACGAAGTTAGTTTTTGTTGGTTTTTCTTTTTTAAACAAAGGGTTTAACTGCTGCTTGTGAAATCAGTCATCAGCTACGACCGTCTGTTCTGTAACAATGGTGCAGAATGAGACAATGAGTAGAATGTTTAGTGATGACATGAGGGAGTTTGGCTTTTCACTGAATAAGCTTATCTGAGTGAGACAGTCACAGGAACATTAATTCCCTTCTTTCTCCCACATTGTGCACTCTCTCTGTAGAGTAATGGCAATGTTAAGATTTAAGAGAAATTTTCCTGATGAATCAAATATCCGTCTACAGTACAGACAATATATGGTCCGCAGTAGCAGTGTTTCTATATTGATAGCATACTTTGTTTACAGCATTATTTTAGTTACTCTGGCTGTTGCTGTACATTCAGTACTGTTTTCAATCTGTCTAGAAATATTTCAGTTACTGGCATTTGAGGTATTAGTCTTTCAGATTTGGAGGAGTGTATTTCATACTTACGCAAAATGCCATACTTTTTCTATCTGATATGCACAAATATGTACATTTTATTGTGAGATTGCAATCCACAGAGCTGCCATGCAACACCTTTATAAACTCTGAAGACTGATTTATCAATCTGCACATTGTATGTAGCTCGGACCCTTTTCTGATGCAGAATTTCATGTTATACCATTTGACCTGCCCTGAGGAAACAAAGATTAGTGTTGGTAGTTAATAATAGTAGTGTGAAACATAAAATCATCACTGATAAAGTTTGCAGATGAAAAAAAATTGGGGGAGTGGTAAATAATGAAGAGGACAGGTTACTAATAATATGCAATCTAGATTGCATGTAAAATGACATGGCTAAATGTGTACATATAGGAACAAAGAATGTAGGCCATAGTTACAGGATGGAGATGCTATCCTGGGAAGTAGTGATTGAAAAAGATGTGAAGGTCATAGTAGATAATCATCTGAACATGAGTTCTCAGTGCAATGTTGTAGCCAAAAGGGCTAATGCAATTCTTGGTTTTAGAAACAGGATTATCAGGTGAGAGTAGAGAGGTTATTTTACCTCTGTATATGGCACTGGTGTGACCACTGCTGGAATACTATGTCCAGTTTTCTTGTCCACAGTTCAAGAAGGATGTTAATAAATTTGGGAGGGTTCAGAGAAGAGCCACAAAAATGATTAAAGGGTTAGAAAACATTCTTTATAGTGATAGGTTCTATGAGCTCAGTCTATTTAACTTAACTAAGAGAAGGCTAAGGAGTGACTTGATTAGTCTATAAGTACCTGCAGTGGAACAAATATTCAATAATGAGCTCTTCAGTCTAGCAGAGAAAGGGCTAACATGATCCAACGCTGGAAGTTGAAGCTGGACAAATAGTAACTTTTTTTTAACAGTGAGAATAGTTAACCATTGGCGCAACATACTAAGGCTCGTGGTGGTGTGTCTATCACTGACACTTTTTAAATCAGGAGTGGATGTTTTCCTAAAAGATCTGCTCTAGGTATTTTTTGGGGAAGTCCCATAGCTTGTGTTATACAGGAGGTCAGACTAGATGATCACTTCTGACCTTGGAGTCTGTGAATCTATAATGTCTTGTAAAGTGGTTTTATGTGAAATAGTGCCATATTATCAACGTTACTAGCAGGCCAGAATTCTAGTAACAACCTTGCAAAAGTGTCCTGAAAACTTAGCAGCCTAGGCACAAAGTAGACTTGCTTTTTACCCTTTTCAGTGCATAAGGAAAAAACATAAAGTTTTATTCTCCTGTCAAAATAAATTGCTTGCCAAAGGAGAGTGGACAAATACAGTTTGCCAGGGCTGCAGTAGTCCTACTCTAGACACGTGGAAATGTAGTCCTTTATTAGTATTTCACTTTAATCATTAGGCTGCATCTGTAGAACTCCCATTCTTGAGTAAATCTCTTCCAGTTTACTTAATTTCCTAAGGGCTTCAGGATGAATCTCATGTTAAACTATGGCCTGGTCCCTAAATGTATTAACTATGAAATTAGTTTATCTTGAGCATTTGAACATTTATACTCAAATTAGTGTGCTAGCATTGGCACATGGCTCACAAAGGAAGCTTGTGCTGTTTAAAAAATCAGATCAAATCTCTGCCTTCTATTTTCAGCGTGCAATGAATCATAATATGATGGGTTTGTTCTGAGACTGAGTATGTATGCCAGTACAGTAAGCCTGAATGTTGACCAAATGTCAGTTCTGAACCTGCTATTATTTAAGTTGATTAAAACCAGGTTTTGTTACACATAAATTGTTTCCCTCTGATTGCATCAGTTTTTTAACATGCCTGAGGTCTCTTGGGTAATGTGTCAGCAGTGGGATGTAGTTCTTCTTTTTTTGCCTTCATCTAATCGGTGCCAACTTGTTTTAAGAGAATAGTTCAGCATTGTCGTCTATTTATAGGAACAGAGTGGATGGATTGGGTTTATTTGGAAAAGTAAGCCTGTTTGGCTCTTCCATCACAAACCAGCTATTGGTTTGAGACAGTTTTCTCCTGGGAAGGCCTCAAGGGAAACAACCTAAGTTGTATTTCTGTGTTTGTTATGATTCTGAGTACCTCTGTTTCACACAGTATTAACAAACAAAAGCTGCTATTCTGTGAGTAGATCACATTAACCGTCTTGGGTGTTCAGCAACATCCCTTTCTAGCTTTAAATTTTCATTGTGAAGAGCTTTTGTTGCATCAAGAAGGGTTTGGTTATACCACTGGAACGAGAAGCAGTAAAGCAATGCATCTCGCTATCTGCTAATATTTAAATCATCTTTTTGACTAAAATGTTAATTAAGCAACGCTAGCTGTGGTACATGGCTTGTTTTAGGGGGAAAAAATCCATTTAGATCTAGTTTATACAGCTGAACCTGTTTACTTGCTGGCATATTGCTGAGCATTGACTGCTTTTTTTTTTTCCAGGATATTGACATTAAGAAAGTGAATGGAGTTCCTCAGTATGCATTCCTGCAGTACTGTGATATTGCAAGTGTATGTAAAGCAATTAAGAAGATGGATGGGGAATACCTTGGAAATAACCGTCTCAAGGTAAAGAAATCCTCCTATGAACGCATTATCCTTCTGGTTAATTTTGTTTTCAGTGTTCGATAATTCTTTGTCAGCTTAGACTGTGGAAGTGAAGGGTTTTGGTTTTTTTGTACTACTTTTGCCTTTCTTGCTGCTACTTTGTAGGTCAGACTAGATAGTGATATATTTTCAACCACCACCACGACAGACATTTGGTAACTTTATTGGCAATTGCAGCAGAGAGGCCAAGGATTGAATGGACATGGAGGCTGATTTATCTTCTCATTTTTAAAGGTAGTCCATCCAGGTCAGTGTTTGGTGGGGCAGTGTAGGAAGATTGCACTGCTCCTGCCAGTGCTGCACCTGTTCTGGGGAAAAGAAGATTATTTCAGTCCCCAGAGTTGTCAATCTGACACCTTTCAGAAGCACTAAATTTGCACAAAATCCAAATATATTAAATGAACGTTGTATTTATTTAAGCATGCAGAATTATTTTTATGATTTTGAGTTGCTTGCACCTGCGTGAGATGCTAATTAAAAAAAAACTATACAAATTAATAATTTTCTTCAGATAATTCTAAATTAGGCATGCTCTGTTAAATTAGTTTAATTGTGAATTGTACTGATGGAAGTTTTGCCCTTTTGTGTTCAGCTGGGTTTTGGAAAGAGCATGCCTACAAACTGCGTGTGGTTAGATGGTCTTTCTACAAACGTAACGGATCAGTATTTAACTCGACATTTCTGCCGATACGGGCCCGTGGTAAAGGTAGGTGGGAGGCTTTGGTGTGTGGTTTGACGTTTACTGTCTTCCTCTCTTTACATCCTGTCCTTTCAACCCTGACTTCCAGGGTTTTATAGCTCAGACATAGAATTTCTCTCTGGGTTGAAATTTGGCCTACAAGGCACTGTAGCTTTTCAGCCTGTTGGTCCAAAACATAGACTAGTTGCTTTTGGTATTTTGATGATGATATTTTGAATGAGCCGAGATAACAAACTTTAGAACTAATCTGCTGCTCTTGTGCAGTACAGTCTTTCCCACTACAAAGTTACTTTAGAATTCTGATGTTGTTTCATGTTGGAACAATGCAGTCTAATTATGTGATTATATTTGTGCGTGCTAATTACATAATTAGACATAATTATGTTTTTTTCCCAAATAGACCAGAAATGACTCAGAAAAAAATCTACAGGAAATTCATACAAGAAAAGGTACATAAAAATGTCATAGTTGTGCAACATAGTGGGACACTTGAACTGTGAACTATCAGGTCCCATTGCATGTAGGTATTTGAGCACATGCTTAACTTTAAGCTTGTGAGTTGTCCAATTGACTTCAGTGGGACTATTCATGTGCTTAAAGTTAAGCTTGTGTAAATGTTTGCAGGATTGGGGCCATAACTCCTTAAGATTTCTGTGGGTACATGTTGCAGCTTTGACATTCTTTTAATGTAGCTTTTGTTGTTTGAATGTGTATGTCGCGAAGACAAACAAGTGTTTCTAAATTGTGCACATATAGCAATTGAAGAATAGGACTACAGTTTGTAACAATACAGTTTGTTTTCATTTTGTGATTAAATGTTCCTCTTACCTTTTTTCCCCCCTATAATTTATTGGAATTTTTTCAGAAATATGCAAGTAAACAATGACACAGCAATACTCAGTCACCAAAGAAAATAATACAAGTAAAATACAGAAAAACAAAATAAAGGCATAATATACCTCAAGCCACAATATCCACAATTCAAAGCAGTCCCTTGTTCTTTTACTGTCTCTTCATTACAATATGTCTCATAAAAAAAGCCTGAAAATTTTCCTTGATTAAAAATTATTTTCTTACCGGTGTCCTCATGATTTAGGATTTTGTTGGGACTGACATTAAGTCCTGTGGATGAGGCTCTTATTTGGTTTTTGTTTTGTTTTTTTGTTTTTTACAGGTGGTGTTTGACCGCTTAAAAGGCATGGCCCTGGTTCTCTACAATGAAATTGAATATGCACAAGCAGCTGTAAAAGAGACCAAGGGGAGGAAAATCGGTGGGAATAAAATTAAGGTGTGCAGAATGACCTCTAAAAAAGAAAAAAAAATTGTATTCAGGTCTTACCCCTTAAAATGCTGGCATTTTGCAAATTGCCAGCCAAAAGAATATGTAGTGGGACATATAGGTCCTAAATCTCAAAGGGTTAAACTAACCTTTTACACTCGGCTTAAGGTGTTAGGGCATTTTGACCTGTTACTCAGAAAGCTTTCTCCAGTATTCTGTCATTTTTCCCACTGAACTTGCATCTCTAAGCTTCTGGGTGTTGGTGTCAATATTATTATTATTATCTGTTGCTAGTGACTGAGAAGCAATACTACAAAGGCACCAAGCTAATCCAGGAGTTTGGGGTGTTAGCCCAATCTCTGAATTATCTTTCTCCTCCTCTTCCTCCTCTCCTAAAGAGTGGGTAATCACTTCAAGCATGATCTTTCACCTGGTGTATTCATCTAGAAATTTGATATTTGTGGTGGTTAGAAGTTTTGAATACATTATATAGTTTTCTAAGTGTGGTGGTTGAATATAATAAGTAGCCTTTATATGAAATAAAAGATATGGTCATTAAAGATTTTGTATCTTGTGTTTGTAGGTCTTACTCTTTAGTGATTTTGAAACAAAAAACACCCTTATTATGTGTGTGTGCTCTGTTACTGTTTCTTCTAAACTGATTATTTAAAATTCCTTTTTAATGTAAAAACTGTTGCATTGTGTCAAATGCATTTTGACAAACCCATTCTAAATCTTAATTTTTATTTTTTCCCCCCATAAATTGTGCCATTATTTTCTCAGCGTTGTAGCAAGCAGTTGGGAAACAGCAAGTCATGATTAGAGCTGGGAGTCAGGATTCCTGGATTCTGTTCCCATCCTTGCCATTGCCTTTCTATAAAACCTTGGGCAAGTCATTTATACTCCCATCTGTAAAGGGGATTAATAAGGTTGATCCAACCTTTGTAAAGTGCTTCGATATCCTGGGATGAAAGGCACTATATAACTATAAAGTGTCGGCGGTGGTATTACTATTTAATAATTTTGCTTTTGTTCCTTGAAACAAAATTATTTCAGTTGAATTTTCTTCACTAGCTGAAAGAAAATATCCTGACACACAAATAAATTCTGATCTCCATAAAAATACATTGTGCTTTGCAGCACACTTATAATAAGGGAAAGGTCTTTCATCTCAGCAGGAGTAATTCCAGTCCTGAGGACTGGTTTTTTTTAACTAATATCACACCCACTCTTTCCCTTCTGCTTCCATCTTCAAGAACTGCAGGAGACATTGAAAACCTGTCAAAATGGAATATTTCCTTTACTGAACATGTATTACCCTTTATTTTTCAGGTGGATTTTGCAAACCGAGAGAGTCAATTGGCGTTTTATCATTCCATGGAGAAAACGGGTCAAGATATCAGAGACTTCTATGAAATGCTAGCAGAAAGAAGGCATGTATCTAATACATTGATTCCATTCTCTTGCTTTTCAAATAGGATTTTAAATGTAGTTAAAATTCCAGGACATAACGCCCAAATTATAGTTAAAGTAATCTTTAAAATAAAAGATTCTCTCTCAAGCCTACTCCCTCCTCCTAGAGCGCGCACACTCTTTATCCTGTTGACTCTCCCTCCTTTTTAAGATGTAAGTTTCATTGAAAAGTGACTATTACAGTTTGAACTTGGTGCAGAAAGCTTTCTGTGGTCATAATTGACACAGATGATACATTTAAAGCAGACAGGTGCTCTCATGGAATGTGCTGCAGTTTTTTGTATGTATTTTAGTATCTTAGTTTTAATTTTTAGCTTTTTAAACTCTTTTTCACAGATGTAAATGATCAGCCTTAAGCTACACAAATTGGCAGATAAAAGCCAAGCAATGGATTATGGCTCTGAACTGCATCACATACTAAAATTAAGGTGTATGTGAAAAATTTGACTGAAACTTTCGGTCAGCTAGTTTGTATATATGCTCAGCTACCCAGCTGATTTGCTGCTTCATCTATTAATAGCTAGCGAATGGAAAGAGTGCTTTGTGTAACTCCTCTCCCCACTCTTAAAATAGTATATAAATTAACAAGCAACACGTGCTATTAACATCAGTCAGATATTTTTCTAATCTATTGAGCTGAAAGTGAAGTTTACACTCAGACCACCACTTCCCTAGCAGTATGATTTCTAGTATTGCTAAAATAGTAAAAGCTCTGAGCAGGACTTCAATTTCTTTTGCTATTTGTCATGAAAAATATCTTCTATCTAGATATTTTTCTATAGTATCTGTCATCATGGTGTGTAAGATTATACATGCGGTTGCAGAAGGGTCACTCATTTCTCTAGACTCTGGTTTAATGCAGCCTAACACAGTTCCACTCATAATTTTTTGGATCGTTGAAAAACCTACCAATTTTTTCATTACTAATGATTGTGGTAAAGGATGGGCAAGTAAATGAGTTGGTAAATTTTTGACTGTTTTAAAAACTGGCTTATTTGTTAAGATTCTGAATTCTTGTAAATGAGTCCAGCGTGGTATTGTTTACACTAATGAGCTACACATTATCTCAAAATGTGCTGCTCTTGTTTTAGATCAAAGTAGATCAAAATAACATATGTAATGTTGCCAGCTTTTAAAAAGTGAAGATTAGTTTGGAAATTGGAAACGATAATTTGCATAATGGAAATGAATTGGTGTGTTCCCAAATCATTGCCAAGAATTGTGATCTGCCAGCAGGCAGGCAGTGACAATTTCCTCTGGCTGAACCACACTGAATTAGAAAAAGAGAATTGCATTCATCAGATGTCTTTTAGTACACACATGCCATTTGAGCTGATCTTTGCTGTGAAATATTTCTGACTAGAATACATTTTTCTAGAACAAGATGAAACTTAGACATCTGTTTTTCTTTCTTTCTTTAAAAAAATCAGCTGTCATTATCCAAACCAATGTCTGATTTGAATGTTCACATAATCTTTACTTGGGAGCAGTGAACCAGGGAGCATAGAGGTCTGTTGGGGTGAGCGTGTTACTCATGAATAATAAAGCCACAACTTAAACTATGCAGGACACCATTTTGTGTAACAACTATATACCACATTATTATATAATCTGTATGTTACACACCATTTTACAGAAAATCTTTTTTAAAATGCTATAGATAATTTCTAAACATTTTATTGGGACTGTATCCTTCTAGCTGTAAAGCCAGGTTTTCTTACTTTTATGAGTGTACAGGGCTCGGGGAGAGAGAGAAATTATAATGAATACATTTTATCAAATTCTGCAAATACATTAGATAACTTTTCTACATAAAAATGTTACAGTTTTAAGGCCCCACATATCAGAACTTTCTAGGACTAGAAGCAAGTTATATGTGCCCCTTTGAAAAACTGGGAATTTTCATTTGAATAGTACAAAGCACCTGTTTTAAGGTCTTCAGGGTCATGAAATATTTGACCCTAAACCTGTTAATGATTCAGAATTTTTGTGTATTACACATTCTGGGTCTTGTACAAGTGTAAGTTCTTTGGGAACATCTTTGTGTCAGGTTGACTTTTTTAAAATGACAGGTGCTCAAAGCTGCCTGAGCTATTGTAGTAGTTAAACATCGTCCCAAAGGAGACGGGTTGGGGCAAAGTACAAGTGAGGCAATCTGAGGCATATGATAAATGCAGTTTATCATATGGCTCAGCAATTTATCATTTATAAAGCATTTTGCCAGGTGGACAGACCCACTGGGTGACAGTCTGCAGTGCAAAGGGTAGCCATTTTTTTCAGATTAACTTTTTTATTTTAAAGAGACAGGTTTTGGTGCTATATGAATTTGGCCTGAACTTCCAGTGGTCAACTCGAGCTCATTAGCATGACTCCACCTGTCCTCATTAGCTGTCTCCTGACAGTTGCAATTCATAATATTCTGTAATCTTGTGCAGAATGAAGGTGTGTGCCCCTTTTAGGGGGGGAAGGGGTCGTTTTTCTTTTTGTATACTTCTTACAAGGTAGAAACATTCCACTTTTAGCTCTAGAGAGGGTGTAAAACATACTTTTAAATGGTTGGGGAATCAGAGTACTCCATGCACTTCTAATGTAACAAAGATACCAAAAAAAAAACCCCTCTATCTGCCGTGAAACTTGTCTTACGGATTTTTGGATTTTTGAAATGTTGACATAGTTCCCTCTTACTGGTTACAAGTTACTAGTTGAGAGATGGAAACCTTGATATTTGATCTGATGTATGTTTTCAGATCTAATTACTGCTCTCTCATAGTAGCAGCTTTTGAAAGTGGGGGGGGGGTCTTTATATATACAGTGAAGCTTTTGTTATGTAGGGTACACTTTCATCAAATTGGTTTATATTTGTTCCCTGAATAAGGATGTAAATACTAATTTGGCGCTAAAATACAAAAACAAAAAAAACCCCACGATAATAGGATTGATTCAGAGATGATCACCCAAGCTACCTGATGAAGAAAATAACTGAGACTAACACATTGATTCATCCACTATGCACTTATTCATTGTTGTTAAATCGATCGGTACAGCTATGATTATCTGCCATGATATATAACTAAATAAAGAAACTATCATAAAATAATTTTTCATGTAGAAAAGTTTCATAATTCAACATTTTGGTTAACAGGGAAAACTAACCACTGTATTGTTCTTGTTTTTGGCAGAGATGAAAGAAGAGGATCTTATGAATATGCGCCTGACCGTACTTACTATGAGACTGTTAGAACTCCAGGGACGTATCCTGAAGATCCTAGGAGAGAATATCCTGCACGAAGCAGAGAATTTTATGCAGAATGGGATCCTTATCAAGGAGACTACTATGACCCACGATATTATGACGATCCACGTGAATACAGGGATTACAGAGGAGATCCTTATGAACAAGATATAAGAGAATACAGTTATAGACAACGAGAGAGAGAGAGGGAAAGAGAGCGGTTTGAATCGGATCGGGACAGAGATCATGAAAGGAGGCCAATTGAACGCAGTCAAAGTCCAGCTCACTCCAGACGGCCGCAGAGCCCTGGAGCGTCTCCCTCGCAATCAGAAAGGCTTCAGAGTGATTCTGAAAGGAGGATCTACAGCAGGTCTTCAGATCGGAGTGGGAGCTGCAGCTCACTTTCTCCTCCAAGATATGACAAACTTGACAAGACGCGTGTAGAGCGTTACGCAAAAAATGAGAAAAATGATAAAGAACGTGCTTTTGACCAAGAGAGAATAGACAAAGACAAACGTTTGGTGAGGAAAGAGAAGCCAGAAAAACTAGAAAAGGATAAAACTGATAAGCAGAAACGAAAAGCAAAAATTCATTCACCAAGCTCTCAGTCTTCTGAAACAGACCAAGAAAATGAGAGAGAACCCAGCCCTGAAAAATTAAAGGGCAATAGTAAACAGAGTAAAGAGAGAGCTGACAAAGAAGGGACAGCCAAAAACCGCCTGGAACTAATGCCATGTGTGGTGCTGACTCGAGTAAAAGAAAAGGAAGGGAAAGTTATTGATCAGCCTGCTTTGGAGAAACTGAGAGCAAAGCTTGATAATGACACTATTAAATCTCCACTTCTTGAACAAAAAGTCCAGACATCTCAAATTGAGCAAACAAAATCTGACCAGCCTAAACTGGAACCTGTTAGAACTAAGGTGCCAAAAGAGAAGGTACTTGCCAGTCATGTAGAAGTAGTTGATAAAGAGGGAAAATTGAAGTCCAAGAAACACTTGAAGACAGAGCAGACTACAGAAGGGGCAAACGCAGTAGATCTTGACAAGTTAGAGGCTCGTAAAAGACGTTTTGCTGATGCAAACTTGAAACCTGACAGGCAAAAACTGGAAGTTAAAAGAAGCAGCCAAGATGAGGAAGATGCTGCACGCATGGTCTTGAAAAAGCAACTTGATGTGACAACTTCATCTAGAGAAGTTACAGTGTTACGGGAAGGAGAATTGGAAAGAAAGCCCTTGAGGAAAGAGATGCTTAAAAGGGAATCTAAAAAAATTAAACTGGAAAGACTTATTACTGTTACCAGCCCCAAAGATACACAGGAGCCTGCTAATGTTTCCGTTGGGATTGGCTTGCGTCCCAGTTTAGAACTGCAGCCTCGGCTAGGAGAGCCTGTTGATGAACCAGTGGAAACTCAAGAAATCCTTTCTAAAAAACTTAATCCAATAAAACCACAGCACAAACAAATGCAGCTGTTAGATGATCAAGGAACAGAGAGAGAGGACATGAAGAAAAATTTCTGTGGTCTTCCTGACGAGTTTCCTGACCATAAACTTGGCCAGGAGAAACCTCAGTCAGCTGATACAGAAGAGAAAATTGGTATTGACATTGATTACACACAAAGTTATAGAAAACAAATGGAGCAAAGTCGCAGATTAAAACAGCAGATGGAAATGGAGATAGCAAAGTCTGAGAAGTTTGGCAGTCCAAAAAAAGAAGTAGACGAATATGAAAGGCGTAGCCTGGTTCATGAGGTGGGCAAACCCCCACAAGATGTCACAGATGATTCTCCACCAAGTAAAAAGAAAAAGACTGACCATTTTGATTTTGAAATTAGCACTAAAAGAGAGAGGAACTATAGAAGCTCTCGCCAGGTGAGTGAAGATTCTGAAAGGACTGCCTGTTCACCTAGTATCAGACACTTTCCTTTTCATGAGGATGATGACACGCTAGATTCCCCAAGGCTAATGCCATTAAAAGAAACCAAAGAATCACCTAAAATAGAAGAAAAGGGTCTTTCATATTCCAATATGACTGTGAGGGAGGAATCCCTAAAATTTAATCCCTATGATTCTAGCAGAAGGGAGCAGATGGCAGAAATGGCCAAAATAAAGCTATCGGTACTTAGTTCTGAAGATGAATCAAATCGATGGGAATCTCAAGTGAAACAAGAGCCTGGCAGAGTTGATATTAGCTTCCCAAGTAGTATAGTTAAAAGAGACAGCATACGAAAGCGGTCTGTACGGGACCTGGAACCAGGGGAGGTACCTTCAGATTCTGATGACGACAATGAAAATAAACCCCATTCTCCTAAAGCCTCATCATTATTAGAGAGTTCCAGGTTATCTTTTTTATTAAGGGACAGAGAAAGAGAGGAAAGGCTGTCAACTTCTTTAGAAAGAAACAAATTTTACTCCTTTGCATTGGATAAGACAATCACACCAGACACAAAAGCCTTGCTTGAAAGAGCTAAATCTCTCTCTTCATCTAGAGAAGAAAACTGGTCTTTTCTGGATTGGGACTCAAGATTTGCTAGTTTTAGAAACAATAAAGACAAAGAGAAAGTTGACTCTGCTCCAAGACCTATTCCATCTTGGTATATGAAAAAGAAAAAAATCAGGACCGATTCAGAAGGAAAACTAGATGATAAGAAAGAGGATCATAAAGAGGAGGAGCAAGAGAGACAGGAATTGTTTGCTTCTCGATTTTTACATAGCTCAATCTTTGAACAAGATTCTAAACGTCTACAGCATTTAGAAAGAAAAGATGATGACCTGGACTTCATTTCTGGTCGAATATATGGGAGACAGACTTCTTCTGATGGGAGTAACAGTGCATCTGAGTTGGTGCAAGAACCGGTTGTTCTTTTTCACAGTAGATTTATTGAGCTAACCCGAATGCAGCAAAAAGAAAAGGAGAAAGATCAAAAACCAAAAGAAGCGGAAAAGCAGGAAGACAAAGAAAATCGGCCTAAGACACCAGAAACTGTTCCTGATAATAAAGAACCAGAACATAAATCTTCATCATTAGTTGGGCCTTCTTCAGTCACAGTTGTACCTCAAGAATCAGCACCAGTCATATCTGAGAAGGTAGCAAATGAAAAAATAGTAGTGGATATAACTTCTGCAAGAGAAGAAAGGCCATCTGAACTTGCTTCTACAACAGAAGAACCAAAACCTCTTCCTGAACTTGTTGCTCCTGTCAAAGTAGAACCACCTGAGCAACTTGAACCGCCCCCAGTAATAGAAGTCAATAAAGATGTCATTCCTGCAACTCTGGCTTCTGAGGAAGACTCAGTATCTATAGAGCATCCTTCATACTTGGATACAAAGCCGCCTACACCGGGAGCTTCATTTTCACAAACAGACATCAACGTAGATCCAGAACCTGACAACACACACTTGATTCCACCACTTCCCAAATTGGTTCAAAAGTCTGATGAATCTAGCAAACCTAAAGAGGAAAATGCCCTACCTGCTGCTAACACCGATCCTAATGCAAGTCAGAAAGCAGAGGTAGTTGCTGAGATTCTGCCGCCTGTTTCTGACAATGACATGGAAGTTGAACCCCCGGTTGTTGTAAAAGATAAAAAATCATACAAAAGTAAACGTTCCAAGACTCCTGTTCAGTCAGCCACAACAAATATCACAGAGAAACCTGTCACAAGGAAGAGTGAAAGGATTGACCGTGAAAAACTTAAAAGATCAAGCTCGCCTCGTGGTGAAGCACAGAAGCTTTTAGAATTGAAAGCAGAAGCAGAAAAAGTGTCAAGAAATGCTGCTAAATCTCCTAGTGCTGCAACAGAGCCAGAAAACGTAGAGCCAAGTTTGCCAGTAGGTCGAACTAGACGCAGAAATGTAAGATCCGTTTATGCTACCACAGGAGACAATGAAGGCCCATCTCCAGTGAAGGATCCGGCAGAGGTAACTAGGTCTACCAGAAAAAGAGGAGAAAAGGAACCGCAGGAGACTGTAACAACTGTTCCTACCACACCAAGAAGAGGAAGGCCTCCAAAATCACGCCGTAAGCCTGAGGAAGAAATCTCTCCTATTAAGACAGAACCGGTACAGCAAGAAGCAGAAGAGACTGAGACTAAAGAAACAGTGGAAACCCCTAAACCTGCAGAGGGATGGAGATCTCCTAGATCCCAAAAACTAACACATGGTCATTCATTAGCTGCAAGCAGTCAGCAGGGGAAAAAAGGGAAAAATGAACCAAAGGCAGATATCGCTGTAGAATCTGAAGAGGCCACTGAAACAGCTGGTCAAGAACAAAGTATTAGTGAGAACAGCAATAAATTAAAGACTACAGACAAAGAAGCAGCAGCAAGCGAACAGAAACGTGACAGAAAAGAACTTGATGTGGACAAAAATCTTCCAGAAACCCCCACAGTTGAGATTGTAGAGAAAAAAAATGCCCCGGAAAAAGCTACTAAATCCAAACGAGGAAGATCTAGAAATGCCAAGACTGTTGTAGATAAAGCATCCTTGTGTCTGAAAAATGTGGAAATACGTCTCAATGTTGATGAAGTCAAAGGTGCCCTGCGACCAAGTGAAGAGGAAGCAGAGCCTGTGGCAATATCACCAGCAAAAATCAAAAGCCCACAAAAAGAGGACAATTTGTCACCCCATTTTGTAAAGAATGAGCCAGAAGATCCATTCCAGGAAACAGAAAAAGAAATGATGCATGAATCAAACCAATCACCGGAAGCTGCCCAGTTAGCAAAGCAGATTGAACTTGAACAGGCTGTGGAGAACATTGCAAAGCTCACTGAAACACCATCAGTTGCTGCTTACAAAGAACAGGCAGCTGACGTGTCCGAAGTTCGTCAGGAGGAGGAGGGAGACAAACCTGCACATCAGGCTAGTGAAACAGAACTGGCAGCAGCTATTGGATCCATCATAAATGATATTTCTGGAGAAGCAGAAAGCTTTCCTGCTCCTCCAACTTATCCTGCTGCTGAATCAGAATCTGAGATACCTGCAGAACCAGTGGTGTTACCATCCCCTAGGGAAGAAATGGAGCCTGAAACTGATCAGGCAGTTAACAATATCTTGGAAACAGAAGCTGCTGTTGGACCCTCCGTGCAACAAGTAACTGGCACTACCCCATCAACAGTAGAGGCAGAAAATAAGGAGGCTGAAGTGAGCTTCAGTGAATCTTCAAATTCTGCACAGGAAGCTGAAACTTTACAGGAAACCGAAGTTTCTCGGAAGGAAAAAGGCCGCCAAAAGACCACCCGGCAAAGACGTAAACGGAGCATGAGCAAGAAAGGGGATACCGCCGAAGTTAGTGCTTTTGAGCCTGAAAGGGTACAAAGTAAGTCTCCTAATGCCAATGAAGTTAAGGCAAAACCAGAAGAAACCTTGAAAGATGAAAAGCAAAATAAAAACTCTGTTCAGGTTTCTACTGAATTGAATATTACTGATGCAAGCAAGGCTGCAACCACTGAGAGAATTTCTCATGAAGCTGTTTCTGAGAGCAACGTCCCTCCTAAAGCTCCTGCTCCTCTGGACCTACCTTCCCAGCCCGTTCCTGTGGATGATGTGAGCCAAACTGGATTCAAGCTACGGTCAGCTATTGAAAATGCACCCGTTACGCCACCAAGTGCTTCAAATATGACTGTTCCTTCAGTTCCTTCTGCAACTGCAGCAAAATTACCCACCCCTGCACCAGCTGGGACAGTCCCCCTCCATTCCAGCACCACCAACGTGACAGAATGGATTGTAAGGCACGATGACACCCGCGCTCGTTCCACCCCACCGCCAGCTCTTCCCCCTGATACTAAAGCATCTGATATTGATACAAACTCCAGTACTCTGAGGAAGATACTTATGGAGCCCAAATATGTTTCAGCAACTAGCCTTGCTACTACGCATGTCACAACTTCTGTTGCTGAGCCAGTTAGTGCACCTCGTTTGGGGGAGGCACCTCCTCATCCTCCAGCAGAGGCCATAAAACCAGTGTCAGAGGAAAAGCCAGCCGTTCCTATCACTAATTCTTTGGATCCTCCAGTAGCAGAGGCGCCAGTTTTCAGTGAGAAAGAAAAAATAAGTACAGTTATTGCTCCCAAAGCTACTTCCGTTATAAGCAGAATATCCCATAGCATTGATCTAGAGGAAACGCCAAGGATAACATTGATGAAGCAAGTCCCCCAAACCCAGACATGTTTAGTTAATGCCCCTTCACCAAAATACAAGCCGAGACCTAGCACAAATGATAACAGCAGGTTTCATCCAGGATCTATGTCTGTTATTGAAGATAGGCCCGTGGAAACTGGATCCAGCCCAGGTCTGCGAGTAAACACTTCAGAGGGTGTTGTGCTTTTGAGTTACTCAGGACAGAAAACAGAAGGCCCTCAACGAATTAGTGCAAAGATCAGTCAGATTCCTCCAGCAAGTGCTGTTGATATAGAGTTTCAGCAGTCTGTGTCCAAGTCACAAATTAAACAAGAACCTATTACTCCATCGCAGCCAGCACCTAAAGGTTCTCAAACTCCCACAGGATATGGGAATGTGTCCACCCATTCTTTGGTACTAGGAACCCAACCTTACAATACATCACCTGTGATCTCCTCCGTTAAACAAGAACGCACTACCTTAGAGAAATCTGAATCAGGCCACCTTTCTGTCCAGACTCCTGCTTCTCAGTCAGGGCCTGTTAAAGTCCTCTCCCAAACTGTAAACACTCCACCTGTACTAGTTCACAACCAGATGGTACTCTCTCAAAGTGTAGCTTCCGCCAACAAAAAACTTCCTGATCTGACTGCTCTGAAAGTGGAGACTAAGGCTCTTCAGCCATCAAACTTGAGCCCTGGGGTCAGTCCTCATCACCCTTCCCTGTCTGGTAAAATGCATTCAGAAGCAAACCATGTCAGCTCAGGACCCAATACCCCAACAGATCGGGCTATTTCTCATTTGGGGATTACAAAACAGGAGCCACATTCCCCACGTACAAGTGGGCATTCTCCCTCTCCATTTCCAAGGACTTGTCATCCTGGTAGTACCTCATCTCCAGCTTTATCTAGTAACACCTCTGTCATGCTGGCTCCAGGAATTCCTGTGCCTCAATACATCTCCAGTATGCATCCTGAGCAATCTGTTATAATGCCCCCTCATAGTGTAACACAGACTGTATCCCTTGGCCATCTGTCACAAGGTGAAGTGAGAATGAATACCCCTCCTTTGCCTGGTATTCCCTATGGCATCCGCCCAGAAGCGCTCCACTCTCCCAGAGCAGCTCTACAACCTCAGATAGAAATTAGACCTCAGAGATCCAGCACACCTCAGCCAGCTCCAATTAGAGACATAGTCATGCCTCCGTTATCTTCTCAGCATCCCCCAGAAGATGAGATGCATTACCATCATACTGTGTGTAGAGGGTCAGCCCCTGTACAGTCCGACGTGTTAGTAATGCAGACAGATTATCGCATGCATGCTACGGGTATAAGACTCGACCAGTACAATGTGCCTCGAGATGTGAGGATGATGATGCACCCACACTTGGCAGCAGTGGGCGACCACCACCCTGAAACTAGACAATCCAGAACACCAGAAGGGTCTGTGAAAACTCCCCCAGTCAGCAAGACTCCACAACCTGGAAAAGAGGCGCCCAAGTCTTCTGAAGTCAAAATGGCGCACTCTCCCCACAGTGAGCCCCGGCTCCTCAGCGTCCCTCCCAGCAGCCAGCTTCCTGGACTGCCTTTGACACAGCCTGTGGTTGTACCTCATGGAGTACAGATCATGCATCCTGCAGGGAGTTCCTTTCATGATTATAGATCTGTGTATGGAGACATGAGAAATTACCATACAGCAGCCCAGCTTGGTCATCCTCAGTTCCCTGGAGCATCGCCAATTGGTCTGCCTTCTCGGAGTATGACCCCATCTCAGGTGAGAATTATGATTTCCTCTGTTTGTTTTCCTTTACCTGAGTTTAAAACATATTATGATAAATATAGTCCTAATGCAGTTGCATCTGACTGTAGTGGGAGTTACAACTGGGATGAGTTTGGCTCATTCCTCATGCACTCTGCCCTCTCCGTTTAAGGTTGTGTTTTATAGTACTACAATGCTAAAAATCAGTTATTTTTGTTTGAGAAATATGGGATAAACACCTTTTTGAAGCTACTAGGAAGGAATTAAGGGGGAGAATCCCCTAATTGATTTTCTTTTTATCACAACAGGGCTCCATTCTGGGAGTGCATGAAATGTATTTATAAATTCCTAGATGTGTAGTGATATAAGAGAGGAACAATTCCCGACATAGGCAAGCTGGCACATTGTTTGAGTTCATTCACTTGTAGCTATTTTCCTCTCCAGTAATTACTGTATTATACAGACAAATAGCATGGGAGTGAGTGAGATATCGATACCTAGTTGGGTTGATGGTGTAGTTAAGGGTGGTCCTGCAGCTTGAGGTGCTGAATTGGGGGTCTGGATTCAGATTCCATCTGTGTTTGAAAGTCTCAGTGCTTTTGCTCCTTCATCTATAAAATACTGGTGAGAACTCCCATTACTGTGGTGAGAATAAATTTATTAACAGGTGTGAGGAAGTCAGATACTACAGTGATAGGGACCATACTGAGAACCCTATAGATGTCTAGAAAGATTTAAGCAGGAGAAATCATTTGACTGTTTCCCAACAGTCTGATTGTTAAATGAGAGAGATTTGTGCATTCTCCAAAGTTTTCCCTTTCTCTCCCATCATTGCTTTGTAGGGTCTGCCAGAAGGTGAACACTCACATCCCAGTCAGCCGGTGCGCAGCAAAACTCCTCAGATTTCCCAGGACTCCAAGGGGTCACAGGCAGCAGGACCTGAGCAAACCCACCACAGCACTGTAAATAGGCATGCAGCACAGATAGACCCTCATGTACATCTTCCGAGGGCACAGGCAGATACGGGCCAAACTTCCTATCCTTCCCCTGTTGCTATTTCAATGAAACAGGAGCTTCCATCACCACACCAGCCTCAGGCAGTTCAGAAGCAATCTTTGTTTATCCCTACAACTTCAGGCCCTGGGGCCCCACCAGGGCTGTCGTTGTCCCGTTCGGAACCTCAGTCTGCTCTAATACAAGATCCATCTCCTCACTCTGTTTCTCAGAGACCTGTGGATATGGTTCAGCTCCTAACAGTAAGTATCTCTTTCTCTTTCTCCTTCTTCTTGAGCTGCTGTCTGCTGCTTGTTTCGTTATGTCTGAACCAGGACTAGGGCAAAGGGAAAAATAAGCGGTAGTATTCTGCCAAGCTCCTCCCACTTGTGACACCAAAAATGTTGTGTGCCACTCACATTAGGTAATGCAACTCTTCATAATGTGACCATTGCTCTACTTTCTTGGGTGCTTTTATCACTAGTGAAATAGTTAACAATGTTGGCATTTACGTGAATATTCTTAGACTCCAGTGATAAGAGTTGCCACCTCATTGAGATGAATGAGAAGAGTCCATATGTCTGAGTTCATGTTTGACTGTCTACAGTCTGACTGTTCACATTTGGAATATTATCTTTGCAAACCATGAAGGCTAGAGATTATTTATTTAAAAAAATATTAGATTCTGGAGCATGGGGAGGAGAGAGAGGTGGGTAGAGGAAGGATGGTGATGTGGTTAGAGTGCCAGCCTAGGAATCAGGAGATCCAGGTTCAAGTCCCTGTTCAGCCACAGACTTCCTGTCTGACCATGGGCAAGTCACCTAGTCTCTCTATGCCTCAGTTTCCTAAGTATAACATGAGGATAATAGCAGTGTCCTGCTGCACAGGGCATCCATGAGGATAAATGTATGAAAGTTTTTGGGGTCTCAGATACTAAGGTAATGGGGACCTTGGATAAACAGACAGGAGGCCACTGTCATAGAATCATAGACTATCAGGGTTGGAAGGGACCTCAGGAGGTATCTAGTTCAACCCCCTGCTCAAAGCAGGATCAATTTCCAACTAAATCATCCCAGCCAGGGCTTTGTCAAGCCTGACCTTAAAAACCTCTAAGGAAGGAGATTCCACCACCTCCCTAGGTAACCCATTCCAGTGCTTCACCACCCGCCTAGTGAAAAAGTTTTTCCTAATATCCAACGTAAACCTCCCCCACTGCAACTTGAGACCATTATTCCTTGATCTGTCATCTGGTACCACTGAGAACAGTTTAGATCCATCTTCTTTGGAACCCCCTTTCAGGTAGTTGAAAGCAGCTTTCAAATCCCCCCTCATTCTTCTCTTCTGCAGACTAAACAATCCCAGTTCCCTCAGCCTCTCCTCATATGTCATGTGCTCCAGCCCCCTAATAATTTTTGTTCCCCTCCGCTGGACTCTTTCCGATTTTTCCACATCCTTCTTGTAGTGTGGGGCCCAAAACTGGACACAGTACTCCAGATGAGGCCTCACCAATGTTGAATAGAGGGGAATGATCATGTCCCTCAATCTGCTAGCAATGCCCCTACTTATACAAGCCAAAATGCCGTTAGCCTTCTTGGCAACAAGGGCACACTGTCGACTCACGCCCAGCTTCTCATCCACTGTAACCTCTAGGTCCTTTTCTGCAGAACTGCTGCCCAGCCATTCGGTCCCTAGTCTGTAGCAGTGCATGGGATTCTTCTGGCCTAAGTGCAGGACTCTGCACTTGTCCTTGTTGAACCTCGTCAGGTTTCTTTTGGCCCAATCCTCCAATTTGTCTAGGTCCCTCTGTATCCTATCCCTACCCTCCAGCATATCTACCACTCCTCCCAGTTTAGTGTCATCTGCAAACTTGCTGAGAGTGCAATCCACGCCATCCTCCAGATCATTAATGAAAATATTGAACAAAACCGGCCCCAGGACCAACCCTTGGGGCACTCTGCTTGATACCGGCTGCCAGCTAGACATGGAGCCATTGATCACTATGAAGAAATAAGTGTTGCATTGATAATTTGGCAGGATGTGGCCCAAATCAGTCCTTGCTGGGAACCAACTATGAGAAGGCATTAAATGTACTGCATTCTTAAAACACTATACTTGGTGTCATAATTGCTGCTGAAAGTGCCAGAAGCATATGAGCAGCACAGATGTGATTTCCCTCACAATTAAGATAACTTTTGCATACTAGAAGCACGTTCCTGTCAGTGTTTCATTATATCTTTATTTTACTCCTTCATTTGTTTGTATTAAAATTTCCTCATCCTTTATTTTCAGAAGTACCCAATCGTGTGGCAGGGCCTTTTGGCTCTAAAGAATGACACAGCTGCAGTTCAGCTCCACTTTGTCTCTGGTAACAACGTCTTGGCGCACCGGTCCCTGCCAGCACCTGAAGGAGGACCTCCACTACGAATTGCTCAGCGCATGCGACTGGAGGCTTCGCAGTTGGAGGGTGTGGCACGCAGAATGATGGTACGGGGTAATATATTGCTTTGGGGTCTGCAGTAAGTGATGGGGCTTCTGAAATATTGGTGGGGCAAGTATGTCTCCTTTGACGTAAAGGATTAAATGCAAACATGAATGGGTGTCTAGTCTTCACTTAGTTCAGGTGAGGGAGTGGTGTTGATTTGGGATCATACAGCTCGTGTGTTACTCTGCTCTCTACAGAAAGGTAGAATGTCAATAGCAGACTTGTCAGACATGACCCTTAAAAGAAAATTGAACTAATCTGTCTCTTGCCAATGTAACAGACTTTTACTAGCTCAGAAGTGTCTAAGCAACATGGGAAGTGGAAGTTGTTAGTTTTGTGCGTTGGAAGCTGAGAAGTTTCCATAGTCTCTTCGCCTATTTTTTTAATTGGCTGAGAAGTCTACAGTGGCCTTTCACAACACCCACAGCCAATTAATTCCTGAGAAGTTCAAAGAGAGGATTTTCCAGTAAAGGTTTAAAGATAATGAATGTGTGTCAGGAACAGGCATGTCCCTAGCAAACGCTTGATATGTTCTTTATTTGAGGACTGTATGTTAAATTGATTTTTGAAACACGGGAATGGAATAGGAGCTTGCTCTGTCCACCCCATGCATTGACCTGGTATTGCAGTGTCTCCAGGACCAGTGCCAAAAAACGCTTGACTGTTAATTGTCCTCTTTTTCTTCCCAGGTGGAGAGTGATTACTGCCTGTTACTGGCCTTGCCTTGTGGACGAGACCAGGAAGATGTAGTGAATCAGACTGAGTCACTTAAGGCTGCATTCATCAGCTACCTGCAGGCTAAACAAGCTGCAGGAATCATCAATGTTCCCAACCCCGGCTCTAATCAGGTATTTGCATGGAAACAGTGAAATTTTGCAGTTAAAAATGAAATTAAAATGATACTATTATATAGTTATGGGATATAAACCAAAAAAATCCTTTTGTGTTTAGTGTCAAGGTGCATGCTTGTGTCTTCAAAAGAATTAGCATGTGAACTGCTAGCCTTTTATTTCTTTGGTGAAAATATAATAAAGTAAATCATTTAATTTTTAATGGTGAACTGCTAAGACAAAAGAAAAAAGTTTGTTTTGCCCTTTGCTGCTGCTTTGATTTATAAATTTCTGTCTTTTTAAAAACAAAACTGATCTTTGCTCTTTTTGAACATTAGAAATCTGAAGTCCTCACTTCCCTGTTTTTCATGGATGTCCCAGGAACTTTTTTTCAGGACACCTGAAATATGTTTTTCATTACGTAAATCAAAAAGTTTGTCTTGTATAACTACAAAACGCTTGTTCCAGACATATTGCTGCACTGAGTTAGATTTGTTCTGTGTTTAACAAGAACAGTCTCTTGGAATGAGTATTCAGTTTGATGAACGATGTGGAAGAGGAAAGTCAGATAAATGGAGACACTATCAAAGCTGTTTCTTTGTTCAAAATGAGTATTAACGACACTTGCTTAGTGTTTCATGATAACCCAAGTCAGACATTAAGTTACTGGGAAAAAATCCTCCCCTCTGAAACGCGTGTTGCTACTGTGTCAGAAGCTGGCCGTAGCAATGTGAGCGTGCGCTTTCAAAAAATGCCCTTTTGTGTGATTAGTCTGCAACCCTAGGAAATGTTGCCACCGGTGTCCCAGTTTTTGATCACTTTACATAAAGCTCTGTAACCTTAAGCTGCAGCTTCTCTCATCGTTTCCCCTATCCCCCACCAACGGAGGTCAGGTTTACGCTGAAAAGTTAGGTTGACCTAGCTGTGTCACTCAGGGATGTGAAACATCCAAACCTCCGAGTGATGTAATTAAGCTGACCTTACCCTTGGTGTAGCCAGCACTAGGTTGATGGAAGAATGCGTCCATTGATCTAACTACTTCTTGGTGAGGTGGATTAACTACAGTGATGGGATAACCTCTCTCATCACAGTAGTGAGTGTCTACACTGAAGTGTTCCAGCAGTGCAGCTAGTGAAGACAGCCTAAGACTGATGGGCAATATTGATTCCTAGAATGTCTGAAGCTCAGTTTTAGGAATGAAGAGCTGCAGCTCAGGTAACATCACGTGTCATATCGCTACCTAGGTCCTTTAAAGATCCAGCAAAGAGAGGGGAGTAAGGACTGCATTTAACGTGGCTTTTAAAAAAAATAATATAAGCTTTTAAGAGGCATTTGTGATCGTCTTTCTGTGTCACACTATTTGTGATTCACAGTTCACCTTCCAAATCTGGCATTGTTCGGTAGGATTTCCACATTGTGGCACCAAATAAGTTGTCTGGGTGATTGTCCAATCAGTTCATAGAAAAACAAATAAATACAGAGGTTCCTAGCTGTTTTTTCATTCTTGTCTTTATTTTTTCATTCTTTCCCAGCCTGCCTATGTTCTGCAGATATTCCCACCCTGTGAATTCTCTGAAAGCCACCTGTCCCGTCTAGCTCCAGACCTCCTAGCCAGCATCTCCAACATCTCTCCTCACCTTATGATTGTCATTGCATCGGTATGAGCTGTTCGTTGGTCACTGACTTTTCCAAGGCCCTGCAGCAAAAAAAAAAAAAAGAGAGAAAATCTAATGACACAAGAAAATGCTGCCAGACTACCAGCCTCCTGCCCTAACCGGCCTCGATCAAACTGTTGCTGGGTAGTGGTTCTGCTACCTTGTATGTTTACATATTGCTTTAGGTTATGGACAACTGATGCACTCAACAGGCGGACTGGTATTGGGTTTCTGTGCCTCCTTTTGGGGAAAATAAAGGATGGCTATATTTTTTATCAAAAAAGAAAAGAAAAAAAAAAGAACCTGAACTGCCTTTGCACTAAATTAGTGACTTGGACCTTTGCACAGTTGAAGACATGCTGTGACGTTATGGATGTCTTGACACACATTAACATGCGTTGTGGACTAAACGCAGGATCTGGGAACTTCTGCTGAAATCTGTGGGTCAAGGATCATTTCACACTCTTTTTTTTTTTCCTGGATGTGACCCTTCCTCTCCTCCACTTCCCTCTGCTGCAGTCATCTTCTTTTCATCTGGGATGTACAGTTTACACTGAAAAAAATAAAACAAAGGGAGAGCTATTTTCCTTCCTGGTGGGATATGCAGAACTGAGTGGGCGTGTGTGTATATATAAATATATATATATAATATATATAAATATATATAATACTGACTTTAAAAAAAATCAAATCCCCACAACATACATTTTTTTTTAATCTGTGCCAAAAATGTGTTTTCAGAGAAAATCTTATTTTCATACTCAGACTTTGTATTGTCACTCATTTGTAAGTGCGCTTCATTTAAACATTACCTTCCCTTGTTCCTCGTCTCACAATATGTGGAAGTGTTATACACTTGTACAAAGACTTGTTATCCTCCTTCTCGCCTACCCTAACACTTATTAATTTATGGAACTGTTTTCTCAGCGCAGTTTTGTTTTGTGTGTCCATTGGATTACAAACTTTATTAAAAAATACAAAACATGTTGAGCCTGGATGTGATCCATCAGTTGCTCCGGAGTGGGAGGGAGAACACAAGGAGATTGAGTTTGGCCAGCATTTCTAATAAGCCACATCCCCTACAGTGGAGATTGGCTGTTTCCCGAGTGTTTGTACATAGGAGCTTTTTTTAATTTTTCTTTTTTGTTGGTGAGTTTCTCTTGTTTAAAAAAATAATTTTATCAAAGATAAAATCGAACTTTAGCCTTTGTTTTTTTGTGGTGTAAAGATTTGTAAAACTCCAAAGTATTGGTTCTTTTCTGGGTAATGTCGAAGGCACTTTTAATTTTGATACACAGAATAAACTACAAAACCTTCAACAGCACAAATGAGCACGTTCTAAGAAAAGCCTTGGTTTATTGTTTTAAGCAACTGTACCTTGTGTGTGTTTAGAACACAAATCACTGAAATATGTTTGAAGACTTGTGTCGGGAGTTGTAGCTAGAAAGTCCCTAGTGGTTTAAACAGCTGAAGGTTCCGATCCTGCCATCGGATCCAACTGCACTGGATTGGTGGGGGCTGTGTCTGATTGCAGGATCAGGGCCTAAGTGGAAAGTGGCTGCAGGGGCAACTGATTTCAGTGATGAGAATTATATGCGGCTTCCTATTTGTGAAACCGTTTGCAACCCAGCTGTAAGAAACTGCCCATTTGGATTCTCTCCAATGTGACGAACCTCCACTGAACTGGTCTTGTTAAAGGAAAACTCCAGCGTGATATAAAAGACATTTTAATCACGACAATTTATTAAAAAGAAAGCACTAACAGAAAAAGTGTTGAATTGTATTTAACCATCAAGCAGGGAAGGTGCCACCTTGACAATCTAGAGCAACTGTTTTAAAAATATATTTTAGTTAACTTTTGCAAACTGCATTCAAGTCTTTAAGGCCAGCTGTTAAATTAACCTAGACCATGTTTTAAATTGAGTGGTTCTCAAACTGGGGCTGCCGCTTGTGTAGGGAAAGCCCCTGGCGGGCTGGGCCGGTTTGTTTACCTGCTGGATCCGCAGGTTCGGCCGATCGCAGCTCCCACTTGCTACGGTTCACTGCTCCCAGCCAATGGGGGCGGCGGGAAGTGGCGCAGGCTGAGGGATGTCCTGGCTGCGGCTTCACGCAGCCCCCATTGGCCTGGAGCCATGAACCACGGCCAGTGGGAGCTGTGATTGGCCGAACCTGCAGACCCGGCAGGTAAACAAACCGGCCCAGCCCGCCAGGGGCTTTCCCTACACAAGCGGCAGCCCCAGTTTGAGAACCACTGTTTTAAATGGTTAAACAACTGTTAATGTTAACTCAAATAAAAAAAACAACAACAAAAACTTCCATTTTCAATACTTTTCTAATAGAGACGTTGCTTCTCTGATTCCTACTTAGCATCAGTAGGCCCTTCCTGGGAAGTCTCTTCACGACAGCAGTCTCAGTGTGAGAGAGACAGCAACTCCACGGAATGGAAGTACAGAAAAGTGACAGACTTGTGCAAGCAGTTTTGCAAATGTGTCTTTCGATAATTCTGTAATTCTCTAAGAGATCATCATTCAGTGCTAGGGTCTTCCTTTAAACTTTGTGCTGGTGGAGAACTAATTCATGATGGAAATAGCATTGCAGTTTTACTGTCAGTTTAAAAAGGAAAATCTGTGGAGAGCATTGCAGGCAGTGCCGTGAAAAGGATCACTCTACATGGTTAGCAGCCCACAGATGTGAACGGGACTGCCATTGCCTGCTCCAGTTTTGTCTGCTTTAAAAACAATAAAGGGCGCTTATTTCTCCTTTGAGTTAAGCATGGATTTATGTGCTAAATTGCCCAATAACCAGGTGGCGATGAGTATTCAGCACAGGAATACATTTTAACTGAGCTTTTCAAAATTTGTCTTTTCCTGTGTCTGAAATCCTGCTTGGTGCTTCCTGGCTCATGGAGGAGCGAGGAAGGATGGCCCAGTGGTCATGACGATAGTCTGGGACTCTGAAGACCCTGTTTCAATTCCCTGCTCTGCTGCAGGTTTCTTAGGTGACCTTGGGCAAGACAACTAATTTCTGTGCCTCAGTTTCACACCTATAAAATGAGGTGTTTTTTAAATCCGCGTGGGCCTCAGATTTGTTAACTGATGGACTATTGTTGTGCATGCGGCTAGCAAGGCAGAACCAGGCCTGTGAGTCACTGATAGTGTATCTGGCCATCCCTCTTCTAAGGAGCCTGCTGGCTTTTTGTGCCTCAACAGCTGCATAAAGTTTTATTGGACCTTACTAGCAAAAGCAGTAGGAAGAGAAGAAAGAGGTTTGGGCTGTATTTTGCCTTCTCTAGCCTTCCCCATGCTGAGGATTTGAGGGTCCAGTTCCTCTCTGCTGCTGAGACCTCATTGGTGGCCCTGCTGTCCCTCAGAGTGCAGCATGGAGGAGAAGGCAAAGGCCCAGATGTGTGCTGTCTGCTCCACCCCACTTGTGAGAGTGCCTGGATGGGATCTCTGCCTGTTCTGTGATCAGGCGCCCTGCACATCTCAGCTGGGCCAGGGACCTTGATGGAGTCCCTTTGCCAAACTAAGAGCCGCAAATCTGGACCCAGACCTGCAGGAACACAGAGTCCTGAAGCAGGCTTCAGTTCCTTCTCCCAAAACAAAGGGAGGGAGACAGGCTCCCCTTCTGAGGAATGGGACAACATGCGCGCACACATTGTGCACGAGTGTGGCTGCAACTGTAGCCCACGCAGCCCCTCCCGTCCTTCCCTCTCCTCCTCAGAAGCAGAAAAGGCTGAAGAGGACTCAGAAGGGTACTCAATGGCCAGACAGCACCGAACTCCCTGCGGGCTTCCCCAGCAGCATGCTGCTAGTTTGTGCACGGGATACCTCAGCCCGTGTTCCGAGCCCAATGCCATGGGGCTTCTCCTGTGTTCAGTTCCAGCACATAAACTCATAGACTAAGATCAGAAGGGACCATCATGATCATCTAGTCCGACCTCCTGCACATCGCCGGCCACAGAACCTCACCCACCCACTCCTGTAACAGACCCCTAAGCTCTGGCTGAGTCACTGAAGTCCTTAAATCATGACTAGTTTTAAAGCTGCAAGTGACCCGTGCTCTATGCTGCAGAGGAAGGCAAGAAAAAAACCATATCTCTGTCGATCTGGCTCAAGGAAAAATTCCTTCCCGACCCCAAATATGGCGACCAGTTAGATCCTGAGCACCTGGGACAAACCCACCTGTAGTAACTCAGAGCTGTCCACATCTAGCCTCCCATCACTGGCCATTGGGGATATTTGCTACTAGCAGTTGCAGATCGGCTACATGCCATTGCAGGCAAACTCATCTCCTCCATAAACTTACCAAGCTCAGTCTTGAAGCCAGTTAAGTTTTGTGCCCCCACTGCTCCCTTTGGAAGGCTGTTCCCGAACTTCACGCCTCTGGAGCTTGATCTCTCTGGGAAGTTTTCACCTGAGCAGAAGAGTCGGAGTGTTGAATCGTAGGATTTATCATCAGGACCCAGACCTGACAGCAATTTTTCTCCAGGGATAGTCCCTTTGTGCACACTTGGTCAAAGCCTTCCTCTCAGGAAGTGCAGGCAAGGGATTCAGTGCTGGACAGCAGAAGGGTCAGGACCAGGATATCTGGTTGTACCCCCACAGTTAGGAGATCCCCTGAGCTCTCCCAGCAAGAAATCTTGTGAGAATCTGACAACAAGCATCCAGGGGGCAAAGTAAAGAGAAGGTATAGGGGAAGGAGGGACAAGTACCAGTTCCTATGGTCATTGGGCTCCTGTTTTTCCCCCATGTCCTTATGGGAAAAGCAAAGACCCCGAGAGGCTGCAGTACTCAGGAAGGCTAAACCCAGGTACAGAAGTTGTTCATCTCCATCTGTTTGTGTCTTCTGATGCTTCAGGGAGGGGCACGAAGCACAAATCCAGACCCTGCAGGCCCAGGATTGTCTCTGTCTCTTGCTGGGAGGAGGGGCAACTTTCAAAACAGGAATCGGAGGAAAAACTCCAGTTGGAATTCTTTGAATCCATACTTCAGAGGGGAGTATCCAGTTCACAGTCCCCTCCTGAGGACCCTCTTGGTCCGAGAAGAACTGCCAGCTGAGAAGAGCAGTGACACCACTCAGTATTATCCCTCCGGATAAAACGTGGAACTTGCAATTCCTCTGGACTCAGGCATGGTGGATGTGATCAAGGAGAGACTGGGAGTCCCCAGGAAAGCCGAAGAGCCAGGTGGCTAAGAAGTGTCACCCTGTACACTAGTCCTGATCAGATTTTGTTTCCCTTCCTAAAGCCAGTGCGACATCGATGTCCCTAGTTAAGGACACGGCGATACCAAAGGGCCACATAGACAGGAGATGGGACACAACACTCAGGAGAAACGTTAAGGATTTCTTCACATCCCCGAGAGCTCTTGCAGCATACACATGCTTGGCTTAAGCAGTATTGGCCTGTACGGATGGTCTGTCTGAATCTATCCTTCAAATACAGGAAATGCCTCTGTTTGGGGGCCTTACTCAGAAACATCTCCCTTTACTTCTGATTCTTCATGGGATGCTTTTCCAGAATCAGCAAGAGTCAGGGGCTCCAATGTGCTGTTACCTGTCGGCATGGATGGCTTTGCAACTGGAAGCAGATGCCCAGGCTAAAGGGAGTGTAGCATCATCAAAGCATTTGGGGATCCATTGAATAAAGCGGTGGCTGATTCCTCAGACGAAGTAATGATGACCCTGCCAAGCCCTGCAGGAGGCTAGCAGATGAGACAATCCCAGCTACTCCTGCTGAAAGTGCTCTAGAATCAGAGGTGTCCGAGGCAGGGGTGACGCATCCACAAGATGATCTGGCCCGCCAAAGCAGACAGACAGGCCAGCGTGTAGGTGGGCCTCCCCAACCATTTGCAGATTGTCGGCTCAAATTGTCCAGCAAGGGTGTGCACTGGATCTATTCAGTTCTGCTTCCAGTTTTATCCTTTCTCTCACCCCTTGTCGCTGTCTGAAAGACCCACACAAGCAGGGGCAGATGCCTATACAGGAGAAGCAGTCCAAGTGACCATACACACAGTGCTGTCACATGCACAAAGCAAACGGGAGGAAAGCAGACAGGTATGGGTTTTTTTCCCCTCCAGTTTCTTGCGTGCTGTTTGTAAGAGTCGTCATCTTGTGTGTAACAATAGCAGGTAAACACGTTCAGACAAGTATTCACTTTCTAGTGCCCTCTTTCACTCTCGCAGCACCACTGTGGCATCGCTAGTGCACTCAGTACTATTACCAGTAGCGTGCTCATTTCCCCCAAGACTGTGCAGGGCTGCAGCTCGCAAATGGCACGCACTGTTCAAAAACTGAATAATCCATTGCAAATTGTGTAGCACCTGTGAAGCACTGAGAGTGTTAACACAGTACAAGGCACAAAATACAGACCCCTCCTGCCCTGAAGAGCTTACCATCCAAGGTACTGTGTCTGTATGTACAGGAGAAACGTACCTTGTTCAGTTACTTCGATAACACTAAGCTCTGATCCTATCGGAATAGCCCCGTTGGGTTCAGTCATAGGCGTGGGGCCTTAGTTTGGTTTAAATTATTAGACTTTATCATGTACTAATGAATGTGCTGTAACAATGCTGTAAAGATTATGGAATCAGGAGACCTCACTAAAGAAGCTGCTATCAAACCTTTGCTGAGAAATGGGGCAGATTCTGCCCTTTTATTTATGGTTTCATAGCATACAAGCCAGGAAGGACCATTGGGTCGCCCAGTCTCACCTGTACATTATAGGCTATTAAATTTTATCCGATACCTCTATTAAAGCCCAAGGACTTTAGTAAGACTGAAGATTTTCAGTCTGCAGGAGATTCAACTATGTGCCACAGGGCACAGACAGAGGACAGCGGAGGCCCAGGTGCCACCAATGCCCAAGGCAGGAATCAGGGGAGAAGAGCAGATGTTTAAATGACCTCTGTGCGTAGGGGTAGGCAACATGTCTTTTGCCAGTCCACAGTCCCACTGGGACCAAGCATAAAAAGACAGATTCTTTAAACCGAGCCTGGGAACAGAGTGAAACACAGTGATCCCTGGAGTGGGAAATCAGTGTGCTGGGCTCTCAAAGGCCGCATGTGATTAGAGCCTGTCTGATGGTAATGCAGCACTGCAGGTGGCATGCGCATGACAGCGCTTGCATTCATTGGAGGAGGGCTTAAAATACCCCCACATGAGTACCCACTTTCTCTCCTGTCCTACCCCAAATTCGGTGTTAAATTCCTCAAGCTTCTCTCCTTAAACCCAATCCTCCCCTTCCCTCCCTGCATCCTCCCGAGCCAGCCGACTTCCTCCCTTCAGGCCGTCTCCCTGCCTGCCCCCTGGTACTGCCCTTGGCCCGCTGCTGTCATGCACTTCTGCTTGAAACTGGCCCTCTTTCCCCCACCTGCCGCGGGTTCCTAGCTCAAGCTTTTGGTGGGAAGCTGGCAGCAGGGAAGTGAGTTGTGTTGCATGATCCACTTTCACAGCCCTTAGAAGAAACCTCATCTGCTTGGGATCTAAACCGCTGCCAAAGGGCCGGCTGTCGGGCTGGCTGATCTTTGGGGCAGAAGCGGCTAGAGGTGTTTTGTGACTCTGTCCCTCCAGGCATCTCTGCATCCCTGGGTTTGACGGTGTTGCTGTGCTGAGCCCTTTGCAGAGAATTCTTGAGTCTGAGCTTTCCTGCTGTGGCTGGTGCATGGAAAGATCCTGTAGCCAGAACTACTGCACAGCTGAGGAAATGTTGCTGATGTGTGAACCCTGCTCTGTTCCATGCACAGGCGCTTCTGGGATTCACCAGCCCTTTTAAAGCCATAATTGGGTTTAACGAGAAGGAAGCGGAGTATCTGTTGTGCAGAGGGGAGAGGGGCTGTGGGAATTTGCCACACGCCTTGTATGGTCTGTGACCTCTCTTCTCTGGCCAAACTCAACGTTATGGGCTCTGGGACATACAGCTGATGGCAGGCAGTGAAGTTCAGCAGCCAAAGGCCAAGACTGGGTGTCCTGAGATCTTGTTCCAGTCCTGATTCTGCTGCTGGCTTTCTGTGTGGGCTCGGGTAAGTCACGCAAGGCCTGTTGTGGGAGAAAACTGGCCCCCTTAATCTTTCTCTGCCTCAGTTTCCCTTTCCTGTAAGATGGGGGAGAAAAATATTAGCCAACCTTTGAAGAGCTGAGCATCCCTAAGAGACTGGACTGTCCTGTCTTGTCCTGTTACCTTCCCTGAGTTGCCTTTGAGAGTATTTATTAAGGCAGGTTATTCCAGAACCGTGGCTGTCTGCATCCAAGCCGCCGGACGTGGCTGCCTTTAGGAGTGGTTTGGCTTGGGTGTACAGTCCCGCAGTGACAGAAGGCGTTCACCCTGTTGGTTGTGTTACTGCCACCCCTAGAAGAATGCGTTGGGGGTGAGTAAGAGCCGGCAAACTGAGGAGGTCTTAAAGGCGCGTGTTCTAGTTGGAGAGGGGAAGGTTGGGCTTTCTTGCACTCCTGTGTATCAGGGATCTAGTGTGGGCCTTCTCGATCGATGTGTCTCAGATGGTGCCGGAGAGCTCGGAAAGGTTACGCCACTGAACGTCTCCTGCGATGGAGGGGCGCTGCTGGAGTGCTGGTGACTGAGGCCTGGCTGGAGTTTTGCTGGTAGTCATGTGGCTTTAGAAATGTTAATGTGATCTTTGTGCCCCATGGGCTTGGAAATTAATTTTATAAATAGCCTGGTTTTAGAAACATTGCTCCCTCTCCCTAGGCTCTCTAGTGGGTGTAAGATCAGCAGGCTGCAGGGCAGTGCTGAGCCAGGCTGTGGGCTGGGATCTTCTGTTCTACACACGGACTTGAACTGCTGAGCTCCTTCCATTCATGAATTCAGTGACGTGACTGACAGCTGTCTCCTGGCTACACTGCCTAGGTGGCTTAGAAAGCCCCTGGTTTCCAAGCTCAAGTTCTGAGTAGGGGCGCAAAGGACCCAGAAACAGCTGAAGGCCACTAGATCTGCAGGACCCCAGCGTGGAGGGGTAAAGGGAAGAGAGAGGCCTGGTCTGTGCTATGAAGTTTGCTGTATAGCTATATTGGCCAGTTTTTAGCGTACACGTGATTTTGCTGCTCTAGCATATACCAGTTCCCTGAATGAAATAAACTACACTGGTAAAAGGATGTTTACACCAGTATAATTGCATCTGCCCTAGGGCTTTTGCTGGTATAAAAACATTTTTTTTAAAAATCCCCTGCCCCCTTAACTGCCATTACGATGCAGGAGAGAGAAGATGTGTTATTGATCCCATGTCTGTTGGTGACAGACAAGGCTCCAGCAGGGAAAGTTCATCTCTCTCACCACCTGAAACGGGTCCAATAAAAGGGTTTACTCCACCCACCTTCTCTCTCTAATCTCCTGGGAGGGAGGCTCCACAATGCTGCCCATGACAAGGGTTTGTTTAAAGTCTGCTCAGTTGTTTTTAACTCTCTGAGGTGAAGGTTCCAAAGACTTGATTTGCTCAAAGCCTGTGTGGGACTTTCCCCTGGGTCTGCGCCTGATCAAAGAGGAAGTTAAAGGTGTTTTGTTTGTTGAAACCCAGCAGACAAGCAGGCTTGGGATTCAGTTTCTCCTTTGAAAAAGAAGGAACCTGAGACTTTGACCCTGACTGCACAGGCAGCTGGAGACTTGGCTCCCTGCACACAGAGGCTCAGTGATTTGTGATTTAACTCGCACCCAAGGGAAAAAAGAACCTGATTCAAGATAATCCCTATAAAGGAATTTGGAGAAATTGCAGTTTGGTGCTATGGTTCAGCTGGGAGGCAATGGGGGGTGGGGGGTGGGGGGTGGAGGGGATTGATAATGGAGGAAGCTGGAGCTAAGGTGAAGTTTACATTTGCATCAGGGTTAAAACTCCTTTGTATCCCATCTGAAGATTGAATTTATCCTCTAAATTAGATAGAAAATTCCCCCTTGAAGTGTTTTTGTATTTTTTTTAATGTAAAATCTTCATTTTGCTTTTTTTAGAACGTCTCCTCTTTGCCATGTTGGCTGGTGTCCCAGCTCACTGGGTTCGAGAACGGCCGGCCGGCCAGAGCCAGCCCTGCACACGTCTGTCCTAGGCCTGAGCTAGGCCCAGGCCTCATGCTGGCCCCCTTCAGCCGCGCTTGGCTTGATTGTGATCCAGCAATGCAAGGCTCTGCCCCCACTGTGTTCGTATCCTCTGCTGAAGAGCTTTGACTCCTGGCCTGGTTTCACACCATGAGCCGCTCCCAGAATGTCCCCTCTTACAGTTGCTGTCCTGTGCTGCGCACCATTCCACGTGCTTTCTTACAAGGCAGGGGTGTGGTAACGGGGGGCGCAAGCCCTGCTCAATGGATAGCAGTGGATATAAAGTGCTTTGAGATCCCTGTTTAAAATGTACCAGGTTGAACCCAGGCACAGTCACCTCTAGCCCCAGCCTGCTGTTTCTCTTGCTCAAAAGCGTGGGATTCCCCTGATACTGCTCTGGTGAAGTCACAGCTCCTAGGTGGGCCTTGGAGACCCTCTCTCTCAAACAAGGCCCATGGCTTTTCCCTGCTTTCAGGGACAGCACGGCCGTGATCAGGCCTCCAAAATCCCTTAACAGACCCTGTCAGAGCCGATTGCGCTGAGCTGCGTCGAAGCAGCAGCGGGTCCCTGAGCATTGGCTCACCCTGGGATTTGCTGCTAATCAGTCTCTTCCTGGTTCCAGCTGCTTGATCTTGTCAGTGAAAGCCTTGGGAAGAATCTCGTCTGGCCGTGATGCTGGCAGGAGTTCGTTAGGGCGCCCTTTGAAAAGGGGAAGGAAGCGCTTGTGAAAATCCAGGACCCTGTGTGACTGCGGCGATTCCTCCGGCTATTGGAGTAGCAGGGAAGAGCTGCAGGTGTGGACCGGGACTCCCTTGTGCTAAGCTCTGCACTGCCCCAGGAGAGAGAGGCCCTGCTCTGGGAACTGCAGATGCCTGCTGAAGCAGGGCACATTTCACCTGGAGAGACAGAAAAGGCTCCTTCCATTACATAACCCCCCCTCCCCTCACACCTTGCAGGGGGGCGCACTACAGCTCACCCCACCTGCCACCAGTCAGAATGCAACTCCCAGCCACTGGCGTTTGCTCTCCCTGTCCCACGCGGCAGTAGTGCCCTGGGCACCGATCCCTGGGTTGGTTTGGGTCAGTTTTACACTGGAATTAAATGGAAATTTGTATTTCAGGTTATGTGGGGTCACCAACCTTCCGTTCAGCTTGAAATGGTCCAGTTGGCCAGAGAGCGCCCAAAACATCCACGGAGCAGTGACCTGTCTCAGGTCCTCTGACCCCTTCACGGCTGTATTTAAACATCTAGGAATAGCAGCGTGTCCCTAAGGCAAGAGGAGGGGCCAGTCCAGTAGCTCCGTGGATCGGCCATGTGGATATTGGTTTAGTGAGATCAGTCCCAACCCAGCGCTCTGGGCGGCTGCTCGTTGGAGTGATTGGGCCGGTGTTTCCCCTGGCCCTGCGTGCAGGGTGACAGCGAGAGCCCCCAGCCAATACTCTGAACAGCACCATCCCTCGCTGCCGTGGAACTAGTCTGTAAAACAGGCTAAGCTACTTGTGTATAACCCACAACTACCAGCTGGTTCTGCTGGCGGGCGAGGGGAGGCCTTTGAGCTGCACGGTTCTAAAGCAATTTGTTCACAGTGCTGAGACATGATGGGTCTAGAAAGCTGCCTTGCCCCATCTCTCCCCGGCCCCTATAGACAGATGATCAAAGGCTTAATTCCCACACTTGCTTGATACTTTTTCCTAGTTGCCCTTGAACGACCTGGGTTGCCTGGGTCGGCTTTTTAAAATAGCTGGAATGAGGTGGGATTTTACTCCCCCTCTTAATGCACCAGGGCTGAATTAAAGCTGCGTCCCTGATCGCTCCCAGTCCTGGCAACGCAGCCCCCCCTCCTACTCCGACAGCAACGTGCTAGCTGCGTGCTCAGGGCTCTGTGACCTGACTAGGAGGGGGTGGGATGGGGCTGGGACTGGGAGCTAATTGTGAAAAAGGGTGTGTGGGGGAGGGGGAGAGTAGTGGTGCATCTTTGCCAACTTAAAAAATATCTATCCATCCTCACTCCAATTTCTGCTGGAAGGAAGAAGGTTGAGTGCAGGATGCAGGCGTTAGCTGCGCTAGGGCATTAAGGGCTGCAGGCCGCCGTAGAGTTGCTACCTGTCCAGTTTTTCACCCAGACAGGCCGGGATTTGGCTTGCGTGTCCAGGGGCATTTGCCAAGCCCTGATGGCTGCGTTTTTTGATCTGTGGCAAAGGTGGGAACCCTCTGGGCCAGGCTACCCATGTGGCTTGTGGCAGCAGGTGCCAGGCACAGGCGTTGGCACCATCCTGTTACACGACTGACAGTAATTACTGGACTTAGTGACGGACAGTGGCCTCGGCTGTGCTGGTGAAGACCCAGTGAGCCGGGGCGGGGAGGAGCCTTGGGGGAAGAGGTGGGGCCTTGGGGGTCTGGTTACCAGCCACTGCTCTGGCTCAAGCGACTCAGTTCACGCTGGAGTTGGGTTTGACCGGTAGGAGCAGCTTAACCAAGTGCTGTATCGTTAGCAATCCCCAGGTTTCTGACATGGCGCGCGAGAGACTGGAGGGTGGGTGGGCTGATCCTCTGGGCTTCCAGCCTTTTGCCCCTGCTAGCCCCACCCTACTGCTATCAGCGCCCTGGGCTCTGAATACGGGCTGGAGCCAGTTCCCATGGCTCTGGGGACAGGGCAGCGGGGGGAGCACTTCCCTTTGGCCAGCAGTGGGCCTAAGCACAAATACCAGGGGCTTAAAGGGAGGCTGCCCCTGCCCCTGCCCCTGCCATCTTCTGATAATGCTGCATCCCTGCCCATAACCATAGAGCCTGGGCGGGGGCAGGCCCTAGGCCCATCTCTGCCCCTGAGTCATGGGGTGACCCAGGGGGAGTTGCTGCATCTGTTACGTGTGGCACCACAGGCCAAGGCCAGGCCAGTGCCCACGTCGGGGAAAGCAAAGAGCAACTGGAGAGGAGGCCAAGCTGCAGGGCCCAATCTGGCCTGGGTCCCCTGTGCTGAGCCAGCTCCCACAGGAGCAGGTTTCAGAACCAGCAATATCCAGGGTGGACACAGCCTGGAACCAGGCCAGGGGAGACAGCACAGGCCTCCCTCCAGCTGGGGAGTGAGATCCCGCTGCAGTCGCTCCCAAACGGAGTTGTCCTATAACAATGTCCTTCCCCTTCCTGGGCTCATCCCACTATACCTCACCTTAGCCGCTGAGTCCTTGACCAAGTGCCACTGGCCAGAGCGAACGCAACTGCACAGGGAGGGGACCAGCCGAACAGCTGATTCTCCCTCTCCACCGGTTCTCTCTTAGCTCAGCCCCGCCACCCCTTTAACTGCCTTGTGATCAGCCCTCCCTGCCCTGCCCGAGTCCCCGTTCGCAGGGCTAGGCACACACGGGTACAAATCAGCACACAGCTGGGGCCCATGTGACAGCCCACATAACAGAGGGTTGTGTACCTGGCCCACAACAGTAAAGAGGTCGAGAACCACAGCTCTAGATGATACTTGTCCCGTGTCAGTGCAGGGGCTCGACTGGGTGGCCTATCGAGGTCCCCCCAGCCCCACATTTCTATGATTCTAAGGCGCAGCAGCAGGGGCTCTCCTAGACGTGCCGTTGATTCAGATGGGCCTGAAACAGGCTCCACGGGAGGTGTCACGGCACCGAATGAGCTTGTGGGTAGTAGATGGGGATGAAGTTCTGTCTGGCCAGGGTCTTCTCAGGCTGTGCAAGCTTCCCCCAGCCCAGCTCCGCTGCAGTGAGCTCGGCCAAGTCTAACCACCCGAGCAGAGAGATTTTTCTATAGTTCTCACCCTACAATCCCCCTTTGTTGGGCCAGAAACACCCTGTACCATCCAGCAGGCTCAGGAGGGCAGCACGGCCCCTGGGCCCCGGGGTTCACCTGGCTTAGCCCGAGGCTGGAAGGGGAGCTCTGTACCTCGCCCCAAGTGCTCGGGGAGGTTTGAGTGCAAAAGGCAGGAAGCAGAGACAGCACCAGGAGGCTGGGGCGGGGGGGTCGGTTTTAAATAGGATTTAGAAAATAATGGAATTTATTTTTCTCTAGATATTACACAACTTAGTGTGGATTCTCTCATTACAGAAATACATTTTTACATCATTCCATGGAGCTGTCTTTAAATAACTGGTCGGGATGTGACCAGCAGCTGACTCGGCAGCGCCCCCATGTGGGCTCCTACGTCCTTTTCAGACCATTAGTAGCCAGATGCTGTAGCATGATCGGTCTCCTCTCCTGGGTCCCACTCCCGGGGGCGTCCTGACTGGCCCGGTGCTGCGGATTCACTCTGCAGGGTTCTGGCACTCCTCAGCCATGGGGGTCTGCACCTCCGTCCCGTCGCGGGCTCGGAAGAGCAGCTCCCCTGACTGGATCACCTGCTCAGCCTGCCACGTGGCAGCGGCTCCGTACTGCTGGTAAAAGTCCGTGTCGGCCTGGAACATCACCAGGGCCTGCGCCGTGTGGATCCGCACGTGCTGGGCCAGGCTGTTGGCATCCAGGAACTTCTCCCCGCATGAGTCACAGGCGTAGAGGATCTGGGTGTTGGGGTCTGTAATGAAGCAGGGAAGCGACTCACCCAAAGGCCGTGTAGCCAGACAGATGCCTGGGAGCCGGGGCTGGGACCCTGCTCCTGCTCACACACAGCATGACCCTCCCATGAAGAAATCCACCCACTGGGGTACAGTCCCCATGCAGGGGGGATCCCGAGGGCTGAGTCCTTTACACACTAGACTGGCCAGAGCCCTAGGAAATCTCTAGGGAACCACTCGGCCCGGTCCCCATGGGATGGGCTCAACAGCAGGGATGGGAGGGCTGAGGAGTGTGTTCAAATCCAGCCGACCAGAGGCCGGGCTTCCCCATGAGCCATTGACAGCAGGAGGATCCCGTGCAGCCCAAAGTGCTGCCCCCAGCCCCCCAGCCCCAGCAGACAGGAGAACCCTGAGCCTCCCGATCCCTTTAACTGCCTGTGTGGGGATCTGCAAACAGCTGCCTTCGCTTTGCTGAGCTCAACAGGGAAATAACTGCGGCTGTCTCCCGGCGCGAGCTGGGCGCAGAGCAGGGCTGGAGGCGCGAGGCGCAGGCGGAAGGATGTTGCAGAGGGATCAGGCATCTCTGTGCTGGAGCATTAAGCCCTGCATCAGTGAAGTGCAGCAACGCCGACCCAGCCGGCGGGACCTGCTCCTGCAAACCCCTGCCAGCGCGGGGAGGCTGCACTGATGGACGCTCCTAGAACGCCACTGGACCACGAGTGCGGCGTCTCCCCTCTGGGACTGAAGCAGGCCCCAGGTCTGCTCCCCTTGGAACAATCGGTACATAGCCAGTAAATGCCCCCCGTGGGCTCAGGAGTGGGGAGCCCCCACATGTGCAGCCTTTCAGCTGCTCCTCACCTGCTTCCTGCACCTGCTTCACGGCCTTGGTTATCTCCGCCTTAAGTGCTTCGGTCTCGTCTGCCGTCACGGCGGCCGTCACGGGGACCACTGCAGTGTGGGGAGGGGAGAAGGAGGGTGACTTGGCCTGAACAAACCTCAGGGCTTAGCCACCCCCCTCTCTGGCCAGGCTGCCGGCTGATTCGGCTCAGGTCCAGCCCCTGCCAGGCGTGGAGAGAGGGGCTGGGACCCCCGGGATGCCTGTTCCATGCAGCGCTGGTGGAAGGCGACAGGCCCACAGGCCTAGAGACAGGTGTCCTGCCCCGTGCCGGTGAGCATGGAGCCAGCCCTAGGCGCGAGAGGGGGATTCGCTCGGCAGGCGTTTCTGACTGGCCGCTGCTGAGGCTGCCGACAGGCGGGCAGTTAGTGCCAGCGGCCATGGGACCCGGACTGAGACCCACTAAATTCATTGCCATTGTGTTCAGATGGTAACGACCCCCAGCCACGCTCCGCAGCGCAGCAGACTTGAGCCAGAGACCGCGAAGGGGAAGGGGCCTGGGACCCAGGCAGGTTTCCCTTTGGAGCAGCAGGCCCCTCCCGCCCCACGCCCAGTGCAGGCAGGGCGGCTCCTGCTCTGCTAACGGCACAGGGAGACTCCCAGGCTCACCTGTCAGCTGCGTGACCGCCGTGGCTGCCAGCGCCTCCGTGGCCAAGGTGACCATGTCGTCCGAGGCCACGGTGACGATGTTGACCTCGTCGCCTTCCTCCGGCTCCAGGATCTTGATGCCGGCCTTGCCCTGGTGCACGGTTTTCACGTGGGAGCGCAGGTTGTCCACGCGGTTGAAGCCGCGGCCACACTTGTCGCAGAGGAACGGCTTCTCCCCTGCACGGAACCAAGCCCCGGCCCGGGTTAGCTCTGCAGGGAAACGCGACAGGAGCGGGGAGCGGAGGCGGCTCAGGGGCAGGGCCGGGGGGGTCGGTCACAGCCTGTTGGATGGACGCCCGGGTCGTTTCAAGGGCACAGGATAATCATGGGTGAGGAGCAGGACTGCCAGGATCCCCCTCCCCTCCCTCTCCCAGCCCAGCCGGTGCCCCGCTCTGACCCACGGTATCTCCCCGTGGGATTTCCAGGCTGCTGGGCCCAGCAGCTCGCAGGAGGGTGCAGAAGCCGTGCCTGCCGGAAGGGGGAGGCGGGACCCACCGGTGTGGATGATGATGTGCTTGGAGAGGTCGCCCACGTTCACGAAGGCCTTGTTGCACACGTTGCATTTGTGCGGTCGGATGTTGTCGTGGTGACGGATGTGGTTGGCCAGCTGACTGGACTGGACGAACCTGGTGGGGAGGAAGGGGGAGGCCGTGAAGGGGGAGCGGAGGGAGCTGGGTGCAGTCACAGGACCCCAGCACAGAGTGCCCGGTGCCCCATGCCGAGATCGGTCTGACGCATGGGCCTCCCCTGAAAGCAGAGCGGCGGCCTGGCTCAGAGCCTGCAGCCTCTTCGCTGAGCTGACCCAGTGCAGCCCGGCTGGGAGCACGCGGCAGGTGGGCATCTTGTGCCCCCAGGGGCCCACCGCCAGCCCTGCCCCTTTAAACTGGAAAGAGACGGCAGAGGCTCACGTGCTCGGCTCCCATCAAATGGCCCTGAACGCGGAGCCCCATCGTAACAATCCCCAGCCTGGACAGAGAATCGTTCCGACCACACGCAGTCAGCGATGGGCCAGGCCCGGAAATGGCGAAATCCCCCCACCGGCTCTGCACTTTGTCCAGTGCCAAGCGCCACGTGTCCCAGCACAAGCAGAGCTGGGCCGGGACAGTGTGCTGAAGGTTAGTCCCTGGGAGCTGAGAGCCCCTTAGCTAGCGTCCCCGGCCACACGCAGCCCAACCCCCCAGCTGATCTCAGGACCACGGGGCACCAGCGGGGCTGAGAGGAGACCAGCTCCCACAGAGCTCTGATCTCCCGCTCTGCAGGCACCCCCTGGGAATGGCGCAGTCCCTTTGGCACCGGGCTGGCAGAGCCCTCCCATCATCCTCAGCTGGGCACAGCAGCCCGTGTGCTTCACTGGCGATTCCCCCGGACACCCCTGCTCCTCCCCGGGACTGTAAGGAAAAGAAAGCACCAAACAAACCAAAGAAACTGCCCCTCTGCCAGCGGATCTGGACCCTGGGCAGCGGGCGAGGGGCCCAGGTGGCAGGAAGCAGGAGCACATGTGGGCAGCAGGGGATCCCACGGGGCTGCAAGAACGAGCCCCCTTCCTGTATTTGCTGGGCTAAGATCCAGGACTGCCTGGGCAGCCGGGTGCCCGGGAGGGAGGCGGGGAGCCCAGGAGGGGGGCGGGGCGGGGCCTCACCTCTTGCCGCAGCGCTCGCACACGTAGGGCTTCTCTCCGGTGTGCTGGCGCACGTGGGCGATGAGGGAGCTGGCCTGCGTGAAGGCCTTGCCACAGATCAGGCACTGGCAGGGCTTCTCGCCTGGGGAGAGAAGGGGAGAGCTCAGCTGCCAGCCCCACCCATGCCTAGGGCCAGTGATCAGTCGCTGGTGGGCCGCTCCCCCAGCCAGCTGCCCCTTACACATGGCCATAGGGGCAGCTGTCTAGAGATCCTGGGGGCTCTGCCGCTTCAGGCCTTTCCCAGGCGGGTGGAAAGAGGCGGCTCCCCTGAGCCCTAGGGGCCCGAAATGAAGAGCTCTGGGATGGACGGACGTGGGCGCTTCACACGTGCTTGGGAGGCCCGAGGAGACACACAAGCTGCTCCGAGGAGCCGACTCTCATTCAGACATGGCACAACATAAGAACGGCCAGACGGGGTCAGACCCAAGGTCCATCTAGCCCAGTAACCTGTCTACCGACAGTGGCCAATGCCGGGTGCCCCAGAGGGAGTGAACAGAGCAGGGAATCATCCAGTGATCCAGCCCCTGTCTCCATTCCCAGCTTCTGGCAAACAGAGCCTAGGCTCGCCACCCCGGCCCAGCCTGGCTAAGAGCCGTTGTTGGACGGATCCTCCATGAACTTTAGTTCTTCTTTGAACCCTGTTATAGCTTGGCCTTCACAACATCCTCTGGCAAGGAGTTCCACAGGTTGACTGCGCGTCGTGTGAAGAAACACTTCCTTTCGTTTGTTTTAAACCTGCTGCCTAGGAATTTCATTGGGTGACCCCCCCTGGTTCTTGTGTTATGAGAGTGGGTAAATAACACTTCCTTATTCGCTTTTCCCACTCCAGTCATGATTTTATAGACTTCAATCATATCCCCCCTTAGTCCTCTCTTGTCCAAGCTGAAAAGTCCCAGTATTTTTAATCTCTCCTCTGACGGACACTGTTCCGTACCCCTAATCATTTTTGCTGCCCTTTTCTGTACCTTTTCCAATTCTAGTATCTCTTTTTTGAGCTGGGGTGACCACATCTGCACGCAGTATTCCAGATGTGGACGTACCATGGATTTGTACAGAGCCATTATGATATTTTCTGACTTATCTATCCCTTTCCTAATGGTTCCTAATATTCTGCTCGCTTTTTTGCCTGCTGCTGCACACTGAGCGGACGTTTTCAGCGAACTATCCACAATGACTCCACGATCTCTTTCCTGAGTGGTAACAGCTAATTTAGACCCCAGCATTTTGGATGTATAGTTGGGAAGATGTTTTCCAATGTGCATCACTTTGTATTTATCAACACTGAATTTCAGCTGCCATTTTGCCACCCAGTTGTGTGAGACTCCTTTGTAAATCCTCGCAGGCTGCTTTGGAGTTAATTATCTTGAGCCATTTTAAGGAGTTAAAGGACTGGGCCAGCGTGTGGCAGGAGGGGTATAAAGATGAGACCACGTCTCAGTCCCTGGGCATGTCTGTCCCAACCGCACTGTTCTGCAGCTCATCCGCAGCGTGTCGTTCCTACTGTCACACTGAGCACATCGGCTTCTCACGCCACTTGCCTGGCCCCCGGCCGCCAGCTGTCTGTGCTCTGGTGAGATACAGCCGGGCTGGGCAGGTCGGCTCCTCCCTCTTCCAAGCAGAGCTCTGGCTCCAAAACGGGGTGAGTGTCAGAGATCCCAAGAATCCACCAGAGACTTCGCTCTTGCTGTTGATTTTACACAGCGGCCGCCCAGATACTGTGATGATGGGCAGCAGACCAGTTCTCCGAAGGACCCGGGCACGGCTGTCCCACAATGCTGGGCTACGCCGAGTACAGACACATGCTCTGGAATCCTGGGGGCAGGAAGCACAGGCCCCTTGGCGTGGGGCGAGAGGGAGCGTTTTGAAGGGCTGGAAGCACGCAGGAGACCCCACTGTTTGCTGCACAACAGATGCACACGAAACCAAAGCCTCTTGGCAGCTACTGATGGCACTTGGCAGAGGTCCGAGAGGAACGTGGCCCTGCATAGTCAGCCCAGCCCCAGCCCTGCTGCTTGCTTTGCTGAGCCTGGCCCCCAGAGCAAGAGGGTGGGGGTCTCGGGCCTGGTCTCCCGCTGGCCCAGGCCTTGGGGTCCCCTACCTGTGTGAATACGAACATGCCGCTGCAGGGCGCCGGGGTCCGCGAACTGCCTCTGGCAATGCACACACACATACGGCTTCTCTCCGCTGTGGATCCGCAGGTGCCTCTTCAAGTTCCCTTGGAGGAGCCAGACAAGAGGGAGTCAGTAGCCCAGAGGGCTGTGCGTGCGTGAGCACTCCTCACACCCCCTCCAGCCTGGCTCGCTCGGTCTGACAAATCACCAAACGTGAGCGGTGCACTTTCCGTGGCCTCGGGCTGCCTTAGCTCTCCACTTCTGAGGCCACAGGGCCGCGTATTGTTCAGCTACTGAGTGCGACATTCAGGGAGGCCCCGGGATTTCTAGCCTGTTACACAAATACACACAGGCTAGTGTGCTCTCAGCCCCGCGCAATGCAGCAGGAGGCGGGGGACCCGTGCTATGCCATGAGGGGGGCTTTGCGTTGGCAAACAGCAATCCAGGGCGACAGGAACAGCTCAGCTCAAGAAGTGGCTCATGCTGCCTGACCCAGCGGTGGCTTTAGAGACACCCAGTGTCTCTGAGGATTTTAGATTTAACTTCCCCACTGTATTAAATGCTAATGGGCAGCGCTGTCAGCTCTCAGGTTGGCAGCACAGGTCTCGCCAAATTTGGTGTTCTTCTTAAAGCCCCAGCTCCTGGAGTCAGGTGATTACACAAGAATCTCAGCTTCCATTTTTAAAAAACAGGAATTTTCTAGCCTTCATGGCTATGGAGAAAAGCCTGTCGCTGTGACCCCCTAAAGGCTCAGACACCCTTACTGGGGAGCTGGGCTTGCTTCTAGCAGTGCCAGAAGTTCCTTTTGGCAGCCTGAGCAGCGCTTTCTGTCCAAGCAGGGGGTGCCCCCGGGAAATCTTCACCTCAGGGACGCTGTGCCCATGCTGAGTATCTGGTGACTCACTGAGGAGCAGCTCACCCCACCCCAATGCTTCTTCCCAACCCAGCCTAAGCCTGCAAAGCCGCGGCCTCTACTCTAGGTGGCGCTGTCTGCAAATGCCATGAGACAGCCAAGGGCGGACACGCTTGTACCCGCCCGCCCACGTGTCCCCCGCGTGGTACCTGACGTGGTGAACTGCTTGCCGCATTCCCGGCACTTCAGCGGCCCGTCCGCGATGTGAATCTTCAAGTGCGCCTTTAAGTTCCCCACCTGCAGGCAGACAAAACAGCTCCACTGAGCCCTGCTGCTCCTCGGGGAGCAGAGGGATTGCTGGGGGCAGCCCCATGTATACTGGACGCACACAGGTGGGCGGCATTTAGGGCTGCCAACTTTCTAATCACACAAAACCGGACACCCTTTCCCCCTGCCCCGCCCCTTCCCTCAGGCCCCGCCCCCAGCTCACTCCATCTCCCCTCCCTCTGGCGCTCGCTCTCCCCCACCCTCACTCACTTTCACCAGGCTGGCTCACAGGGTTGGAGTGTGGGGGAGGGGCTCCAGCTGGGGGTGTAGTCTCTGGGGTGGGGCCGGGGATGAGGGGTTTGGGGTGCAGGAGGGGGCTCTGGGCTGGGGCAGGGGTGCAGGAGGGGGCTCTGGGCTAGGGCAGGGAGTTGGGGTGCAGGCTCCAGCTGGGGGTGTAGTCTCTGGGGTGGGGCCGGGGATGAGGGGGTTGGGGTGCAGGAGGGGGCTCTGGGCTGGGGCAGGGGGTTGGGGTGCAGGTTCTGGCCGGGCGGCGTTTACCTCAGGCCGCTCCTGGAAGGGACCGGCATGTCTGGCTCCTAGGCGGGGGTGGCCAGGAAGTTAGACGCTGCCCCCACAGATCCCATTGGCCGTGGTTCCCGGCCAATGGGAGCCTCGGAGGCTCTCTGGCCCCTGCGCCTAGGAGTTGGACACGCTGGCCACCTCCAGGAGCCGCAGGGATCCTGCCTGAGCCCCACTGCGCTGCCGACCCGACTTTTAATGGCTGGTCAGCAGTGCTGACTGGAGCCGCCAGGGTCTCTTTTCGACTGGGCGTTCCGGCTGAAAACCAGACGCCTGGCAGCCCTAGCAGCATTTCAGTGACAATGTCTTAGTGTAGCACAGACGTGCGAAGTCTGTTCATCCGCCACAGCCCTGCCACAGCAGCAGCCACTGCTTTGTCCTAGGTTTGTGCTGTGTACATGTGGCAAACTGGCATTTGGGCTGTACACAAATCTGGTCTTGTGGTTCAGGGGCTGGACCGGGGACGTACGTTCAGCTCCAGCTCTCCTGAGAGGAGGGTGCTGTGGCCTCGGACAGCGACAGCCTCGGGAGTGAGCTGGAGAAAGGCAGAGGATGCAGCCAACTTCTGGCATTTGCTGGAAACGATCCCGTTGCTAATCCTGCTACCTACGACTGACCCGAGCAGAGGACTGGCTCCCTAGGAACACACTGGGCGCCCAGCACATCCAGTCAGCTAGGAAGCCCCACTCAGTACCTAGCTAGAAGCTGAATTTTCACCTCACCTCCTGTATTCAGTGTGACGAAGTGGGACTGGTTTTAATGTTCCCTCTAAATACTGGGCGGGGGGGGGGGGGAGGCTCAGCTCTGGCTGACCCTCTGTCTCCTGGCAACTAATGGCCAGGCCCTTCCCTGCTGCAAGGGGATGCTAAAGGTGTTGGAGACAGAGAGATCAGGTGACCTCCTGGCCTGGAAAAGAGACAAAGCCCAGAGAGGAGGGGCTGGAGGGGGTTTGGCAGTTTTTTGGAAGCTGGCTGGAAAATGGAGGGGAGCCCCCAGGAGGCTCGGGCCTCCCAGCGGGGCAGTGGTCTCCCTGGGGCCCCAGATGGACCTAACTAAGGGGGGGTCTTGTTGTCTGTACTGGCAAGCCCTGTTTTGGACTGTGTTCCTGTCATCTAAATAAACCTCTGTTTTACTGGCTGGCTGAGAGTCACGTCTGACTGCAAGGGTGGGGGGGGGGGTGCAGGACCCTCTGGCTTCCCCAGGACCCCAACTGGGTGGACTCGCTGTGGGAAGCACATGGAGGGGCACATGCTGGGAGAGGAGGCTCCCCAAAGTCCTGACTGGCTTTGTGGGGAGCAGTTCCAGAGCATCGCCCGGGGACTCCGTGACACTCAGGAAACTCCCGGACATAGCGGAGAGAACCTGATATCAAAGAGGAAGCTGAAAGATTAGCTCAGTAATAAAATACTCATGGAGGTCCGGTTAAGGCACCTGCACAGCTGTGAGCCAGTGCAGCCCAGCAATCCAGAACTGCTTCCTAGCCCAAAGCCTGGCAAAGGCGCCCGCTTCGGTGATGTGCTTCTTTCACACAGACTTGGCAGGAGAGCTAGAACCATCAACCTGGCACGAGAGGAAACATCGAGGGGCTGATCGCCTTTGGTTCTGGCTGAGCTCGGGCAGTCCGATGTCCGAAGCCACCCAGGGACGGGGCACTAGCCTGTGTTGAAATCAGAAGCTGGCACCAAAGAAATGACCCAATTACTGAACCACCTGGGCGAGGTCTATCTAGCTACTTTTCTCTGTGCAAACTGTGTCATCGCGACCTCTAGGGCACGTCAGCAAAAGCTGCCAGAGAAATCAAGGAAACTCAACCTGCCCGGCCTCCTACTGACAGCGCCATCAGAGGAAGGTTGGCCCAGGGAGCTAGAACTCGGGAGACCCACCGCACTTCCCGGGTGACCTTGGGCGACTCAGTCTCCCTGGCTCTCAGCTCCTGATCTACACAATGGAGACAGTAGCCTGCCATGCTGCACAGGGGCGTGCAAGACAAATACACTGGAGAGCATGAGGTGCTCGATACCTCTTTAATGGAGGCCAGACAAGTATCTATGACCGATGTCTATGTTTAGAATGCGTCCTAAAGTACCTCCCTTCCCACATTGGTCTGGTGCAGCGAGAGCCGAAGGCCTGTCCTTCCTCTCTGAGTCCAGGGGCTGTCACAACGTGCCCCTCAGATCTCACTTGTTGGGATGCAGCAGGAGGGGGAAGGCAGGACTTGGGCTAGCTAGAGAGGGCTTTGCAGAGCAAAACCTACATCCTGAATTCTACACAAGATAAAATCACGAGAGGCCAGTGCAGTGTAAGGAGCCCAGGAAGGACACTCTCTGTGCAAGAAACACCCTGAGGAAGAGGACGCAGGAGCAGGTAGAGATGGCTGTCTCAGGGTAGAGGTGCCCACGTGCTTCGCCAAGCTGCTCACTTCACTCTGCTCTACACAGGACAGTTCTGCTCGCCAAAGTCAGCGAGAGTTTTGCACTGACTTCCAGGGGAGCAGGATCCAGCACTAAACCCCTGTCACCCAGAGCCCAGTGGCTGTGCAAGGGGGTTTGGAGTCAGGTCCTGGTCACTAACGAGATCCTGCACTGGCAAAGGGAGTGGGGGTTATGCTGGGAAGATGACAGCTACCCAGATGCTGCCAAGACAAAGCTTCTGCCAAAAGCTGCACTGGAACATGCCTCCTTTCAGCTGCTACTAACGCGGGGACAAATCCGATCAGGGCTCACAGGCTGACTTCCTTTCCTCCCAACCCCACTGTCTCTAGAGCTCCGAAGCAGCGGGGTCCCGGGAGTACAGTACAAGAGTTGGAGTCAGGAAACCTGAATTCTCTTCCTGGCTCGCTGCGACACTGGGGGTGAATCAGTCACCTCCCTCTCTGTGCCTCAGTTTTCCCATCTGTAAAATGGGGATGATCAGACCTCTCACAGAGCTAGTATGTAGGCGCTCAGACACCAAGGTGGTGGGCATGGTGTAAGAACCCGTACAGAGCGGAACAGAGTTTGGACGGGGGACCTACTCCAGTGCAGCTGGCTGCTCTCTAGTTCTCCACAGAGGACTCTGACATGTAGGAGACAGGCTCTGTTACAGCCCCTCCAGATCTCCCTGGGGTCTTCACAGGGGAGAAGGGGCTCTTGGGGGCTAAGGAGACACGTTTCCAGGTGTTAGTCGCACGTTGAGGAGGAGGAGGAGGACGACGAAGTGCTAACTCTGAACTGGGGGCTCTGGGGCTGTGCTTTGGGTCCAGCCCCAGAAACGCAGCCTGCAGCCGCCACCTGCCACTTCACAAGGGGCCTGACCCAAGCAGGAGTCTTCCCATGGGCCGTGGACGAGACCCCATACCAACAGGGAGATGCAGCCCAGACACTCATTGACCCCAATCCGGCCTCCCTCTAGCAGCTCTGGGTTCGAGGCTGGTGAATGCAACCAACCAGCAACTTCTCTGGCAGACAGAAGGACAAGCAAGTCTGCTGCAGGGGTGTTTATTGTCCACAGGTGTTGGGGATGCCCCGGGAGGTCCCGGCAAGCTGTGCGAGGGGCTCCCCAGCTGCCATCCACTCACCTGATTGAATTTCTTGTCGCAGTGAGGACACTTGTGCTCCTTGTCTGTGTCGTGGGTCTCCAGGTGGCGCATCTTGGAGGTGGGATCGGAGAAGGAGCGCCCGCAGTAGTCACACTGGTAGGGCTTTTCGCCGCTGTGCACCAGCTGGTGCCGTTTGAGGTTGCCCGAGGTGGTGAACAGCTTGCCGCAGTCGTCACACCGGTACTTGGCCTCTCCCGTGTGCCGCTTCTTGTGCAGGTTCAGCAGGCTGATGAGCCGGTAGCTCTTGCCGCACTCTTCACAGCCGTAGGGCTTCAGAGGGCTGAAAGAGGGATTCAGAAGGGACTGAGGGACTCCGCACGGCAGCCAGGCGGCTTGTCTGTTCGGGACAGACATTTCTGATCCTTCTCCTTTTGGCAGCTCTAAGATCAACCCTCAGACAAGACACCTGCCTAGAGAGTCAACATAGGCATGTTCTGGAATACCTCCAGCATCAAGACATCAGCACCAGAGACTAGGACTCCAGTGTGCAGCAATGGGCGAGCTCTGCTGTAGCCAAGCAGCAGGGAGGGGCTGTTCCCTGGGTCAGAGGGGCTTCACCCCTTTAGAAGCACTACACCCAGCCAGACGTCTGCTGCTATGGGGGGACAGCAGGCAGAGGGAGAATTAGAGGGTGCACCAACCTGGCTGGAGTGGAGTTCACTCCACTAGCAACCCCTCACTCCACCTACTAAGCCCTCTCAACCCCCCAACTCCCAGCTGCTGGCACACACAGATGGGATCTGCAGCCCATCCAGGCACCCCCATGCTAGGGTTAATCTAGCTGGCTCGATAAAAATAAAAGTGAGGATGCAGCAGTGCAGGCTACACAGCCAGTACGTACGTGGGGGGCGTCAGGGGGGGCTTGTGCCGCCCACAGCACAGCATCCACATGTCTGTTTTCACTGAGCTAGCTAGATCGAAGCTAGCACAGGTCTGTCTACATGAGCTGCAGCTGCCACACCTGGCTGCAGAGCAGACCGGCAGCTGCAGCGAAGAGCAGGCGCTCCCTGGCATGTTGTTTTCGGTTGGCAGCAAGCCGTACCTGTGTGTCTTCTCGTGGGCTTTGCAGGCCGCCGGGTCGGAGAACGCTTTGTTACATTCCCTGCAAGAAAAAGGCTTTTCTCCAGTGTGGATCCGGATGTGCCGCTTGAAGTTACCGGTGTGCGTGAATTCCTTTCCGCAGTCCTACGGACAAAGACGCACAGGATAAAGAGCCAGCCTCGCCGGGGGCCAGGGGAACTGAGGCCCGGGACGAAGCTGCGCTCGCCTTACCTCACATTTGTGAGTCACCGAGCCGTAGGCTTTCGACTCGGTCCTGTCGCTGTAGGTGCCTGATCGCAGCAGCCTGGCTTCCCCGGAGTTCTCCTGCCCGGAGTCTGTGCCCCCTGACTCGTTATCCTCAGGGTTGTCTCCGTTTTCCAACCGTGGCTTCTCTTCCTTTGGGATTTTAGCTTCCTCCTCTTCCTCCGCTGTCGTCTCCTCCTCTTCCTCCTTCCCCTCCAGCTCTACCTCCATTTCTGCAGGGTTAGGAGACAGAGGGATGCTGAAAACCAGGAATAAAAGGGGGGAGACAAAAATCCTGCTGGGCATTGCCTATGGTTAATAAAAGAAGCTGCACACTTGGGAGACAGGTGGGAGAGCGGCTTGGGAAAAGGAGTTACTCCCCCAGGTGAAATTTTGAGTTTTTGGCAGAAACAAAAAAAAATCAAAACCTGAATTTTTTCAGTTGAAAACCAAAATATTTCGAACCAGAAAGGCAGCCGTAGCGCTGCATGCTTCCAGCCTCCTCTAGAGGCCAGGCTCCCGGCTTAGACTTCATCTGCCCTGACGGGCCACAGCCCCTGCCCTGAGGGAGGGGAGAGGGATGCCTCCTAGCAGTCACATGGCCACAAAGCATCGGGGAAACGAAGTCTGGCCGAGGAGTCCAACCCAGAGGGGCACTGGGAGTATGAGACACCTGAACTACAATTCCTATGATGCTCCACGGTTTTATTTGAGAATTGAGAATTGAAACATTTTGGTTTTCAGCTATTCAGGTTGATGAAAAAAAACAAAAAAAACAATCAACATTTTCCACAGAAAACAGACACTTTTTGTGCAAAATTTTGTTTAGATGCCAAACTGTTGTGGGGGTTTTTTTTGGTTTTTTTTTTGGCAAAAATAGGTTTTGATGGAAAATTTTCAACCTAAATATGGGTCCCAGGCTTAAGGGACCAGTGACGGGATTCGGCCTGTCACCTCTAGGTCACCGATGCAAACAGAGTCAGGAGTGACTGAAAGATTCCCCCCTGCGGGGCTGCTGGATGATCTCAGTTCAGTTCCCATTGGACAGGTGCTTGCACAGCATTAAATCCACCATCCGCCTGGCAGAGCTTCCACTGACTGAATGGGAAACCAAGCTATGCCCCCAGGTGGGAGCGGGGGCAGGCTGGGAGGACAGCCCCGGGGAGCTTGCATTGCTGTTGCCTGCGTGGGGGGGGGACATGGACACGGGACACCTGTTCTGTACACAGAATTCTCCTGTTTCCAGCCCTGTTCTTTGTTCAGCACCTACTCCCAGAGTCTCTGGTAAAAATGCAATTAGATGCCCATTTGCATGGCCATATAACTGTCACTTCTTGCTGAAATTGCTACACCTTAAAAATACGATACGGGCCGTGTTCGGCATTTAAGGAAGCAGTGCACAAGGAGTTTGGGGCTTCCGACCAGCCTGCCTTCCCCACCTGAAGTGCACAGACGTTGGAACCCTCCTGGTGTTTGCATGCTGGTGAGGCAGAGAGGGCTCAGGGAACAGGGCCCCACAGATCTGGGGTCCCCAACATTATTCAGGTCTAATGGGCTGCCTGGGACATGGGGCCTCTCTCATTGCTTGAGAACTGGGATTTGCAACCCCTTGAATGGAAAAAGTTGTCTAGAGTTACTGTAACTTCTCTGAGTGCCTCAGTAAAGCTACCGAAACGCTGCTTTGCAGCTTCTAACAGGCCCTGGTGTTTCACAATGGCTCCCCCCGCCTGGCTCACCTGCCCAGCTGTGGTATGCTAAAGGGCTAGGTTTCCTCCTCCTCTAGGGGTATTCGCTGTCTGCCAGCATGAAAGGGATCTAGGTTTATGTATACAAAACCCAGGGAAGCCCCGTGCTTTCAAACAGGCTGCATCTAACGAGCAGGATGATCCTCAGTTCCTGGATTTGCAAACGTAAGCTCCTGCGCCAACGAAAACTACAGCCCTTAAAATTCCCAACTGCAGCTCCAGCTATTTGCAGCTCAGAGCAATGCAATCCTGACGTACTTGACGACCTGGACGGCTCAGGGTGCAGGTTTCATGGCATGGGCTGTACAGCATACAGTGACACCTGTTCCCACCTCACGTCCTGCTGTGGCATGCCACTCGGGCCTGTTCCCGGTGGAGCCGAGAGCAGCCAACTGTCCGGGAAAGAACCAGCGAGCCCCGCACTAGCGAAACCAAACACCCAGGGCAGAAACATGTGACAAGTGTGGGGGTGTAGCCATGAGGAGCCTGGGATCTGGAGTTATTCCTCTGTGTGTAAGAAGGTGGAGACGACAAAGCTGGATGTAAGGGGGAAGTTACTGTCAAAGCTCCATCCCGTGCCAGCTGCAGGTCGCACCTTGCTCTGAACTCTGGGAGGAGCTGCACTTTGCAGCCAGGCTGGCGATGCTGGGCCTGGTATCCTCTGGCTGCTGGCTACTGAGCACCTCAGAGTGGGGGTCCTCCCGTACAGCGTCGCCTGCGCCTAGAAACAAAGAAGAGCACGTTCGAACCATTCACTGCGACGGCTGCGATGTACTGTGAGGAAACGGGGGGGAGGCCGGGGAGTGGGAGCATGGGGCACTGTGGAAAGGATCAGGCGCAATTGAGGGGTGTGGGGGAGGCAGAAGGCTGCCCCAAGGCCTAGCACCACGCAAGTGAAGGCATGAAGCCGGGAAGCTTAATTACCTTCACTTTCTATACATAACCTTCCTCAGGCTGACCTGCTCGGTCGTTGGTCTCCTTGCTGTCCTCCTCCTCAGGCTCTTTCTCCTTTGGCTCTGCTGCAGCCTCCGTCATCAGCTCCTCCTCTTGTCTATCAGATGGGACCTGCTCAGCTTTGTCGAGTCCACCGAACACTTCTGCTGCTGCTGCTTTACCTTCTTCGGGTGCTTTTTGATCCCCTACAGGGGAAACACACACAAGCAAACCACACTCCCTTCACATTTGGCGACGACAGAGGGACAAAGCAACCAGAACTTCCGCACTGGACTCTCTGAGAGTCCAAACAATGGACACAGCAGTCAGAAAGGCCAGCTGATAGCACCTGGGGCACTAATTGTCTGAAGATGCTATCAACACATACTACCAGTGGGACAAGAAAGGAAAACAAACATTTAGTAGCAAACACATAACGCCTAGTGCCATCCATGAGGTTACACAGATACATAAGCCTCATCTGTATCTGAGGAGGATAAGTTAGAGGGAACAGATCTAAGCCAGAACTCATGACTTGCAATACTGAAATGTGCTGCATGTGTCTGACCAATCTTAGTGCAAATCCCTGTCCCCCAAGTCTTGCAGTGCCAAGACTAGGATTTGGAGCCACTGACGCTACAGAGCAGCCACTGACCAGGAGATGGACGTTGCCAGGTACAGCTGTGCTCTTCACCTGGGAACTGGCAGCGCTGCCCCCAGAGCCTGGGAGCCAATGTTCTGCGGCTTCGCTGGCCACATGCACAGCTTGGGGTGACCTCACCTGCACCTTCCTTCCATTTCTTTTGGAAGGAAATGGTTCTTTATTGACTGACTAACCACTGAGTTCCCCACAATCTCCGGGCCAGCTTATTAGAGTAAAGAAAACATCTAACTGGGAATGGATCAAAGTTTAGCTTCTCCTCTCAGCTCCTGCCTGATTTAAGGACAGTTCAGTAACAGATCCACGCTACAGAGAGCAATCAAATCCTGACTAAACCAGCACCCCCTGAGAAGAGCCTTTTTGAGCATATTCCTATTGGGAACAGGAAGCCCCAGGGGGGTAAGAGGGCTGCCTACCGGTCACTTCAGGGACCTTGTGGCTTTCTGAACTGGGTTCAGCTGACACGGTGAGAGACTTCAAAGCATTGCAAGCGTTGACGATTTCCTGCATCTGGAGGAAACCGGCAACCGCTAGTACATCCTCCACGTTCTCTGGGCTCAGGCTGAGCTTGGCTGTGTACATGAACTCCAGTACCTGACCAAGGCCTGCAAGAAAACAGACCAGAAATAAAATAAACACAAATCAAAGCTCCAGAGATGAGTGGCCTTTTTCATAGCAAGCTAGGTTGCCAACATTTTAGAGGTTGAACATGCGTTAGTGACTAAAGGCCAGATTTTAAAAAAAGGTTTAGGTGGCTAACTCCCATTGATTCAAAGGCCTTAACAACGTATCCTATATGCAGCTATAAAACTCCCTGAAAAGCCTAATCCAAACCATGCCAGATTCTTACTTTCTAGGTAAGAGTAACAAATAATGATGCTTTAACTAGTTGTTGCCATTGTTAGTGTTAGTTTAGCACAAGAGGGTGGGGGAAGGTAAAATTCTGTAGGCTAAAATAAATAAGACATGGAACTCAGGGAGTGTGACTGTCTGTACCCTTATGTTCATCCTTTTTATAAAACAATGATACATTTTGTACAAAGTATGCCTTGTGAGGTATCATTCAAAAACTCATAATTTGCTGAACATTATTGTCCTGGTAAAACATATGAGGCAACAGTGTAACTGTATAAGACATGTTCCAAGTCTAGGGAAGCAGCCCAAACCAGTTCACCAGAGACAAAACGCAAACTGATGCCTCAGCCAAGTGTCAACAAAATCAAATGGAGCATCACCTGGGTAAACAACCATTCTTTGGCAGGAAGAAGGATGCGAGTGAGAAGTTTACATCTTGGCAATACAACAGCTGGGGGTTCCCGTGCAAACAGACTAGCTGTTGCCTGAACCCCAGCTGGCGATGATTCTCAAAGAGGAGGAAAAGATATAAAAATGAGGAACAGAGACCTCAAATCACCTCTCATCTCTCCTCACAGCACCAACAACGTTTGAAAGAAAAAAGAAGCATCATTGAGTGGGGGAGTAGTCCTGGCTGAAAGGATCCAGCCAGACTGCTGTGAGCATGTGGTGAGGGAAACCTTTTGCGTTGAATTCACTTAACTCGTTAAGTTAAGTATTAATTGCATTTTACCTTTTATTTCTTTGTATCCAATACCGACTTTTATGCCTCATTTCTTGTAATCACTTGAAATCTATCTTTCTGTAGTTGTTAAACTTGTTTTATTGTTTTCTCTAGACCAGTGTGTGTTTGGATTGAAGTGTTTAGGAAACTCCATTTGAGATACCAGGGTTTGTGCATATCATTTTCTATTAATGAAATAACAGACTTTCTATGAGCTCGTACTGCATGGAAGTAAAGAGCTGGGCAGTACAAAACGTACATTTCTGGGGACAAGTCTGGGACTGGGAATATGCTGGTGTGACTCTGCAATACAATTCAGGAGTGGCTGGCTAGAGGCACTCAGATAACTCAGCTGGGAGTAATTTACATGCTAGAGGCTGCGTAACAGCAGACCAGGAGTAGTTGCTCTCACAGTGAAGCAGTGTAAAAGGCACCTCAGACTGGAGAATTGAGGGGACCCAGCGGTTCAGCAGTCCAGATTGTATCCTGCGGAATGTCAGATCGAGGCAGGATGATTCTTTGGTTCAGGAGACCTGGGTTAAGTTCTTGGCTCTGCCACAGACTTCCTGTGCGGCCTTGGGTGAGTCGCTTCCTCTCTCTGGGAATCATTGCCCTGTTTGTAAAATGAGGATAATTCTTCCATTCTCTCTTCCTTTGGCTTATCTGTTTTTACTGGAAGTTCTCTGAAGCAGGAACTGTCTCTGACAATGGTGTTGGTACAGAGCCTAGCACAACGGGCCCTGCATCTTGGTGGGAGCCTTTAAGTGTTAATGCAAGACAATTAATCCATCTTCTTCTAATATTAACATTAAAAATCTTTCCACTGCTTACTGGTAAACATTGGAAGCATGTTGCAGTTACGGAGTGTAGATAATCTCCCATTCTACTCTAAGACCATTAGCTTCTAGCCGTGAGGCACATCTGTCCAACCACACATACTGAAGTAATAGATATTGGGCATATACTATATGTTGGCAGGATCATTGTTTCCCTTTTCCTTTCAGATGATTGTTAGACAGCTCTCTCTACAGTGGTGAGTGTTTGTATAGGGTACTGGCCACATCTCGATCACAGGCATCCAACAGGTTGTATCTGGCCGGCTGTTGAGCTGCCATAGGGGTGACTCAAGGAATTACAACAGACGAGCAAGTCCTACACCTGTACCCAGTACGTTGGTTGAAAGGATAACTAAAAATAGAACAAAAAAGATAGAAGATCTGGAAGATCATGATATGATGGGTCTCATCTCACTGATGTGTCAGAATTCTTTGAACATGTCAATAAGGTAATGGTTTACGGAAAACCCATGTACATCCTTTCAACTTTCAAAAGGCCTTTCACAAGGTTCTGCACAAGAAACTACTAAAGGAGCGAAGTATTCATGGAGGGAGAGGTAAGGTATTGTCATGGATCAAAAACTGGCTATGAGACAGAAAATAAATAAGAATAGGGATAAACGGCCAATTTCCATCATAAAAGATTAACAATGAGGTGCCACTAGGTTCCTACTAGGTCTTGAGTTGTTTAATATATTTATTAATGATCTGGAAATAAGGTGGAAAGAATGATCAGTGAGGAGGCAACCTTTGCAGAAGGCACAGAGTCATTTAGGTTAGTCAAGCCAAGAGAAGACAGAGAAACTTCAGAGCTTAATGAAGCTAGGTGAATAGACAATACGATGGCAGAGAAAATTCAGTGTTGATCAATGCCAAGCAATGCACATTGGAGGGAAAAATTTAAACCTGACAGGTTCATGAACTTAGCAGAGTTCTAAACAAATTGATCAACTCAGGAAAGAGATCAGGGTATCACTGAGCACAATTCAATGGGGACCTCTACTCAATGAGCAGCTGGAGTCAAAGAGCAAACAAGATGGTAGGATGCATAGGGAATGGGATGGAGAATAATATACAAAATACTGTAATGCCATGATCTGAACGGACGGTACCCCTCACCTCTAGAATACTGTGCGCAGAACTGGTCCTCCCATTAGAAAATAATATTGTAGAATTCAAACAAGTTCAGAGAAGGGTGATGAGAATGATTAGGGGCATGAAAACAGTCTCTATGAAGAGCGATGGAGAAGACTGGGCTTGGTACCTTAGGCTTGGTCTACACTAAAAAGTTACATCAGCATAGCTGTGTCAGTCAGGGGCGTGAGAAAACCCTCATGCTTGACGGGCACAACTATGCCAACAACCCCACTCAGTGTAGACTCAGAAGTGTCGATGGAAGAGGGCCTAGCTAATGTCGTTCGGGGAGGGGGAGTTCCCTGCATCGGCAAAAAAAACTTCTGTTGGTGTAGGCTGTGTCTACTGTAGGCGACTATGCCAGTATAGCTACCCCGTATGGTCTCTGTAGTGCAGACACAAGGAAATGAATAAAAGGAGTCATGATAAAATCATATAAAACAATGAGTGGTTTAGAGAAGAAAGAGCAGGAGCTGCTATCCTCCCTGTCCCGTAACACAAGAACAAGAGGACAGTCAATGAAACTGAAAGGTAGCAAGTCCAAAACTGATCAAAGGAAAAATACTTTGCTACACAAAGTATAATGAGGCTGTGGAACTCCCTGCCACAGGACGTCATTAAGGCCAAGAACTTAGCAAGATTTAAAGAGTGAGTGGACGTTTCTCACAGATATCAAGAATATGCAGAGTTATAACAGTTAATACTTGGATATTACGAAAAACTTTTTCACTAAGAGGGTGGTGAAGCACTGGAATGGGTTACCTAGGGAGGTGGTGGAATCTCCATCCTTAGAGGTTTTTAAGGGCCAGCTTGGCAAAGCCCTTGCTGGGATGATTCAGTTGGTGTTGGTCCTTCTTTGAGCAGGGGGTTGGACTAGATACCTCCTGAGGCCCCTTCCAACCCTGATATTCTATGATTCTAATACAAACCAAGTTCTAGAAACTATGCTTCAGGGTTTAAACCAGTCTCTATTAGGGATCAGGAGGAGACCGTAACGAGGTCAGATTATCCCACTTCTGTTACTTCAGGGTTCCTGCTCCTTCCTCTGGGGCATCTGGTGCTGGGCACTGTCAGAGATGGGACACTGGGCTATGGACATGGATCTGATCCAGTCTGACAACTCCAGCGTTCAGGAGGAACATTACTATCTCCACCCCAGCCCTAATGTTTTCTAGGAGGTTCTGCACACTTTGGGTCTGAGCCACAGCTGGTGTGAATTGGTGCAGCTCCACTGACTTCAACAGGGCCACAGTGATTTACACCTGCTGAGGATACGGCCCACCATCTCAGGGCCACAGCTCCTCTCCCAAGTGCAGCCTTGGCTTCTCCCAGGAGCCGCACCTGCATACCTGCTGCATTGCTGATGTCGAGATGCACCACGTCCTTCTGATCCACAAACAGCATCCTGAAGTACTCGCTGCAGGCTGCCAGCACGGCCTTGTGGGCCTTGAAGTCAATGCCGTCCACCACGAAGGTGCAGTCACACAGCAAGCCCAGCTGCCTCTGCTGGTTCAGCTGCTCCAGGACCTGCTTGCTGTGCTGAGGGAAATCCATAGCTGAGGAGAGAAAGCTCAATCACCTGGCTGATCAGAGCCTACGCTCAGTCCCTCCAGCTACTGTGCCTGAGCCTGGTGCTGGAGCCAGGGACATTTTATTAAAATCATTTTATGGTGTGCAAGTGCCGACTAATGGTGCTTAAAACTGAAGCAGAGCATAGACCCACTTCCACCCACGGGCCTCAGCCTTGAACTGGAGGAACCAATGTTAGGGCTGACGAGCTAATTCAGTCTCCACTGGGCAGTTAGTCAGTCATTGGGCCCATAAGAAAGACGGCCTCACACTGCACCATTGGTCATTATTATGCATTATTCGTATTGCAGGAGCACCTGGAGGCCAGGGCTCCACTGTGCACACACATAGCTAAGAGAAGGTCCCTGCACCAAAGTATGAAACTACAGAAAACAGGTGGCTACAGACAGATGGGAGTATACGAGGAAACAGTGAGATGATACTGCTGAGTGGGTTGTAGGAATCACGGCAGAGAAGTGTTTTAAGGCGAGATCTGAGGGACACCCTGGCAGCCTTGCAGAAGCTCTTCCCATGCATGGTGTGGGAGAAAGCGTGAAGGTGCTTCTTGGAAAGTTTTTTAAGTGGACAATCAAGGTTAGGAGGAGGCTGTTCAGAATTTTTGCCTCCATCTGAAGTGCTGGCCACTGCTGGTGGGATGATCAAGTGTGCCAAATGCTATGGCCTCCCTGGTCAATTGTATCAGACCCACCCCATTAACCATTTCCCTGCAAAGCCGCCGGCGGCAGCTCTGTTTTAAACCTGGTTTGGCATAAAATCTGCTTCTGTTATTTTGTCACGTTTTCTTTCAAAAAGAGACTGCTGTTTTCTGACTGAAATTCGCTAGCTGAGGCCTGCAAACGAAGGCCTGTTGGTGGGTGCAGGAGCAACGCTAGGAAGTGTCAAAAGGAATTTTAAATACTGATTTATAGTATCACATTTACTAACACGCCCCCTGGTCCTTCCAATCAGACAGACACTTACAGCTGAAAGTCCTACTGATCAGCCTCCACTCCTGTAACCTCTTCCTTGCACCCAGCTTGGCGCCATCCAATTGCAGCTGCTAACATCAAACCACCCTCCTGGCCTGTTTTCACCACGTTGCAGTTACCACTGGCTCCCACTTTCCCAGGACTGCCCCTTACACCCAGGACTCTCCCTGAATTAGCACATAAAGCCACGACCCTCTTCCCTCTTCAAATCCCTCCACAAACCCCACTTCTACTGTGAAGCCAACGGACATCAACTGATCCCAGCTTGAGGGGGGCCAATATTTATTTATATCTTTTAAATATTTCAGCACGTCAAATTGTACATCCAGGCAGCCTATGTAACTGCATGAACGTACCGTATCCTCCCTCACCCCACTCTATTCTATGATTATATCTAAAAATAAATAGACAAAAGATTAAGGAGTTAGAAAATGCCCGATTTAAGGTGGTCTGTGCAACCTTGTGTGTATCAGTCAATATTTTTTTTATCCTCCTCATTCAACGTGTGGCCCCAGACGTTGTTTAACGCACACCATCCATCCTTGCACTGAATACAAAATGACTGATTTCCTCCCAAGTGTTTCTATGGTGCTCTCCCCACCTGAGTGATTCACAAACGTTAGGGAATTTATCTTCACAACACTCCAGAGAGCATTGGGCGGGGGGGGGGTCATCACACCCATTTTCCAGCTGAGGAACTGAGAGCCAGCCAGATTTCCAAAATATTATTTGACAAAATTGTCAAGTGACCAACTCATGATGCCCAGGGCCTGATTTTTCAGAGTGCTCAGCATTTTTATAGTACTTTAGGAGGCCAAAGCACAGCTCCAATTGTGAGTCCTCTGCACTTCTGCAAACCTGCCCCCAGGTGTCTCATGGTACCCAGAACCACTGAGGAACACACCAGGACCCCAAGGAGCACACTTTGGTACAAAGTAGAGCCGACTGCAGAAGCCCTCATCTTCGATATGAAGGTGAGGCTCATAGAGACCCATGGGAAGCTCCACCTTGATCTCATGGGAGGGGTGGTGACAGATCACATCAGAACCCCTTTGGCTACGTGGCCACCTACTCCAAAAGAATCCTCTATCTTTATACAGGCCATTCCAAATAGACGAGAAAGGTTTAACCCGAACACGCCGCCCCATGCAGTCAGTGTGCTTTAAAGAGCAGCCGCCCTGACTGATTATCCAACTGAAGAGCAGACAAACAACACTTGACAGCGATATCCCAAGTGGCCCAGGAATGGGGGTGGGAAGGCTGGTGTTGCAATGTATGGAAGGCATCCTGTCTTTAAATAACCTGCGGAAGTAAGTCTTGTTGAAAGCACCTCTCGCAGCAAAGTGGAATGTAGTGAGGGAGGAAGACTCCATCTGGGCTAAGTACAGCCGAGTGATATAGAGATCTTAGTGCACTGGCAAATTTCAGCTTCAGTCTTTCCATTGGATCTGCATAGGCAGACTCCTGTGCCTGCAGGATTGGGCTAACTGGGCTCCAGACAGGTGCAAATGTCTGTCCATGTGGACTCAATTATAAGACTAGGGCCTTAAAGCAGACTTTATAGATTTCATACAGTAGATTTCATAAGCGGTCATGGGGAAGGTTCTCTCGTGGATCAATACCTGGTTAAAAGAGGAAACAAAGGGGAGGAATAACTGGTCAGTTTTCACACTGGAAAGAGGTAAATAGTGGTGTCCTCCGGGGATCTGTACTGGAACTGGTGCTGTTCAACATATTAATAAATGATCTGGAAAAAGGGGTAAACAGTGAGGTGGTAACAATTGCAGACAAGACAAAATTACTCAAGAAAGTGAAGTCCAAAGCAGACCAAGAAGAGGTACAAAGGGATCTCATTAAACTGGGTGACTGGGCAACAAAATGGCAGCTGAAATTCAATGCTGATAAATGCAAAGCACATTGGAAAACATCATCCCAACTATACGTACAAAATGATGGGGTCTAAATTGGCTGTTACCACTCAAGAAGGAGATCTTGGAGTCATTGTGGATAGTTCTCTGAAAACGTCCACTCAGGGGCAGTCAAAAGTGAACAGAATGTTAAGAACCATTCAGAAAGAGATAGATAAGAAGGCAGAATGAGGAGAGATTAAAAGGACTGAAACTGTTCAACTTGGACAAGAGACGACTAAGGGGGGATATTATAGAGGGCTGGTAAAGAGAAAGTGAATAAGGAAGTGTAATTTACTCCTTCACATAACATAAGAATCAAGTGTCACCTGATGAAATTAATGGGTACCAGGTTTAAAACAAACACAAGGAAGTACTTCTTCAACACATAGTCAACCTGTGGAACTCATTGCCAGGGGATGTTGTGAAGGCCAAGACTATAACAGGCTTCAAAAAAGAGTTAGATAACTTCAGGATAGGTCCATTAATGACAATTAGCCAAGATGGTCCAGGATGCAATTTCATGCTCTGGGCGGCCGTAGCCTCGGAGTCCCACAAGCTGGGAATGGGTGATGGGATGGATCACTTGATGATTCCCTATTCTGTTCATTCCCTCTGGGGCACCTGGCATCGGCCACTGTCAAAAGACAGGATATTGGGCTAGATGGACCACTGGTCTGACCCAGTATGGCCGTTCTTATGTACTATCTGGAAGATTCATAGATTCACGGATTCTAAGTCCAGAAGGGACCACTGTGATCATCTAGTCTGACCTCCTGTATAACACAGGTCAAAGACCTTCCCCAAAACAATTCCTGTTAGAATTAGAGGAGCTCTTTTAGAAAAAAAACAGATAAGTTGAGATTTTGAGAGGCTACAGTCTTTACTTTGAGTTCTAAAATTAGCATGTTTTCTATTATAATATAAATGTGCGTGTGTGTAATTTCATGGACGTAATCCCTATCCTTTCCTGCATGACTTCCAGCCCTTATCAAAATGAAAAATATTTCAAGCACAAAAAAGGGCAGCTGACCCCACAGGAAAACCTTGAAAGAACACTCTGTGACTCATCTGCTCAGTCACAAAAAAAGAAAAAATCCAGGCCATTTGCAGGAGAGAGAGCTACACCTGTTCTCAAGAGCTCACCAGCTCCCACAGCTTATTTGCACCTGAAATCCTAATCCTCCATTTGTGACTCACTTGCACAGCAGCTAATTACAATGTCACAAACACAGGGTTTATGGTTTCAAATGGGGAATAAGCAGCAGGAACAGACACTAAAATATATGGATAAATAAAAAATTATTCAAAGACCCTGTATTCATACTCCTGTTAATAAAGTCAAGGAGAAGAGAGAGGCAGAAAGTGAGGTTTTTTTAAACTGAAGAACTTTTATAACAGAATTAGATAAACCATAGGAAATCATGCACTCAGAGCAAAAAGTACCCCCATGGAAAGAGGTAGATGACATTCAACAACATCCTTTTCATGCTCAAAATGGGCTTACAAATTTTGTATATACTTTGTGCGTGCTTGCAGGATTGGTAAAGAGAACTAAGTCTCAATAACATATAGAGAAGAAGCCAACTGTAATGTTTCTAACTCCTGCTCAGAATTACCCAAGCGCAAAATTTCTGATCAGAACATGTGTGTGTGTTGGGGGGGGAGTACATTTTCACACCCAAACTAATTCAAAAATGGTTGCATAAAATTTGATCACATTTCCCGAGAGAGAGAGTGTGCGTGCGCGCATGCGTGCACGCGCGCCCCAATGATAGCAAGGGAGCGGTCACAGTCCTGAACAGACAGTTTTGTGCTGTAGAATCTAAGAGCTGGTCTACACTTGAAATGCTACAGTGGCACAGATATTCACTGAAGCAGAACAGGGCAGACACTACCTATGCTGATGGGAGAGTTCTACCATCAGCGTAGTTAATCCACATCCCCAAGAGGCTGTAGCTAAATCAATAGACGAATTCTTCTATCAACCTAGCGTTGTCTACACCAGGGGTTAGGCCAGTTTAACTACTTCGCTCGGGTGCGGATTTTTCACACCCGAGTGACATAGCTGGTTCGACCTAATTTTTTTAGTATAGACTAGGCCTCCCCTAGACGCAATGAAGGATAAGAATAAAGCCCTTTCCAGATGGCCAACATTCTCCCTTGTTACCAACAGCAAAGACAGTATGTCGGTCTGGGTGCAAGACCTGGGTTGAAAACTCACTTATTTCAGAAACAGACAAGAGAAATGGGGATGCTCACCCACATGAGGCCGTCTGGCTGGATGACAACTGCTCATATGATATCATTTTAAGGCAGTGGTTCCAGCAGAACTGGATAGCCACAAAGTAGTTGGAGAAGGGTAGCCTGACATCACAACATAACGTCAAGGAGTTGTGACCATTCTGGGGTTGTGTGACTCCATCCAATGCAACAGTCTCACTTTCTCCTGCCCCGGAGTGCTCTGGAGGCATAGAAAGGGATCACAACAGCCAGGGTTGATTGAGTCAACCCACAGCCTGGCATATTGATAACATGCCATGAAGATCATGCTGTATTTACAAGGAGACACCTGATATTACTCCCAAATATGTAAAGAATAGTCCCAAATAACCGCAGGTAAGAGAGAATCCTCTTACTTAAAGCACAATCCTGTAGTCATGGGTTTCCATGGTAGCAAGTTAGCCTGCTGCTGGGAGAAGACTAGGAAAACACCTAAGGTAACAGCTCTGGGTACATGAGGAAAGCAAGAGGAGAAGGCTCTTCCTCCTGACAAATTAGAAGCCCTGGAGTCAGCTTCTAAACCAAAATTCAATCCAAAAGTTGCTGTTAATGGATATTTTCTTCCAGGAAGATACAGTTACTACTGTGGGCTCTGACTTATTTTCTTACAGCGCTTGTGTTTCAATGCTAACAAAATTCCATCTGTGCAGAAACGCCCTTCATTGAATCCTTTGGCCACATCATGACAGCATGCTTGGCCTGCTTGCTTCTTCAGAACCAAAGCCCTCCACGTGAAATCTGCTTTGAAGGCTAACCAGTATCCTTGCTGTTTACATCTGATGCAGTTTGCCAGAACAAGCTATTAGTTTGTTAATCCAGGGCTCCAAAAATTCACAAGACAGAGGCCAGGGCCAGAAGGAAAGAACTAATCACTAGAAGCCAGTACAAAGTGTAGTCCAAGCACCCACCTGCTCCATCATTTAGTCTCTGAGCTTGCTAGCGTATTGAGGAAAGCAGCTGCAGTTTAATGACCTGCATCTGAACAAAATTGGGGCACCCCCGACTTATAAACTATACTGTAATGGATGGACCCAGATATCAAGACACGGATACGTTTTGACAATGTCTAGCTTGCGCTAAAATTTTGCAGTGCCGTGTCATTTTGTGTCTAGGGCCAACAATATCATATTTAAAATGTATCAGCTGTGCCGTGCTATCAAGTTAATTTGATTCTCATGATCACCTTGGAGTCTTCCTCACACGAATGCTGAGCTGTCCCTTTTTTAGATCTTCAGAGATCCCGGGATGGCAATTTGCAGCAGGACTTTTACAAATTTATTAAAGTAACAGTGTCAACGATCACCAAGAGTGATAATGAGCAGGGAAAGCCAGATGTGTTCTCATTACAGAGCCAGGATGACACGCGATCAGCGATGCTCAGTAAGAATAAAAAAATCCTTCACTTAGCATTAAGCTGTAAAAAACTGACACTAAAATCTGCTTGCATCCGCCAGAAGAAATCAAGGGAGTATCAGTGGCTCATACGCATCTGTCAAAGAGCCAAGGAGACCAGACGTACCAATCCAGCCTAATGCATTTATCACATTTCAAGACAGAAAGAAGCCTTTTTACTTTCTATCACGTTTGTTGCAGAGAACAGAAGCTATTTTTCTCCAAAGACTTAGTTAACTCCTTTCAAACACCATTTACACTAGCCCCTCCTACTCGTGTACTATCACCACCACTATATTGTACTTCTGTAAAAGCACCTTTTATCTGTGCCTCACAAAGTATTTTACAAACATTAGTAAACGAAGTCTCACAATAGCCCTGAAAGTACATCGGACCCTCACCAGAACGCGCGTCTATATAGCACGAATTCACATATAACGCGGTCGCAGCCATGGATCCCAAATTTAATTACTTTAATTGAAATTTATTTTAACGCAGTCCCCGCATTAACACGGTACTGTGCATGGATCCCAAATCCTGCGTTCTAGCGAGGGTCCAGTGTATTCTCTGAATTTTACAAACAAATCAACTGAGGCACTGGGAGTTCAAGTGACTTGCCCATGGTGACACAGCGAGTAAGTGGCGGAGTCATGAATAGAGCCCCGGTCTCCTGCCTCTTGGTCCTGTGATTTAACCATAGACCATCCTGCATCTAATCAACATGTATTTCCTGTAACTAATTCACTCCTCTTCTGGAAAGAAATTCTGCCTCTAGCATCCAGATCTTTGAGATAAAATTCACCAGCCCTTTGGTGGAGAAAGGGAAAACGTAGCTCTTGAAAAGGCCCCTTTTGGTTGAACTGGGAGCTGTTTTGACTTGCTCGGAAGGTTCAGTGCAGTCTTGGAAGAGTGCTTCCCTGCAGCCTAGTTAGTTTTGTGGTTCTGCTGGCACTGCTGGGAGAGTGCTGGTGCAATTGCATGGACAGGAAATTTTGCAAGACTTCCCTCATCTGGGCAACTGGGAATTTGCCTTTCTATTCTACTGAGGTTCTTACATGGCACCTGGCATCTGAGTTTATGTGGAAGACTTGGGATGCCTGTATTTCTGTATCAAATATAAACTCACCGTCCCTTTTCTAGCCAGCCGTCTGTCATATGTGCAAGTCTGATCGTCACATTGGTACCTGCCATACTCCACTAGGAGTATATCCCAAGCTACTTTCAAACTCACAAAGCCTCTGTCTCTGACATGCAACCAGGTTTTTTAGATTCACTCAGGTAGTACAGCCATATATCAGCCTTTCACAAAGGCAAACACGCAGGTTGTCAATACAGTAGCTCCTTTGGTTACTGCTTTAAAGAGATAGCCCATTGTCTGGACACTCTCTCCTTTTTGAGAATACGTTAGCTTGACACACTTCAACCTTCCATCATTATAGAGCCAGGTATGCGCCAAACCCATCAATCTGGTGTTCTCATTTCAAAGAGTGGAAATTTCCATCAGAAACAGTGAAGTCCTGAGGTGAGGTTACAGCACACAATATTTTCTTCTAAAGTAATGAATCCCACTAAAGCTGCTGAGACCCATCATGCTTACGTCCCTCAAGATTCCTCGTTCTGAGACAGTCTCAGAACTGGTCCTAACAGGGTAGGAGATGTACTTAAATTTTCTGGATGTCTCTTATTCTGCCCCTTGCTGGTGTTTCTATGACAAAATCAATTTCCTAATGTCTTGGATCTTCTCTATGTCCATTTTTAAACAAAAACAATGCACTGGCCTTTCCTTAAATCAACAGATACTTCAAAAGTTTTCAAGCGATAATACACCCTGTAGTAATGACAGCCATGTAACAAACAGCATCCCCTCACCTGCACTTTGACCACCTTCGTTGGGAGAACTTCAAACAAGCCAAACCCTCAGCTGCTTCAAACGGCTGCCATTTTTCTTAACTTGCCACCAAGACGTTTCCTTTTTCTCCTCCTCCTTCACCAATAGCCCTGCTCCCTCCTAAAACGACACTGACCCAAAGCCCAGCACAAGCAATATGCAGTTCAAAGCCAGTGACAGGCTTATGTTCTGGAAATGGGAACTGCACACCACTGGAAAAGGAGGGGTTCTCCATTCCAATGGAACAACCAACCTAGCTCCAGGCCCTAAAGAGCCTGAGAGACGGGACTTTAAAACCAAGACATTTGTATGTATCAAAGGGTTATTTCAGGTCATTTTTAAAAGACGTTTCATATTTTAATTATAATTTCCCCCTGCTTCTGATCCCCGTACAAACGGAATCATGATAGTTAGGGTACCTGGGCTTTATAAATGAAGGGATACAAGACATAGCCCCAATATATATATTTGCAGGAATTCTAAAACTTTTCTGCAATCATTTTTCTGTGAACTCTGTGGCCTATGCAAAATACATGATGGTGTGGAGTTGTATGAAGGATTTTACTGGCTTCCGGTTGGGATGACCTGTATAACTCACTTAAATGATAACTGAAATATTTGGTCAGGTAAAAGGCATCACACACACACACACACCACCACCATTATTCACCTTCCCCATGTGGCTGGAGATAGTTTCTTTGAAGTCTTAAAATATTAAAATACAACAAAACAGACCACCCATTAAAATTATTCAGAGCTCAGGGCCAGTGGGAACTGAATGTTGCAGAACTGAAGATCAGAACCCATTACAGAAGGTTACAGAACCCATTTGATCAATATTTCAATAATACACATAGTAACACTGAACACTTTCCATAAGAGAGTATCATGATCTCTATTTTTATAGATGAGGACACTGACACACAGAGAGGTTAAGTGACTTCCCCAAGGTCACAGAGTCAGTGGCAGAGACAGGACTTAGAACCCACGTCTCTGAATTCCCAGTCTTGCAACTTAAGCTTTATACCATGCTGCCCTCTGAAGTGTTGCTGGGAACGTTTCCTCAGTAGGGTTCATTTCCAATGGAACAATTACTCAAATCAGCCATGATTATTATTACAGAATGGCCCACAATTAGTAGCAAAAAGCAATTTTAATGTTGCTTTATATTAAAAGGTGATGACTGTCAGATATGTAGGGCATAGCTTAGATGCCATAATGATTATTAATGTTGATAAAAGACAGGCTCAGTTTAAAGTTACACAGAAAGGGGGGGGGAATCTTTTAGGAACATTAGCCCACATTCCTACTGTTAGATAAAATGAAAGAAGGTAACCAGTGTGATGAAGAGAAAGGCACAGACACCTCATGCAGAAGACAGATCTCACTGCCAATTCTGGTCCACATCAGAGTCATGCAACCGCTAAGAAGTCTTTGGTTTGGTCAATTTCTCCTTTACTGCATTTCATCTTAGTGTTATTCTATGGTTATGCCATTCAAATACCATATAGAACACGATGCCGCTGGGATAATAAAACAGCTGCTGCTGCATTATAAATAGTGATGTTTTTACCCATCCTACCCACCTCAGAACAGTGGAATATTGGCATACATTATATCAAGCATATTAACACACTTGCTCTCAGTGAAATGGATGTCTGATTTCCTTCATACAGCTTAATTACTACTGTATTGCTCCCCCCCCACAACAGTAAATACATGTTAACATTGTGAGAGGAAGGACTGCCCAGTGGTTAGGGTGCCAGCCTGGCATTTGAGTAACTTGTGTGTGATTCCCTGCTCTGCATGTGTGACCGGGGGCAAGTCACTCAGTTTCTGCAGGCTCAGTTCTCCATGTATATAAACTGGAACAATAGCATTTTCCTATTTCACAGCCCTGTCGTGAGGGTAAATACAGTCAAGTGCTCAGATACAAAGACAGAGAGACTATTCCTCTTGGAAGCCTCTATCCATAAGCTCTTCTACAGACTAGAGCTCACTGCTATATGGCATACCTTGGATAGATTCAACAAAAAGTTGCATTTTAAAATACAAAACCTCTGCCCCAAAGTCAATCTACCCCCTAAAAAGGGAAAACAAGCGGACTGCATATGTGACACTCCTTTACCAGGGCTCTGTTCTATTCACAAGCTATAATGTGACCATCAAAGTGGTATCTGGGCGCCTTGGCTAAAATAAAAAGCAAGGGAACTCAATTCCCAGAGTTTAATGGAGCTAAGAAACTAGAATGATAGCAACCTTTGAGTCTCACCCTCTCCAAATCACATCAGTGTTTTCCCTTTCAGTCTTCCTCTGACATTGCTGTCAAGTCTTTTATTACTGTATCAATCATAGTGATGGAAAGCACAGTACTAGACACCTGCATTTGTGGCATGCAGTTAAAGATAAATAAATCTGCTAAGTTTAAATTAAGCTTGCCACGTGAGCCCCCCCCTCGTGACTGCCAATGGGGAACGAGAGACAAGCCAGTGCTACAAAGCATTAGAGTCAGAGTTTAAGGCGAGAAGGGACTACCAGATCATCTAGTGCAGTGCTTCCCAAACTTTAACAACCTGTGAACCCCTTTCACTAAAATGTCAAGTCTCGCGAACCCCCTCCTAAAAATGAATATTTCCAGGGATTTTCTCCTTTACTTGAGTATAAATTATAAAAGCAACGATCTTAGAAATATATAATTTGCTTTTATGACATGCTTATTACACACCATTTATTATTATTTATCATTACAGTATTTTTATTACATTATTAAGACAGCAACACTCTTCCAAAATCTCACTTTCATGGCCTGTATTCACTTTGAATAAGCCTGTTATAAGACAAGGCTCCTATGTTTCATCAAGGAGTATCAGATGTGAAACAGCACAAAGGTATTTAAGAAACCAACTCAAAGAGTTCCTCCTACACAAGCATTCAGGTCTTGAGCAGTCCAGGCAAACAACGCACATTACAACAAAGCTTAAACTTGTTCTTCATAATCATTTTAAAAACAATACTAGCTGCCTATTCAATTTTAAAAACAGCAAAAAATATCCACCTCCCTTTCCATTTCTTATAAGGAGTCTTGAAGTTTAAATCTCCTCAGTGTGATAGATACACTTGCTTTGATCTGCTTAGCTCTTGGAAGTCCAGGGGCTCCAGGCTGCTGGCCCCATGCTGCCTGGGGTTCATAGGGACAGCTCTGTCCGCCATTAGGGAATTTCCCCCCCGAGGATCCCCTGTAACATTTCACGAACCCCAGTTTGGGAACCACTGATCTAGTGTGACCTCACCTCGTGTATATCACAGGCCACTAACCATTGCCCAGCACCCGCACCTGAAACCCAACAAGTGGAATTAAGCAAAGAACAGGAGGGACCAAGATGCACCAATGCCCAGGGCCCCTGCAGTGGCAGGAAACTGATTAAATGAGATATACACAGATGACACCTGCAAGTAGACAAGCTGAGGTGGTCTCTCGCTTGGGGTCTCCCACATGTGGCTCTGTTTTCAGTGGACCTTGTATACCAGTGATGGAATTGTGGTGCCCACTGAAATTGTGACAATGCCTAGGAGTGCTGGCAGGAGTGTTGTAGGAGGCGGTTTCCCTTACCGGTTAAGTATGTAGCAAACAAATTGCACAGGTAGGTCATAATTTGGATTATTTGCAGAAATTTGGATCTGAATTTATGCCTGTGCAGTTGTGTTAATACAGGGTCACAGTTCAGATTGTATGTGGAACCTTGACTTTGAATGTTACTGATGTAATTAATTAATGCTATGGGTACATGCAAGTCACTAGGAAGAAACTGCCATGCTGCTCTGATCTGGTGGTCTCTCTAGACTAGTATCCTGTTTCCAACAATGGCGAGTGCCAGATGCTGCAGAGGAAGGTATAAAATCTCCATAATGGACAAATATGGAATATCCTGACAACAGATGTTTCTTCCTGATCCTCAGCAGCAAAAGACTGGCCTGATGCATGAATTTACACATCCCTTCTAAGTATTTCTAATTGTATCTAATGTAATTGAAAATGTTATCATCAATATATATGTTTAATCTTTGTTTGAATCCTAATGCCTTCAATGTTATCTAGTGGCAATGAGTTCCACAGGTTGATCACATGTTGTGTGAAAAACTATTTCCTTTTATCACTTTTAAATTTGTTGCCTTTCAATTTCATTGAATGTCCATTGACTCTTGTACTGCAAGGGTAAATAGGAGCAGCTGATTTACTTTCTGTTTACCATCATCTCCCCTCTTATGTATCTACTCTATAAACTACATTGTCCTAATCAGCAAAGAATCCTGTGGCACCTTATAGACCAACAGACGTTTTGCAGCATGAGCTTTCGTGGGTGAATGCCCACTTCGTCGGATGCAAGAGTGCATCCGACGAAGTGGGCATTCACCCACGAAAGCTCATGCTGCAAAACGTCTGTTGGTCTATAAGGTGCCACAGGATTCTTTGCTGCTTTTACAGAACCAGACTAACACGGCTACCTCTCTGATAATTGTCCTAATCGTTTCACTCCCTCAGTACTTGGGAAGCCTTTCCTATTCCTACTCATTTTTGTTGCCTGTCTCTGGATGTCTTCTGTTACTGTCGCAGCTTTTTTAACATCGGCAATCTAAACCAAACATAGTAGTCAAAGTTATGGTGTGCTATGAATTTGCATAATTGCTTTATCATCTTTTCAGTATTGTTCTTTACCCCATTCCTTATGCATCCTAATATAGTTTGCTTTTTTGGATTGTTACTGTGTATCGACTTGAGCTGATGACTTTTTTGACCTGCTACAATGATGCCCAACTCCTTTTCCCGAGTGACTTCTGGCTCTCAGCTACTTCAGTGCTGAGTACGGTACAACAGAGGACGAACAGCACATTGTGTGTTGGAGACACCCTCCCCCTCCCAACAAATTTGGGAAGGTCACAGTTTAGGCCAACAATCCCTTGCAAAGAATTTTGTTAATGGATCATATTCTGCCATGCGTTATATGTCACATTCCATAATACTGAGCTCATATTAAAATTCAGTAATGTTGGATCTACACACCACCATATTAACTATAATATACACACTCTGCTCATGTATTTAACCAAAATAATATCATGAGCTACGTATTTCCACAGCAACTCTCTCCAGTATCTGGGTGCTGAACTCCTAACTGCATTTTTTCCACCCTTAAACAAACCCTCAAGTTACTCACTGCTGTACTAACTTTAGGTGTTTTAGTGAGGGCAGTAAGTGTCCGACATACGAACACAATGGCAAAGCAAATGTCATGTTGGTTTGAAATGTTGATACAGATCAATTACACTTTGAAAGGCAGATACTGCAACTGCATGTAGTGGGTGTGTGTATAATACACGTGGATTATTGGTATTATGTTGGGAATTCCAGTATTGCTATTAGAACAAAAAATATATTCTTGGGTAGAAGTCCATTGCATAGACGCTTATAAGGCAGTTGTCCTAATCCATTCTGCTGCTGATTTACTTGGCAAACAGTTAAACATCTTATATAATATAAAGAAGCTCCCGCTAATGCTTAACATGATGAATGCATTGCTTGGGCTTGCAGAGTTAATGTGTCAAATGAACCATCAGCAAGGAAAGAAGAGCAAGCAGGAGCACAACCCCACAAGCAGATTCAGTTGTCTGGTCCACAGCAGGAAATTTCTTACCCAGTTTTCAGCAGCAGGGCAGCTGCATCAGTGTTACCAACAGTGTAAAGTCTAGGGTAGACTAGGCAAAGGTGTCTCCTCTCACTGTGTCCTCAGTAGGATTAGCTGTGTCAGGACCCTTATGCCAGGTCTATGCCGGCGTTTACACCACTGAGAACATCAGTGCAACTGAACAGTTGTTCTGGAATAAGAAATTTCCCGTTGTAGACAGATGCATCCTGGAGGAAGTAGGTAAGACTCAAATGCTGATTAAACTAGATATTGCTGTCTCGCAGCCCGCGGTTCCCTACCCTTCGGGGTCACTGTAACAGTTTCTCAGACTGAGTTCAGCTATGCCAGCCAGAGCCCACTGCCTGCACTCTGACCCACCACCAACCCTTGGCCCGCCACACAGACTCCAGTCTTGGCCCAGGTGCCACAAGGGGTGAGAAGATGTAAATCTGAATGGGAAGCTGCAGAGTGGTGCGGAGCCCAGCGCAAGGAGGGGTAGTGGAGAGACCAAATCCAGATGTGCCCGGGGGGAGCGGGGGATTCACATGGAGGCAGCAGATTTAAGATCAAGATTTTACTTTTATTACAGACCAGCAGCAATCGCCACCTCACAGAGTGGGTCCCATTCACCCCTACAGGAGACACGCCCTGCCCCTCCCACCTCCCCCATCTCCACTTGCTCCCCTAGCTACCCCCTGCCCTATAACTGCCCCCATCCCCAAGAGCCCCCTCCCCTCCAGCTCCCTCTCCCCACACATCCCCCCACCCCTCACTCCTACCAGGGCTGCCCCCTCCCCCACGGCTACACCTGCCCTGGCTGCCCCTCCCCCTCTGGCTGCCCCCTGGAGCTGCCCTGGCTCCCTCCGGCTGCCCCCGCTACCTGCCATCCCGGGACCCGCAGGTGAGTCACATTTCGGCAAGCAGGGCTCAGACTGACACGGAGCGGACAAAGGGCGCCGCCATTTTGGAGATGGGCGGAAGCGGCGGCGTCTCACCTCCCCTTCCCCATGGCCACCGGCTTCCGGCGCATGCGCAGCTACAGCCGGGGAAGCACGGGCGGCTGACAGGCCTCTCTAGCGCATGCGCCGCTGTTCCGAAGCGTCAGGGCGGGGCATTGAGAGCGAGCAGCGAGCCTTGCGGATCACGTGGTGTTTCTCCGGGCCAGCGCCATGACACCAGAGGCAGCAGCAAGCACTAGAGGCAGTCCTGTGCAGTGAGGCGGAGGCAAGCAGCTGGGCATTGCGCAGACAGTGCAGCAGAGGTGGGCTCAGGCAGGGGCCTGGCTTTGTAGCCATAGCCACGGTCAAAGGGACTGGGCTGTGCCTCCCAACGCACCGTGGCCATGCGGAGTGCGAGTGCCCTGGAGAAGCATTGTGCCACCTCTGTGCCATGCCACTTCCCGGCATGATCCTAGCCTGGGAAGGCTAAAACTGTGACTACCAGACAAACTGACATCAGCATTAACAGCCTCAGGCATTCACACATCGTGAGTCAGGTCTTGAAGAGCCATGTGTTGGCTTAAAAATCATGAGGTATTTAAAAAATAAAAGAACGTTTTTCTTTTTCTTTGCTTTCTGGGCTCGAGGCTGCACTCAGGTCCCATGTTCAAGCTTTTCTTTGCAACCATGAAGGCTAGACACTCACTCTTTTAGAAAGAGAAGCTGAGATTCTCACATGATTCCAGCAGCTGGGGCTTTAGGGAAGAAACACCAAATATCACAAGACTTTCAGTAGAACGGTGAGAGTTGGTAACAGCGTTATGTGGGCATGGAGGGAGAGGTGATCTTTCAGGGATCAGGCATGCAGGGCATTGACTATCAGGACAAAGACCTTGAACTGGACTTCCATGAAAGCAACAGGATATGCCACATCTTCTGGTATGTTTACACAGCACTAGACTAGTCTATGCAGCTGGCCCATGCCAGGTGACTCAGGCTTGTGGGGCTCAGGCTGCGGGGCTGTTTCATTGCTGTGTAGACTTCCAGCCCAAGCTCTGGGACCCTCCCACGTCCAAGGCGTGGATCCTGAAACAAGCGTGGATCTTGAGCACATGCAATGCATCTAGCAGGGGTCAAGCAGACAGGAAGAACAGGATATTTACTCATCTGCAGATAAAGATCCTTAGAGGTGAACTTTGCAACATGCCAGCCTCTGATCAGAAGCAACAAAGAATCCTGTGGCACCTTATAGACTAACAGACGTTTTGCAGCATGAGCTTTCGTGGGTGAATACCCACTTCTTGCATCTGAAGAAGTGGGTATTCACCCACGAAAGCTCATGCTGCAAAACGTCTGTTAGTCTATAAGGTGCCACAGGATTCTTTGTTGCTTTTACAGATCCAGACTAACACGGCTACCCCTCTGATACTCTGATCAGAAGGTCTTATTTGGACTAAAAACACACCTTCTTATTGCAACACCAAACACAGGCTTATCCTAACATTGTTTGGTGTTGAAATAAAAGAGATACAGTGCCATGACTGCTCCTCTCCTTAGGCTGGGTTCGTGTCCTCTGGATGCTTACATTATAACCGCAAATTAGCATCAAGGGCAAAAGTTACATTTTTAGGTTGCCCTGATTGTGTGTAATTAAACACGGCAGCACTGAGAGTGGCTTACAACTCTGATGTAGGGTGACCAGAAAGCAAATGTGAAAAAACGGGACGGGGGTAGGGTGTAAGAGGTGCCTATATAAGAAAAAGTCCCCAAAAACGGGACTGTCCCTTTAAAAAGGGGACATCTGGTCACCCTACTCTGATGTTTTGTTCTGCATCACACTGGCTAAATTGTGTTGAATCCCAGTTTCATACACGTGAGCAACTGAATGCATAAATGTTTGCAGGGACGGGGCCTGTGGAAGCACATGGTTCTTAGTGTAACATCAGCCCTTTCAGATTGTCAGGAGATATATTTAAAGATGGAAAATTTTTGAAGTAAATCCCCTTCGAGGGTGCATTTGGTTAAATTTTAGATCATAGTCAAGTGCTGTCCCAGCTGGGGACATCGCAATACCCGGTATCCTGCCTCAGCCTTCCCTGGCTAGCCCAGGAGTTGCCAATGAAAAAATGTACAGAATTGTTAATGTCTCATACCCAGCAAAGTTCCTATTCCAGTGTTCCGATCATTTCTGGTGCTGCCGTCATCTGTTTGTTTTTCCTTCTTTTTTCAGGTGTTCTGCAGCCCTGTTAATTAACCCAGGTCTAGCCAAACAATTAGCTGCAGCAATGGTTTGAATATAGGCCTCACCCTGTTCCCTTGACTTGAGATGGAAGTCTGCTCCCTGCCTCCCCATTCATCTGAATGAGGTGAAAACTTCAATCTTATCTGAAACTATTTAAATCAGGCTGGATCTCTTGATGTATTTATGAGCTCTGCAAGGCGTGGTCAGCAACTATTCCAAAAGTGAGTGCCTGCCCCAGTCTGAGAGTTGTGAACGTCCCTGGCTCAGTTGGGCGATAATACCTTAATTGTCAGCATTAGCCATTTCACCGCTGATCGTTTTTAGCAGAGGTTAACTGGGAAGAGTGAGGGAGCAAGCCCCATAGGGATTAGGGGGGGAAATGCAGAGGGCAGAAAGGATAAGCCATAAAGGCTCTGTCTACACAGCAAAAGCTGTGCACGGGGCAGCCTACCAGAGGGAGCAGGAATCCGGCTAACATGGGTAACAACTGCAATGAAGAGAGCTCAGCACAGGCTAGAGGGCTGAGTATGTACCCAGGGCCTGTGCCAAGCCGCACTGTGCTGTCTATTGTTACCTGGACTAGGTGGATTCACGCTAGCCTGTGCGCAGCTTTTGCTGTGTAGTCTGAGCCAAATACAAGGACAGCAACTGGGGAAAGCAAAGAAACACTGGGAAGAAACAGCAACAGTGCTAAAGGGGAGAATATTCTCCCACTGAGGCCTAGCGGACACTTCAAACTTAGGGTGACCTCGCCACATTGCTGAGGGCTGTGAAAAATTTCACAGCCTGTATGATGTGGTCATGTCGAGTGTCTACACTACAGTGGCGCGGCTGCAGCACCGTAGCTGTAGCCACTGTGGTGTAGACATACCCTGAGTCATACTGAATAATAAACGTGATTGCATACATCCCCATGTACTCTGCCTGGATGAGAAACTTCCAGGGTTATCCGAAGGTGAATCACTGTCACTGGCTTACAGCTCAAGGGAGCCACGTCTGTGGCCACTGGGAGAGTCTCGCCCCAAACTTCTGGCTGCTGGAAATGCAAGTGCCCCGCTCTGGGCTCCGCCAGCCCTGCTCTTTCCATCTGTGGCATGGCACCCCCCAGCCCTTAGGCCCCCTAAGTGCAGAGCAGAGAGAACCTGGGGCTGAATCTATGTAGTTACCCACCCCAAGTTCTGCTCCGGCCCCAGGGCACAGGTCCTTCCAACCCCTCTGTACATCCCTGCTTCATTAGACTCGAGTGCCCAGTGTCTCGCCCTCTGGCTGCCCTCTGTGCCCACAGATGCGCTGTCCGGGGAGCAGCTTCCCCAGTTCAGTGCTCTCAGCCCACAGCACTTAGGTAATAGTTGGAGATATACCAATCTCCTAGAACTGGAAGGGACCTTGAAAGGTCATCGAGTCCAGCCCCCTGCCTTCACTAGCAGGACCAATTTTTGCCCCAGATCCCTAAGTGGCCTCCTCAAGGATTGAACTCACAACCCTGGGCTTAGCAGGCCAATGCTTCAACCACTGAGCTATCCCTCCCCTGGCAGACACTTAGATGTGGCTGTAGTAAAACCAAGCAAAGTTTATGTGACAAAGCTTCAGACGGAGATTCGTACGGGGGCCATGATAAGGACTGGAAACATGGTTACAGATAAAAGAAAAATATCAAACGCCAGCTAGACCCTGACTTATTACCACGTTTCTCTCCTGTCTAACACTGGTCAGTCCGTCTAGCACTTGGCCAGTCAAAGGAGCTGGAATCCCCTTTTCATGAGACACCCACACTGGCAGAGCGTCGCCCCTGTAATGGACGCCGTCTTGTCCCCTGTTATTCAGTTCCAGACCCATTGTCTCCTTTCCTAACCAGGCTGTGTCGTTAACTTCACTTCGCCCTGTTGGTCCCTCTATTCAGGGGCTTTTTCTTGGCTCCTCTGTGCTCTGTAAAGGCCCGAGCCTGCACCTTTTCTAGCAGTGGGCTAGGCTGGGTGGAAAAATGTCAATTATTCTCTCTTGATTGTGCGAGCGCTGAGAACCCCCCAGCTCCAGGTGACCAGTTTCTAGCAGCTTGGAACATGGCATTCTACCTGGTCACATAACTCTTCGGATATTTTTTGTACATCCATCCCGCAATAACCATGACAAGTTCTTAGCATCCGGCAGAGACCACACCTGGTCCCCTTTGACAAAATAGCATGAAGATGGTGATCCCAGGGCTGCATGCCCATCTGGCTATGCCCAGGCAAGTCCCAAAGCAAAGACTCATAACTGTGTGCCCTGTCCCCCATCTGTTGCCATGCGGGGTGCCTGAGTCACAATGTATTACACAGTTCACCAGTGCACCGATGGATGCCTGGCAGACACATATGATGCTGAGGTCAGAGCTAAGGATTAGTGTTATAGCATGGTCACGATCGATGTGATATGTATGTGGTTACTTGTTGGAGGTGGATGGGGCTTCTTTAGAGAATGGTTTAATCTGTCAGTGAAAGGTGTGACTGGAATGTCTGAGGTTACTCACATTCATAACCAAGTGTTTTCATTCTGCGCCTACACGTCCTAGTGTAAAGAGCTGGGCAGCGTGTATGTGTGTTATCATCCTCTACCGGATGGAGTAGATTTGTCTCCTCTGCTCTCCCCTACTCACAGTGAATCTCCTTTAACTCAAGTGGCAGGGGCCTGTGCTTCCACAGTCAGAGAAGCTGATTTCTATTCCTGCTGTGGCCATGAACTTACATGTAGAGCAAAATGAAGGCTGCAAACTTCCCACATAGCAGTAATATCTTCAAGTCATCGTTGGGCTGTGAAATATCCGGCTAAATATAGACGGGGGCAAGTTCTGCTCTGGGTTCTAAATCACTGTCCACATGTAACTGAGAGCGGAATTTGGCCCAGTGTAGGCAATAGAGGCCAGTTAATTTTACCAGGAGTTTCTTAAATCATTGGTCAAAGTAAATAACTGTAAAAGTGTCTAGCCCCTTTCTCTCTCTGAGTATGCGTGCACACTTCTATTGGATTAGCTCGGGCTATGGATGTTATTAGCACGAGAAATTTCCACAGCTGCCTTTATCAATCCTAGTGGGTCCTGGCCATGTTGCGTATCATCCCCTATAAAGCCTCGTCTTCAAAGTCTGTAAGGAAAACAGTGAATCTGTGTTGCGAAGAGAGAGAGCCTGGCACCTATTTATCTGCAGCTGAATTTCAGCTTGTAATGTTGCTCCGGATAAAGAAAAGACACCAAGGTCGCGGGACCGAATAAGGGGCTTCTCCAAGGGCTTTGGGTTTCATCTGGTTGTTTGTCGGAGATTAGGGAGGGATGAGGTGTTGGTGCCTAGGTGGCCAAGCAGCAGCCAGTCTGCATACAACTGGTTTATGACACCCTAAACAAATCGATAACATTAAACTGCCCATTGCCGGTTCTTGTCTCAGCCACCGTTCCTTGGGTTAATTATAATGTAGTCCAGTCAATGCAGACAGGGCTGGCAGAGCCGTTGGGTGTGTTGGAAGTGGGCTGGCTCCTGCATGCAGATGTCCCCGGCTTGGGTGGTATAAACTCAGAGAGTGGGGGCTGCTCCCTTGGCAGGTTCTGAAAGCTCCTGGAGGAAGAAGGAGAACACACATGACCATGTGCTTGAAATATTCCCTGCAAGACAGACCAGGTAAGAGACAATGCAACATTTCCCTCTCTTTGTCTAGCCACTGCTCGACACACATAGCTGGTCAATATTTGGGCTCTACACTAACTTCCAACATCAGCATTGCAGTCTAGCCCAGCGAAGGAACTGGGGACATTTCAAAACTCTTGGGACAGTTCCTAGATTTGTTCTGAATGTCACTGCAGAAGCAGATGGGCTGCGGCAGAGTTTACTCCCAGAGTCTGATGAACAGTTAAATATGTTCACTTGCTGTATAATGTAGCCGGTGTGGAAAAGCAGCATGGTATAGTGGTCTGAGCACACGGGGCTCCTAGATTCTAATCCTGACTTTGTCACTGGCTTCCCATGTGACCTTGGATGAGTCTTTCCCCTGTGCTGTGCCTCAGTTTCTCCAGCTGTAAAATATGGATGCCGCTGCTGACCCAACCCACCTGACTGCAGGGTTGTGAGGAGGCGGTTGTTTGACAAACCCAGAGTGGTAGGGATTATGAAATGCATTGAAGAGGCATTTCTTAGGGCATGGTGTAGTCTCCACTTGACTGAAATATGTGTATATATATATCTATATATCCATCCAAATTTGTAATACACATACATGCACTCTGCACACAGTACACACGAGACAGACACGCATACAGCACATGCCCCCATGCATTCTGCATACACAACATCTACATTCTGTACATGCAGTATTCCCCTCTCCATACACAGAGAACTCCCACCCACCACAGAGCTTGTCCACATGAGCAAGTGGCAGTGGTCTAACGTAAATTGGTTTTTAAACTGACCTGAATTAAAGCAGTTCAGAAGGGTGTGTGGCAGGGTGACCATACTTCTCAAAGGGCAAACAGGGCATGGCACGGGGCTTGCCCAAGCCCCCCCGTTCACCTCCTATGGGCTGGCCTGAGCCGCCTGGCATCACTGCTTGCCCAAGCCTCCCCGTGTGGGACTGGCGTTGCCACTCACCCGCCCCTCTGAACGTTCCCCCCTGCCCCACCTGTTTGGCAAAACTGGGTATTTGTCCCGTTTGCTCTTGACAACCGATGATCAGCTGGCGAGAGCAAATGGGACCAATGCCCAGTTTTGCAAAAAAAAAAAACCCAAAAACCGGGACTCCCGGGAGAGGGCACAAAGAGGGGACTGTGTGGATGCTCGTCTTTCGTAGGAGTGGCTGATGTTGGTTTAGCATTGACCTGTTCCAAACGGACTTGGCTTAAAGTGTAAGAGAGGAAGAGGGGTCCAGCAGCCCAGGAGTCGGGGGCCCTGGGTTCTATTCCCCGCTCTGTCATAGACTTGCTGTATGACCTTGGGCAAGTCACTTAGTCTCTGTGTGCCTCAGTCCCTCATGTAGCACCGCCCCCTGCTCCTCTGCATGGGAATAGGCACCGAGGGAGCCATTCTTGTACTGAAACAAGAATCTTGTCCACCAGTTCATAGGCGCCGGCTTCTTCCGGGCTCCGGGGCTGCTGAACCCCTGCTCCACCAGTCCCCTTCCCCCAAGTCCCCATTCCTGCCCCACCCCTTCTTCCAAGCCCCACCCACGCCTGGCCTCTTCCCGCCCAGTTCTGCCCCCTCCCCTGAGCGCGCCCCGTCCCCGCTCCTCCCCATCCCCCCAGCACCTTCTGCACGCTGCAGAACAGCCGACGGCGATGGGTGGGAGGCGCTGTGAGGGAGAGGGAGACGTTGATCGGTGGGGCTGAGGGGGAGGGGAGTGGAGGAGCTGGCTGCCGCTAAGTTTTTTCCACGTTGGAGCACCCCCGGAGTCGGCGCCTATGCACCAGTTTAAATTCATCCCTTACTTTTTCCCAATGACTCTTCCTCACACATACGCTCAACTACAATAAAGAAGGAAACTTTGACCCCCACTCCATGTGTGACCCCCCCTCCCCCAACACATACACAATTCCCCAGGATCCCTTTGGTTCATCTCAGCGCCAAGAAGAAGAAGAGTCGTCAGTGGCAGTTCTGCCCGTGAGGGGGATTCCTGGGCCGGGGCCAACATGTGCCTTGCATGATAACGACACTCCGACAGGGCCGCCCAGAGGATTCAGGGGGCCTGGGGAAAGCAGGGGAGCAGCGGACATAAAATACTCACCGGGCGGCGCTCCGAGTCTGCGGCGGCAGCGGCGGGTCCTTCACTCGCTCTGCGTCTTCCGCTGCACTGAAGGACCCGCCGCCGAAGTGCTGCCGAAGGCCCAGAGCGAGTGAAGGACCCGCTGCCAAAGACCCGGACTGCCGCCGGGTGAGTAGCCAGGGAAGGGATTCAAAGGCCAGGGCTCGCGGGGCCCCTGTGGGACCCGGGGCCTGGGGCAAATTGCCCCACTTTCCCCCCCTGGGCGGCTCTGCACTGCAATGCTGTGCTTTCTCTAGCACTTTCCATCCTAGGCCCTCCAAGTGCTTTAGGAGCATGAATGAACTAAGCCCAACAACTCTCCTGTTATTGTGAAGACCAGTTCAGCTCCACCAGCATTAGCCACTGGAGTAGTCCATCCTCCAGACCATCTACCTCTGAACAGCTCTGCCATTGACGTGCCGTGTTGCCGCTCTGTGCCTCAGTTTCCCCATCTGTAGCATGGGGATAATATTGCTGATCTGCTTACCTGCCTCAGAGAGGGGCTGTAAGGATTCACTAGTGAATGTTGGTAAGAGCTTTGAACGTGGAAAGTGCAACAGGAGCGCAGAGTGTATAATGTTTTTCACAAGCACTCACCATCCAGAGGTTGTGAAGTTGCTCCTATAAAAATGCATGGACATTAGTTCATGGGGTGACATCAGACCTACGTGGGAGCTTGGGATTGTCCTGTCGTTTAGCGCTGGGGAGAGGTGCCTGATCCATGGATTCACCCAGCAACATGCCAAGCTTCTCCCTCATGCTGCCACAACCCCGCCCTGGAGAGATCCAGCAGCTGGAGCTTACCATGACCTGTTGTTAACAATGGGTGCTGAACAGGCTTTAATGCGAGTGGCAAGCAGGCCAGAGACGGAGTAAAACTCTGAGAACGGCTGGGAACGGCCACACTTCTAGCTGATGGGGGAGTGGAAGGTGGAGAAGGGCAGTTTCGGTGAGAAAGGAACACGGGTCTCAGCTTGCTCCCATCTAAATCAATGGGATTTGGGCCATGGTCTTCAATCAGGTCCTGCTTGCTTGCTGAGTTGATTCAGGGAGGCGAGGGTAGCTGAGTGCGGCCCACGGGCCGCATGCAGCCCATGGAGTTATTTCCTGCAGCCCGCCATAGACGCCGACTCCACCGGCAGCCAAGCTCCCAGTGCGCCGCATCCCCGCTCCTCTGCCTACCACCCAGCGCTTCCCGCCGCCAAACAGCTGTTTGGCCAGGGGCGGGGCCCCATGGAAGGGGTGGAATGGGGGCAAGGCCGGGGGCAGAGTGAGGGGCTTTTGTTTCTTTGTATGAAAAGGTGTCAGTGATGCGGCTCTTGGGCCAATGTACTAGTCCTCAGGTGGCCCTCGTGGTGGTTTGAGTTTAAGATCCCTGCTCTGCTGTTTGAGCGAAAGGGCCCAGCTCTGGTTACTCAAAGGCTGCACAATCTGATAGGCCTCTCTAGGATCCAGCCACAGGGTGTCAGCCTGGGTTACAGTTAGAAGAGGGGTTACTACGTTATGGAGGGAAAGCCGGACTCCGGCTTTGGGAGGGAGCAGGGACTAATGGTTAGAGCCAGGGGGACGGGGATTTGGGGTTCCAGGGTTCCATTCCTGACTTTGCCACTTTGCCCCGTGTGGTCCCGAGAGATAACGGGGGCCCTGTAGGGCTGGGGGACCGTGGAGAAAAGTTCAGCAAGTGTCACAAGAACAACACAGGTGGGGGGGGAAAGGTGCAAAAAGGGAGACGGAAAGACTAGATGAGTCTAACCGAAAAGGCCTCCTGCTATAATTCAGGGACAGGGTTAGAGTCATGCTGGGTGAATGTGGGACCGGAAATCAATAGAGCAAACTTGGGGTGCTAAAATTAGGCCTAATTAGCTGACAAAATAATGAGGGGATGGGGCTATTCTCCATTGCTCCCTCTTGGGGTCCTCACAAGAAACGACTATTCTAGAAAAATTGGGAAGCAAAGGCAGCAATTGCTGACGGGCCAAAGGGGAAGGCGCATGCTTCCCCCTCACAGCTGCTGCCCCCAGCGTCCACTGTGACTCCATTGGGCCTTTGTCGTCCTGATCCTGAGAGACGTCCTCATCGGACCGGGCCGGAGAGAGGGACCCAGACGACATCACCAGCTCTACTGGCTCTCGCTGAGTCTTGAACACCCCTTGGGACATGCGCTTTGGCTGTGAAAAAGCCACACCCCTGAGTGACGTAATTGCACTGACCTAACTCCATGCAGACAGCGCTAGGTTGGTGGGAGAGCTTCTCCCGCAGACATAGCTCCTGCCCCTCGGGGAGGTGGATTCACTGCGCCGCCCAGCGGACGCTCTCCCATTGACTACGGCAGCGCAGCTGGACGGGTGCAGCTGGGACGCTCTATGTGAGACAAACCCTTTGTCGTCGTCAGCCCGTGTCCGTTTCCTCTGCTACTTTAGTTTTTCTCTTTCCTTTTGCCTTCAGTCTTAGCCGGCCAAGACTGTACATATTGCAATACTGCTGTGAGCCCGGGAACAGAAAAAGGCAGCTAAAAACAATGTCCTAAGCAGCCCGACCCCGGGACTAGTTTGCCAGGTCTCGGAGGGCTGAGAGGGCCACGGGCCATTCCCGTGTTTCTCCATCAGTGAGCTGGCTGCAAGTGAAAGTCAGCACCAGAGACAGAAGCTGCGTTTTCTCCTTTGACTGTTCTTTTCTCTCCCTTCTTGTGTGTGTTTGGCTTGTTTTGTCTTCCAGGAAATGGAGTCGGGCTTTAACAACAGCACCAATAACCCCACCTCCAGCCCGTCTCAGCAAAAAGCACAGTTATTGCCGTCAGATCTACGAGCTCGTCAGACCCGGGGGCTTCCCTTCCACAGGCTGTCTATAGCGAACGGCAAAGGGGACAAGGGACGTGGTTCCCATGAAGGCTCGGGCCACACTTTGCTGCCAGTGTTTTCCTGTATCTTTAATAGAAGGTCGCAGAGCTGTTCGGTGGTGTGTTTACCATAGTCCTAAGCAGGCGAGATCTCTGCCTACCAAACCCTGATCCTCGGTCTAAATTGTTTAATGTTGGGCAGTGAGAGGGTCGCGTTGACACCTTTGCCTCCTTGAGCCCATTTATTCCACTGAAATTCATACAACAGAAGGTCACTTCACTTCTGTGCCTCAGTTTCCCTCTCTGTCAAATGGGGACAATACCTACTTCCCAAAGGGTCGGTAACTGTGGTAACGAAGGAATGTTCGCAAAATGCTTTCGGAGGAGTTTGGAGGGAGGATGCCTCAGTCTTATTCTGTTGGGACTCCTTCCAGAGAATTGGGATTTCTTCCAATGCAGGGCACTGTCAGTACAAAAGCAAAGGTTCCTTTGGTCTGGTCTGTTTTTCGCTTGCATAGATCAGCTGCACCAACTTCCTCCCGCATAAGCTTTACAGGCCAACATTTCTTCTCCTTCCTCGTCAATTTCCTCCTGTAATTTGATGCTTTCCCCCTCCTCTAGATCTGGAGAACTGCTGGTGTCGGGTTGGAAAACGAGAAAACAGTGGATCCCTCATGCGCCCGACCTTCCTCGTAGACTGTTCCAGCGGGAGAAAGGAACTGCTGAATGCATGGCCTGACAGCAACATCTACAGGTGCCCTCTCCGCCGCTTCCCCTCCAGAACCAGGATGGAGACGTACGTGATATTCTGCTGTGACGTGTCCGTCTATGGCCGCCAGATTGTCCAAAGCAAAGGAAGCGAGGAGGACATGTCCTGCGCTCCAGCCCAAGTCTCAGCTTCATCACAGCCGGGCACTGGAGCCTCTGTGGAGGCACCTGAGTCCTTCAGTAGCAAGGCTCCTGTCTCCATGCGCCAGCAATGCCACGTTAGGAGTTGTGCTAAGAGTAATGCTGCAGCTGGGGGGTCTGATTCCAGGTCCCTACAGCGCTCTCCTTGGTGCATGGTCAAACACTTCCTGAAGGGCTTAGCTCTGTGTGTCTTTAGGCAAACTGATTGAGAGTATCCAGGCAATGGGTAAAAGGAAAACCCTCTTATTTAATGTAATGTATAACTGCCCTGCAGAACTCACCCCCTGTGGGGCGTTATTGAGGCTAATATCACGGTAAAATTTAAGAATGGCTCAGGCCCTTCTATGACCAAGAGTAACACCTACAAGACAGGGGCTATTAGTCCTCATGCTTTGTAAACTAATCGCTGGCTGACAATAGGAATAAACTTCCCTCCCAGGCAATGGCTGGGATTAGATGGCCAGTTCTTTGCCCCAGGTCAGCTGTTCTCGTGTTATTGGCAAATGCAGAAATGTGAATTCCTGGGCCGGTCAGTAGAACCATGGGTATGTTAATGTCTTTGTTCCTAAAGGATCCCCAAACATCTGACAAACGAGAGATATTATAGAAGTCACCCAGCACTGAAATGCAACCACCTCTGGGGAGAAACCTGGCTTAATTGTCCACAGCAACACTGTAGCAACTACTTTCCGGCAAGAGGGAAAGTGCATAAAGGGAGAGGCTGGATCGTGGATTCCATAGGGAGAGGTTGGATTACACCTGCCCGAAGTTTTCTTTCCTAGATTCCTGGATGGAAAGTAGTTTAGAAGTGCGATTATTATTGGACAGGTCAGCCCTGCTCCCACTGCTCCTGGCCCCGTGACACTTGCCTGGTTGGGAACTGTTTAAATCTGCTTTTCTCTAGGGATGCATTGAGTGCCTGATAGTTTGGGGGTGACATGGCTTTGGGGCTATCCATCATATCCACTGAGGTTTCTGCCTGTCTAATTCAAGTAACATAGAGCCCAGGTGGGAACAGTGTCCAGTCAAACTGGGGGAGGAGAGCGGTGACTCAGTGGGGCCGAGGGAGAAGCTGTGTGTGGGGAGAGTGGTGTATTGAGGACTGCATTGGAATTGTAAGCTATCACTTTAAGAGAGTGTGTGTGGATTGTGGGGGAAGGAGGGGAGTGTTCCTGGTGCTGCTTGCAGGCTAGGGGGCTCTGTAGGGAAGTGTGTGATCAGAGTCAGTCTGGAACAAGGTGGAATGAGCTGTGCCTCGCCCCCGGAGGGAGCAGCCTGCTTCATCTCTCTCTGATTTAGGTTACTGTGTGTTATTGTTCTTGATTCTAAGAGTAAAAGTAGTGTTTCGTATTGATTGTCTTTTTCTAACTTCTCTGGGCGTGTGCCGTGAACACAACAGAGAGGGAGAGAGGAAAGCCTTGTGGTTTCTTCATTTTAGGATGGAATTTCACCTGGGGGAATCGGGGAAGGTCCCGCTTCCATCTTCCATCGCCTAGCTGGGGGAAGGTGACGGAAGGATGTTGGATTGTTATATAACGACTGGTTTTGAACTGGGCACTGCAGTAGCCATGTGGGCATCTTGCTGGAGGCATCTTGGCTGCCACCATGGAAACTCTTCATCTGCTACTATACAGCAGCAAATCTAACTCATGAGATACGCACAGAGCTTTCGCAGCCCACCCAGCTCAGGCTCTCCCCACACTACCCCGGACAGAGCCTAGGAGAATAGAGGAGCAGCCGCTGGGAGGTCAGTTGTATTCCAGCTCTGGCAGGCAGACAGGGAGAAGCAAGTTCCTGAGCTGAGAACCCCTCATCAGGAACTCCTGTCTTCAGCCATGCCAAGGGGCTGGTAGCTCCAGTGGCTTAGCCACTGTGGCTAAGAGATGTTGTGTCACATGGGGGTGGTGGGGGGAACTGGCCCCAGGCCCTTCATAGTTGGTTAAAGCAGCATGTAAAGATAACGGGCCAGATTCTTGGGTTCCTGATGGACCGAACTGGTCTTTGGCTGGCCCCAGAACATGGGCAGTGCGAAGGTGGCATGCAGGAACTTTGCCACCCACCCCTTCTTGGGTCGTGCACCAGGTGAGGTACAGGACTCAGGCATCTGTACCTGACTCCAGAGAGGGTTGGCAAGACCCTACCCAGAAGCCCCTCCCTTGATAGCTAAGTTTGATCATGACCCAGCCATCTCGGGTGTTTCGCACAAATAAAGTTTGACTTTATTGTATTTGTGGGACAAAATTCTATGGACTGTGCCACCGTGCTGACGTAGGGGACAAAGTGAGCCCCATCGAGCCCTTGACATGCTATGTTCAGCACCAAGTGTAGAGTAGGGTGTCCCCTAAAATGAGGCACAGGCAGGTGGTCAACCTAGGAGCAGCCCGGTCTTGGCCTACCCTAAAGCATCAGTGCACCCAGGGCTGAGCCTTGCACAGCTGCTGCCAAGGTTGTACCCGGTGTGTGGGGAGCAAGGGGTTGCTGTCAGCGTAGCATTTTCCACCAGCATCAGTGGGGCTTGGAGCAAAGAGCACCAGACTGCCTGGGATCCTGGTTCTGCCGCTGCGCTGCTGGTTGGCCTCGGGCAAGGCACGTCACCGCTCTGTGCCTCAGTTTCCCTGAAGGGCTTTGAGCTCTGCTGATGAAAAGGGATCTGCTAGGGATTCACAATCAGACGGTCTATTTTTTCCTGACGTGGGAATGTGCATCTGGTTGGATGCCACTAGGCGTCACTGTTTTACCAGCCATGGAGATTGACTCCGTTGCCCTTGGTGGTTTTTTGCCTTTCCCAGCCTGGACTGCAGTTGGCAAGAGGCAACTGTGACATGATGGAGGATCGGCCCTGGTGCTTGCTCTGTCCAGAAACCCAGCCTGAGCCTGCAGCCAGGAACACCCAAGGGACTCAGGCGCTAGCCACATAAATGGCGGAGCTGCATATGGGGAAGGATATGCACAAGCATCTGCTCCAGAAACACAGCCCTCTGCTGGGGGTGCTACAGTAGCTCTTGCTGGTAACCGGGATTATGCCAGGAGGTGCCCAGCTTTGCCTGAGTCAGCAAGGGCTGCACCTGGGTGGCATGAAATGGAGCTGACTGCATGGTCTGGAGAGCTACCTGCAGAGAGGCCAGCGCCCAGAATGGCTGGAATGGTGCATCCTGGGAGCTGTAGTCTGTAGCTTGCACCTTCAGATTAAAGGGCTATGGGCCCCGTCTTAGCTCTGTGAAGCAGGGGGCTGCCTTCGTGTGTGCACAGCACCTAGCACAGCACCACGATCCTGGCCTGGAGCCTCTAGGCACTACCCCAGGGCAGCTATTAAATACTAATCACCATATTGGGCCGCATTTGGCCTGTGAGTCTCATTGTGCCCCCACTGTCATATCTGGACCACAGGGCCCCTGGGTTGACGTCATTTCGACCTACTCATTTAATTACCGGTAATTGAAGATCCACCGGCCTGGCTCCACCAGCTTTCGCCTCTCCCCACACGTCATTTCCCTGGCTACATCTGTCCTGTCATCCCGTCCTGTTCCCCCACCCCGTCATGGGCCGGTTCCCCCTTCCCCGAGCGGGGAGGACACAGCGACCTCTGAGCTAATCACAGAGCTTCACAAACACAACACCAGGCCTGCCAGGCTTGTGGTAACTATAAACAGCCTCCGCCCAGAACAAAATACAGCCGCCTGGCACTGTTTATATACACAGCTCCATGATAATCCAGCCATTCCTCACCCCCTGGAGTCAGTCCAACGCCTTATGCAAGCACCTTGCACTTCCTCTTTTCGGATGCCTCTCTCCAGAGGGGATGATGTTCTGGGGAGCTTACAGGAGCTCTCTGCATCCCCCTCAGAAGAGCAAAAGACAGTCAGCTACGTGAACAGAAGGCTGGTGCTTCCCGAGAGATCCAAGATCAGGAGAACAACCTGCAGGAATTGGCCATGTTGGAAAGGACCAGGAGTCAGCCCCTGCTCCCCGTAGTCACTCCTGATCTACTCTGGCCTGCTCCATATCCTGCCTTCCCGCAAATGCAAACTCATCGGAGTAGCCCATAAAATCCCGCCCGGGCCAGACTCCTTAACTAGCACTGATTTGCCAGAGCTGTTTTTCGGGGAGGTTTTTAGGGGGATTGTGCCCAGGTGTATAGAGGGAGGAACCCGTGTGCTGAAGTGCGTCCCGGGAGCCAAGCCGTGCAGGTGTGCACAGTTGCTCAGCACACACAGGATGAACCCCTAATAAGGCCGCTGGCTCTGTGCCGCTGCTGCCCCTGTGACCTTTCGCACGCCCGAGCCTGCTCTGCCTGCCCCGCTCACCGGGCCGGTTGTGAAACCGAAGCCCAGGCTGAAATGACTCAGGCAGCTGGGACTGCGATTAACGCCCGTCTCCATGCGGCTGGCTGCCCTTCTGGCCGCCTGGCTGCTGGCAAAGACTGATTTGCGCAGGGGAAAGGTGGGACCGAGGGCTGATGTTCTAGGGGGTATTTAGGGAGAGGCCACCCACTGTATTCACCTTAGCAAGCAGCAGGGGGCTGATTCTACCCCTGCTCCTGTTCTACACCAGTATGACGCTGCTGACGTCAGTGGCGTCACTCCTGATTTACGGCTGTGTAAGCGAGGTCGGGGTCAGGCCCGGTCTGCCTTGCTGCAGGGGGTCGCTGAAGGCGGGGACGCTCGGTCCTGGAACACAGCAGCTGCCGAATTGCAGCGGCGGAGTCCTGTCTGAACTGCACTCAGCCAGCCAGGGATCAAAAAGCCATTTGCTGTCTCGTAGGCTCATGCCTGACTGGAATCCGGGTGGCGTCTCGGGCTGGGAATTGAGGCTGACAAAGGCCAGGATGGCTGGGTCCCTGCTGGGGGTGGTGGGAAGAGAGACCTTACAGGATGCAGAGAGCTTACAGGAGCTCTCTGCATCAGGAACACGCGACAGGAACACGCGGCAGGAGGCAGAGGCTCGGGGCCTGACTTTCAGCTGCTCGCTCAGAGAGTGAGAAGGGCAGGGCAGGACTGAGGGGCTGCGCTAAAGTCTATGGAGCTGCCCTGCTTTCCACCAGCTGAGGATCTGGCCCAGAGTGTGCGAGTGAAAGAATCACAGAATCTCGGGGTTGGAAGGGACCTCAGGAGGTATTTAGTCCAACCCCCTGCTCAAAGCAGGGCCAAAGGCAGAGCGAGGGAGCGGGACGGAGGAAGCAGGAAAGAGAGGCTGATTGTCGCTGCGGCTGGCAGTGGTGTGTAACCGGGCACCAGGGTGCTGGGCAGTCCTGTTGCAGCGCTGGGTGGCCTCCGGTCAGCAAGCCAAGAATAGGTCGATGGCCAGGTAGGCCATGGGCAGGGCCGGCTTTAAGCTGATTCACCCGATTCCCCAGAATTGGGCCCCGCGCCGAAGAGGGCCCCGTGCCTGCGCCTAAGGGGGGCCTCACTCCGGGGGGTCTTCAGCGGCATTTCGGCGGCAGGGGCCCCGCTCCGAGGGTCTTCGGTGGCATTTCGGCGGCGGGGGGTCCTTTGGTGCCGCGGAAAACCCAGAGTGGACGCCTCGCCGCCGAGTATTTTAATTGGGCCCCGCGGGTCATAAAGCCGGCCCTGGCCATGGGGTGCGGTTCTGGGAAGGCATTAGCGGACTAGCAGCCCTTGAATGTTGTGTCCAAGTGCCACACTCAGATGTCTGCCCCACACACCGACCTTGCCAGCTGACTCGGGATTGCAGGGCTTTGGTGTCCGGATGTGTGTGGGGGGAGATCTCGGCAACACTCAAGCCCAAACTCAGAGGTGAGAACGCTAGTGCAGAGCAGCTCAGAGATGAAGACAGACCCCGATAGACTCAACAGGACGGAGGGGCAGTGGTATGTGTGGGGAGCCCAAGAGATCATCACAGGGGGCGCTGTAGGTCAGGGTGGAGGAGAACCAGCTGAGCTCTGGCTGGTGGGGAGACAGGCCCAGAATAGCCTGGGTCTGCAGGTAAGGAATATGGGGCCGGGGCGGGTCCCAGGGGCTGTGGGTTAGCAGTTCAAGCCTTTGGCCCAGCTATATATGGGATCCGTCACTTGCTTGACTCCAGGGTTGTTAATTCTTCCCTTTCTTGAGCCTTAAAGTTCACTAGGTCTGCTCAGAATTAAACTAGCAAAGCAAAACCAGACACTTAAGAAAATGCTGTTTGTTGCCTTTTGGAGCTGCGCTGGGGACTACGCGCCAGGTCAGTTCGGATGGTGAGCAAGGAGTATTGGGGACAAACGCCCGGCTGGAGTCTGATCTCAGCTGGCCCTGGGTAAATCAGGAGCAGCATCAGTGAGATCAGAATCAGGCCCTGTGTCTCCAGGGTGCTGGGCAAACAGCCTCACTTTCTAATTTTAACCCCCACAAGTGGAAATGAAGATAAAACAAAACAAAGGGCTGCCAGGGATCCAGCTTCACCCTTTAAAAAGCTGACGAAAGTCCCGGCAGCCTCCCGACGTGGGTGTATTCTGGCTGCTGCTCTGACACACAGAGGTCACCTTGCCGGCCTGTTGTCAGCTCCGGGAACTCACAGGGGAGCAAACTCAGAACTCTGTCTCCCTCGAGATCCTGGAGAGACTCGCCCGTCCCTGCAAAGGGAATCTGGATCCAAATGGGGAAGTTTGGATCCAGGGTTTGGTTTCATGTCATTATTGAAGGACAAGGTTTGGCTCTGGATAATAAATAGTGATAGGGATTGTGAAGCGCCCCACCGAATCTGGATCCAACCCTCCACCTCCCAGGTGCTAGTGACCCAAAGCTATTGTTAGCTGATGGCTGTTTGGTGACCTTCGAGAATGAGTTGCACTGGTCCCAGGTCCAGTTTGTCCTGGGGATTTCAGCCATCGATGGCCAACCCCAAATGCAAACAGACAAAGTGGCTGCAGTTTGCACTGATGCTCTTAGCCCTGCTTTAAACCAGTGTGGCCTGTTTACACTAGGGCTTTGTGTAGGGGCTGACACACCAGGGAGGTTCGGGAACCTCCACAGCTGAGAGCACGAACTGCTACAGCTTGAGCTAAAATTCCCTAGCTGGGGCTGTAATGGACTCATCCTTGGGAGACTGGACATGGGGGTGTGGGGCATGTAACAGACTCCCCAGTGGGTTACATTTGCACTGGTGCAACTATACTGGGAGCTGAAACTGCAGAAAAGCCCCTGTGTAGACAAAGCCTGAGTTAGAGCGAGGCAGGGTGTGTGTGTGCGTGTGTGTGTGTGAGAGAGAGAGAGAAAATCTGGTCTCCAGCCACATGCAAACCCGGGTTTGGATGCAGCCAGTTCACTGCCCTGTATTACCCACAGCTTGCCAATCTTCGCGTGGCTGGTGCTGGGTTTGGAGGGACCGTTTGCAAACAGAGAACTTTGCACCCAGAGCTGAGATTCAATTAATCAGGAAACTCACTTCGTTTTGGGTGGAAGCAGTTTGTAAACAAACGGCTCATCCATTCAGAGAATAGGCACAACAGTGCTTGACTCAGGTGACCAATCCCAAAGCTTGCCTGGCTCTTGTCTCTACCCTACAGGTATCCACCTCCCAAAATGCACCCCGCAGTTGGTACCGACTGGCCCCGTTTGCCCACAGTCTTAGTCAAGAGGCCAAGGACTGAATGGGCCATAGAGCTGGAACTCCCCCCGGAGCTGTAGAAGGGGTCCCTCCAGCGCAGGGCCGGCTGGGCAGGGTGTGTGGGAAGCTGGCTTTGCTCTGTGGTGACACGGAGCTAGACATTGCTGTGAGCACCACCAAACTCATTGCACTTGTGACTGAAACCAGAGAGCGGCCCAGCTCCCAGCACTGAGCCTAATGACCCCTCCAGCCCCCCCACTAGCTGCCTGTGAGTAAAATCCCCTGGTCATAAGGTGGGGTGAGCCGTCTGCCCTGGCAGGGGGCCGTGCCCTGCGCTCCCTCGGGGTGGGTCCCAGGGCTGCCCACGTCACTGAACGTGCCGTTCGAGTGTCTCACGGCTCTAATCCCCCTGGCTGTGCCTGGGCCGGCTGCGCCTGGGCCGGCTGCTGCCCCTTCCCCTCGCTCGTCGCCCAGGCCTGCAAACTGAGCCCATCTCTGCCTTTCTCCTGGGAGCCCGTCCAGCCCCACGGATTATAAATAACCGACAGGTTTATAGCAGCCTCCTTCCCCTTACATGGCCCGACCCAAACAGCATTGCACGGAGGCCTGGTGCCCACGCAGGGAAGCAAATTGTTTCTCTTCCTTCTTACCCAGCGAGCCCACGGGGCCAGGAGACGGGACAGTTAAAGCTGGGCTCTCTCCCGGGGGGCGGGGGAAGCCCCCTCTCATCACTGCACAGCTCTCATGGTCTCTTGGCATAGCTCTTTGGTGCTGCTTCCTGCAGTCCCAGGTCAGCCCAGAGCTCAGCTGGGGGTGGGTCTGTGTCCTCCTTAGGACCACGTGTGGAATTAACCCTCATTCTTATACCCCAAGGACTGGTTACAGCCAGAAGATCTCGGGGGTCCAGATGCCGTGGTCTGAGGGGGGAGCCCAGACACTGGCTTACTGGGACCCATCTGTCTGTGGGAGGGGGCCAGGCGGAAGAGATATTTGGCTGGCTAAGACCTCCTATGGGACCTGGCAAGCAGGGCAAACCCTGGGGCAAAGCAAGGCGAAGACCTGGGTTAGCTCGAAGGTCCCTCTCTGGAAGGGGCGAAATCCAAGTAGCCTGTGAGAAAGGTGGGATTTGAAGTGGGTTTCCAGCCCTCCCCCGACCAGCCCCTGCTCGTGGGGATGTTCTCATGTCGGGGTTTGGCCATTTCTGGTCGGATCTCGGTTTCCAGCTGGGAGCCATTGCTGTGACATCCTAATCCACCCTATTAAGCATTGGCGGGGGAGGAGGGAAAGATGCCCAGTGTATCAGCTGAAAAGAGACTTGGGGGTTCTCCTGGGAGCCCCACCCGCTTGCTTTACTGATCCCTGCCGCTTCATCGCAACTGGCAAGGAGCGCATCTCGCAGAAGAGAAATTCTCAGCACCCACAACATTTCCGATGGTGGTGGTGGGGGACGACACGGGAGTCAGGGGTGAAAGACTCCTCTGCCAGCAGTGAAGGGTCACAGGGGAGCGGTGGGGATGTGGTCGGGGAGGAGATCTCACCAAGGGAATTCAGACTAGTTATCCAGGCTGCTCTGGCTGAATCCGGGAGTTTATTCCCCCCCCCCCCCCCCGGCTGCGTCCAAGCGTGGAGCTGGGGGCTCTCTGCAGAGGGTGGGGGCAGCGTTACAGCCATTTGCAGCTCCTGGCGCCCTGGCTGCTCCCCTGGGTGAATCGGGTGGGGTTTGACCCTCCAGTGTCTCTGATGGGCCTGCGTCCCAGCCATTCCAACAGCTGAGGTGAAGAGCTCGGAAATAGACCGGAGGGGAAGGAGTGAGTCATCCGCTCTGGGAATAAACTTTTCGACAGGGCACGGCAGCAAGGATGGAGGGCAGCAAGTTGCCCACGCCACCCACAGCAGCGGGCACGACGGGTGCCGTGGCTGCAGCCACCTGAGACTGTCTGATCAGCGAGAGCCCCCCGCCCCCAGCGAGCCAGCCCCAGGCACCGCTGAGAGGCAGAGCATGGCCAGAGATGCGGGGACAGCGACTAGGCAGAAGGTTATGACTCAAGGATGGTACCTGGGGCATCTGAAACCTGAGCTGGGGGATCAGCTCAACACCCCTCGCCCTGGGACCATCCCTGCACTGATGTCCAGAGCCCAGAGGAGAACTCTGAGCCAGCAGCTCCGCCCGAGGGCACCATGGTGGGCTGAATTCGAGGCCAGCTTGCACTATGAAGGCCCTCAAGTGGCTTCTCTCCAATGGGAGGGTTCAAGCCTGGCCTGGAGCCCTGCTGCTGCCTGGCCTCGTTCTCTGGTTGTGTTTTTGCGTGGTGTGAGCGTGCGTGTGCAGGGGTGTGTGCTCAGTGCAGGTAAGACAAGACTTGGAGAGTTTCGGGGGTGCTGGCTGGATGCCCAGGCAGCCCAGACTTTGTCCATGGACTCCACGGGCGAGTTCAGTGCTTTGATCTCGGGGGCTCCGTGGGACGCTGGCGAGCTGGCCGGACACAGTACGTGCCGTGAGGGTGGAGGCTGGTGCTGGGGTACCGCTGGCAAAGGTGGCTCTGTCAAGGTGCAGGCCAGGCTTGTCCAGCTCTGTGGCCATCATCAGCCCCAAACTCCCTGGGGTTCCGCAGCTCCCGGTGATGGTCATGAGAGCCCCGAGCTGGGGGGGGGGTCATCTCAAGGGGATTGTAAGGAACAAGCCACTCCACCAGTGGCGACACCCTGACCCTCCTTATGGGCCGGCCAGATCCCTGTACTGTTGCCCCCAACAGCCACAGGAGCGTGTGGCACAACCGGTTTGTCAGCCCAAACCAAGCCAGCTGCAGAGACAGCCCTGGCTGCTGATGCCTGCTTAGGGTGTTGACTCCTAACAGGGCCCAGCCCTCCGGCTGCCTGCCCAGGAACGCCCAAGTATGTGGGAAAAGAGGCTATTGAACGATCAATGACTGTAGGCTTGCCAGCGCTGGAGACGGACCAGAACAGGGAGAGGCAATGGCAGTGCAGGGTCCCTGCTCTGATGGATGCTCTGCAAGGACCCCACGTTCCGGCTCAATGTCCCATTCGATCTCTAGTCCCTCTGTCGAGGGTGCCCAGGTGGGCGTTTGTGATGGAGGCAGCCCCAGTGGGCTCAGGCTCCCCACACTCCTTGCATGTCGCTCACAGAGCAGTGGCGAGAAGGGGCCCAGCTGTGCCTTGGTGATAGGGAGACCCGGACGCCTCTGTCCTGAGAACGGCTGGATTGACGAGAAAACGCTTCCAGCGCAGCGCGTGAGAACGGCGGGGGGGGGGGCGCTCCTTAGTACGGGGTGGCCGAGAGGAGAGGAGCCAGGGGCAGCCACTGGGGGTGTCACGGCTCTGCCCCGTTCCCCAGGCTCTCCGGGGGCAGACAGTAGCAACAGCAATGAACCAAGAGGATGCGGCAGTCAGGAGTTACCAATCATTTATAACAAACCAAACCAATCTATATACAGAATAACTCCAGCGTAGGGCCAATGGGAAATGCAGCCCCCTCCCTCCCAACCCCTATGTGTGATCGGCTCCATCCCTTTATTCAGTGTGTGTATGGATCACGCTTGACACAGGCCCACTGGGAGGAAGAGTCACCAGGGCTCAGCTGGTCCCGTGGGCTCCTCCCGGCCTTTTGTGTGGGGCCCTGGCTACAGTTGGATTTAGAGCTGTCAAACCTAGACTCTGCCAAATGGTGTCCCTTTCCATGTGTCTGTCCCTGCCCCTCTCTCTTCTGCACCATCTGTACACATGCTCCATGTTGGAATCCTTCGGTGACCCTGAGTCCATTGCTGGGCACTGGGGCTGCTGTCTGGTGCTCCTAGGTTCTGTTCCCGGCTCCGACTTGTGCCTTGAGGAACGGGATTAACGGTTGTATAAACAGGAATGATTCCCCTCCCAGCACTCACACTACTGGTTCTGGGCAGACTCACCCTCCTGGGATTTGCTCCTCAATTCCTGAGGCGGCACTTGTACTTACAAATATAAATAAATCATAACCCAGACTCCCTCTCAAGCTGTTCCTACAGATTCCCTCCCGCCTCTAATTTTCTTGGCGCTTTTTATAGTCCTGAACTGTATCTAATGAGACCCACCTGTTCTGGCTGCCATGGTGAGTCAGCAAAATAGCTCTGTGCATCTTAAAAACAGGGTCTTAAAGCCTGGCACCTGATCACAGTGCTACTTACTGAACTCTCAGGGCTGTAGTGAGGCTTGGTTGGTGTCTGTAAAATCCCCTGCTGCACAGCTCTGCTGCTCCGGGACTTCCTTCTTATCACCCCTCCCAGTGGATTTCCACTTACAGAGCAGCTGATGTCTCTTGGGAAAGGTGGAGAAACCTTATGCGCAGAAACACTTCTGCTCCCATCTCTCTCAGGTAGAGCTCAGTCCGAGGGATGAAACTGGCGAGTTCTTCTCATTAGGCCAAATCCATCCCTGGGGTAAGCTCCGCCGAAGTCAGTGCTCTCGAGTCTCCTCTCACACAGGTGTAGATCAGGAGTAACTCCATTCAGTGGGGCTACAGCGGTGTAAAACCAGGGTCAGAGAAGAATCAGGCCCAGTGAATTTAGTCTTATAAATGAATAAGGTGAATGCCTGGATCTCCCTATACAGAGATTGTTATTTGAACCTCCGGAGGGCTTGGCCCTCGGTCAGCTCAGGACCTCACTGCCTACTTCCCTAGGGTGGGACAACCTGCTACACCTACTAGCCTGGGACAAGGGTTCCAGGTTACACACTGGGGGCTAAACTTCCCTCCCAGTCGCGTCAGCACAAGCCCATCGGGCCAGATCCTGATCTCAGTTACGCTGGTGTAAATCCAGAGGAGCCAGGGCCAAATCCGGCTCTCACTGAAGTTCATGGCAAAACTCCTAAGTGGTGCCAGGGCTAAATCATTCTCTCATCAGAGTCAGGCGCAGGGGCCGATTGGGAGCCAACGGCAGAACTCACGGGGCCAGCTCCTGAGCTGGTGGAAATGTGCATCGCTGCCCGGACTTCGCTGCAGTCAGACGAAGTCACTGGGGTCAGACTGCTGGACAGCAGCTCAGGATCTGGCCCCCAGTGACTTTGCCCCTATGCCGGGGTAACTGTGATCAGAATTTGGCCCAATGTCCCTTGCTTTTGTTGAAGCTTTGAAAGAAGCCCCAGCTGCTCTTTAAAGAGTCGTTTCTAGGGCATCTCAGGCCAGCTGCTTCCCCCTATCTCCCCCCCGCCCGCCCCCCCGGCGCCAGCCACTCAGATTTTGATTTCAGTCCGGAAGGTCTGCTGGACGTGCTCTGTGTGTTTGGCTGGGTGCCGCCTGGCTTTGACGGTGAGGGTGCCATCCACGCCCAGGGCAGAGGTGACGGAAGTGGGGTTCACGTCTTCAGGCAGCTGGCACTTGTGGGTGAAGGTGTTCATGACGGTCCCATCTGCGGCTAGCTGGAAGGGAGAAAGAAACAGAGGTGGGTCACGCTGGTGGCTACAGCACGGGCTGGCACGGTGCTCGTTGCCCCAGGCCATGGGTGAAGGAAGGTGGCCCCTGGGCCAAAAGGAGGTTGCTTCTTTAGGGCACAGTGGGAGAAGAGCAGGGAAAGCAGTCATCTGTGCTGGCTCTGCCATTCCCTGCTTGCGATCTTGTGTGAGTCACTTCCCTGCTCCTTGCGCTTTCTCATCAGATTTACCTGCTCCCCAGGTTTGGCGGGAGGCACCTGAGTGGCTTGGAGTGGGTAGGGAGGGAGACAGAGTCATGACCCCTGCACTGAACCAGAGCTGGCATAGAAAAGCCTGGTGCCATGACAACCCTTCGGCAGAGAACAGCCGGGATACCGGTCGTTACTACACAAGGACTGGGCGCCATGAAATATGAACACAGCAAATGCATTTCAGCCCCAGAAGCCTGCTCCGATTCCCCCTCTCCCCTCTGGCCAAGGAGAGCAAAACATGGACTTTCGCTGGCTGCGTTTTCAGTTTGGCTGAAAAGTGCATTCTTGACCCCTTCCCCTAGATCACACTGAGATGAGGGGAAGCGTTCGTCTTTGTGCTGGACAGAGAAAAGGACCCAGGGGGCCAGTCCCGCAATAACCCCAACAAGGCAGCGGGTATTTAGGACCCTCTTTAAGACACATCACTGAGGGAGGAGGGAGAGGGAGGGAAGAATGTGGGGAGAAGGGGGGATACTGACTCCTCTGAGCTAAACCTCCAGCGCCCCCCCAAAGGTTCCTAAAAAAGTTAAAGACCTTTAACTAAACTCCAATACTGACACAATGACCCTTCCCCCCCCATATACCCACCGGAGGCGAGGATACAGCACATGGTAATCTCAGGGTGTTGGGATCTGGGTGTGGGGCACTGTGGGCTCCATGTTTCCCCTGGGGAATGAGGGAGAGGGGAGCTGGCCGTAGGCCCAGCAAAGGGGTGTGTGTGGTGGGGCGGGTGCAGGCCCGGGAAGGGGGGTGAGGCTCAGAGCCAAGGCGGCCCCACTGGAGGAGCAGGGTGCATGGGGCTTTTGTAGACGCAGGGGCTGGCTGGGGACACAACGGCTCTAGGCTGGGGGGTCAGCGGGGGTCAGCAGTGAGGTGAAATGCTGCTCGCAGCCTGCTCCCTCCACCAAGCAGCAGGCGGAGCCCCTCCACCCAGGGCAGCAGGGATTCTCCTGCCGGGGCTGAGCACGGACCCCCTTCTCCGCGAGCTGCCCCAGATGCTGGGCAGGGGGCACAGCAGGTGTGCAGAGGACGGGGAGGGGTGCCCTGTCCTGGCTACTCACCCATGCAAGGTGGGAGCTGTCGGCGGCGTGGCAGGGTCACTGTCCGGGGCTCGCCAGGGGCCGCGGGGCAGGAGCAGCAGTGGGAGCGGGTGGGGGGACGGGACAGTGGAGCCTGGGCTGCTCCTGGGCGTGTGCTCTCGCTGCGCATCCCTGGTGCTGCTGCTGCTGCCACTGGAGGCGGCAGCGTGTGAGACGTGAGCACATGCTGGGGGAGTAAAGGAGGAGGGCACGGCCGCTTGCTGCTCCTGGCTCTACACCACGATCCCCTTGCAGAGCCCGTCTGTCCGCCTGCTTGGCCCCAACTATCCCGGCACCCCAGCAAGCGGCAACCAGACTTCGGCTGTCCGGTCAGTGTTTCTGACCGGACACTGTCAGGTGCCATTTTCGACTGGACTCTCCGGTCGAAAACCAGACACCTGGCAACCCTACATTCGTTCCTGGTTGGAGAGCACAGACGGAAGGTGCTGGAGATGAGCAAAGGCCTGTTATTGTGGGGAAGGCCCGTCTGTGCGTCTGCAGAGGCACTGCCGGGCCGGCTCCACACACGCCTCTTGGAGCGGATGGCGTTGCTCTCACAGGTTGTGTGCAGCCTCAACGGTTGCGTATGAGCTCTCGGCCCGGAGGAGCTCACATCTACTCCAGCAACCAGCCTCTCCCAAGAGGTGCCACTGTAGGGAGTGTCAAAGGGGGTAGGGCTGTGGGGCAGCTGTAGCTCACAGCACCTCCTAGTGGCAGAGGCTAAGACTGGGGTGGTTGTGAGCTCCCCAGACCGCTCTCTACAGCGCCTCCTGCTGTATGGGGCTGATTGTACTCCTGTGCACAGCCACTGCATCCTACCTTACAGCGCCTCCTGCTGGAAGGGGCTCGGGTGGCTGTGGCTGTAATCTCCCCATACCCAGTGCTTGTGCACCTTTCTCTACAGTGTCTCCTGCTGGGAGAGGCCGGGACTGGAGTAGCTGAGAGCTCCTTCCTAGCCAGAGCTCCTGCAACATACACGACAGCGCCTCCTGCTGGAAGAGGCTCCTGCTGCAGTAGCTGCGTATTCCCTTTCTCCCCTCACCCACCCAGATAGTGCATCGGAGGTGTTTCCAAACAAGGAGGCTGGAGCTGCCGTCCGAATGGAAGCACAATAGAGTCTGGGGAAGGTTACATCATTCTGCAGCTCCCACTGGAGTGATTAAGAGCACATCCTTAAAACACAGTGCACCTTATCTCCATGGATACTCTCCAGAACATAGTGTCCCCAGAACCTGGCCTCGGAGCAAGCAGATGTCGGTGCACACGAACAGCACAGAGCCCTTGAATGGCAGAGAAGATCAGTATGTACCAGCCAGCCTGATAATGAATTTAGCACCAGGGAGAGGTGACAGTGCTGGAGAATGTTGTCCCCATGCCCTGTATATCCCCAGACCGGGCGCAGCCTGGGCAGTCGCAGGGCAAGTTTCCCGGTATTGTCCCGTTGCCAGTGTGCTTTGATGCTGCCCTAGAGGGACCTCCTCTGGGGCGGAGAGGGTAGCATGCATAGTCTAAGGGTCTATCCTGTGCTGGTCTCTGCTGCCAGTGCTGGTGGTGTGATTTAGGTCCTTCCCGAGACCCATCAAACTCATGTCACATGATGGCCTCCAAACTGCCCTTTAATCAGTGACACAGCCCTGTACCCGGTGCCTTATGCACACTCCATACCACATGCTCCTTGCCCCGAAGGCAGCTCACAACCGCAGTTAGGATAAAGCCAAGAGAACAGGTGAGGTCAGCTTGGATGTGAGGGCTACTGAGGGTGAGATGGGAAGGGAGCTGGCCGCGAAAAGAAGGGGGAACTCTGAAGAAGTGGAAAGAAGATGCCTAATAGGTGAGACCAGCCATCCAAAGGGCTGGATGCTAGAAGACACCAGGCCCAGAGTGGGAAGAGAAGAGAGACGTGAGTGGAGAAGGATCTCCAAGGGGTGGGTGAGGAAACTGAATCTGGTGGGGTGAAAAGGATCAGGTGAAACTAGCGTTCAGCACCCGGCGTCAAGTGCAAACCAGCGACAGGCAAAAGGATCTGGAGCCCAGTAACAATCCCCTGAGCCAGCCGGCCTGTTGCTAACTGCACTCTGGAGTAGTCCAGGAGCTCTGCAAGGTGGTGGTCCTGGCAGCTGCTGCAGTGAGCTGCAGTGGGAAGGACGATCCAGGCCTGGGAACGGGGCCCACGTGCCAGGAGGAAAACCCTGGAGCGGCTGGAGAGGAGTTAAAGAAAGGAAAGAACTGATGGCAGGTGGATTCTCCTCTAAATCAGGAGTCACTTCCCTGAAGTCAGCGGCATGACACCAGCATATGTGAGAGGAGATCCATGCCCAGGTCTTCTGGCACTTCCAAAGCAGGTACAGAGACGCCAGCCTGCGTTCGCTCTGGGATGGCATCTCCCAGCACCCATCGCACTCTGCCCCCAAAGGTGCTGGCGGGGGGGTGGGGGGATGGTAGAGGGTACAGAGAAGGTAGCTGTCATTCCAGCTGCCACAAAAGGGTGGCACTTGACTTTGGGGCAATAACAGCGTTTACCATCTTGGGCCAGGTGCCACCCTAGAGTGATCAAATGGGGCAGTGTGTGCAGCACAGCTCGGAGCAATCTCAGGCTTCCCAAAGTACCCGCAGAGAGAGGGAGCTGTGGGAAGGGAGGGATCTAAATTCATGGTGGCTAAGTCCATAAATGGCTATTAGCCAGTATGGGTAAGAATGGTGTCCCTAGCCTCTGTTCGTCAGAGGATGGAGATGGATGGCAGGAGAGAGATCACTTGATCATTGCCTGTTAGGTTCACTCCCTCAGGGGCACCTGGCATTGGCCACTGTCGGTAGACAGATACTGGGCTAGATGGACCTTTGGTCTGACCCGGTACAGCCTTTCTTATGTTCTTATGATCTGACCCAGCTTTCCAATGCTTCCTCTGATGGGTAACATATCAGGCCTGATTCTGGTCTCGCAGACATGTAAATCGCCAGCCACTCTAGTGAAGTCAATGCAGCCCCACTGGCATAAGTGGACCAGAACTGGGCACACCTGCTCCGCACACAAGCTCTGAGTCCCAGATGCTGGACAGAACCTGCCCTGCCTGCTGCAGAATCTCCTGCAGAGCCCTCGCTCAGCACATCGCCCTGTTCCATCCTGGGGCAGCGATCTGTGCTGGGAAATAGGTAATAATTGGAGATATGCCAATCTCCTAGAACTGGAAGGGACCTTGAAAGGTCATTGAGTCCAGCCCCCTGCCTTCACTAGCAGGACCAATTTTTACCCCAGATCCCTAAGTGGCCCCCTCAAGGATTGAACTCACAACCCTGGGTTTAGCAGGCCACTGCTCCAACCACTGAGCTATCCCACCCCCATGGTGGTGGTGCAGGGGCACAGGTGTCCCAGTGTGGTGACCTGACCAATGAAGTCCACAGGACCAGCTGTTAAAAGTGTAAACGAGAAGATTCCACTGGGACAAGCACCCCAAGCCCCAGATACTGAACTGACCTTAGCCAGACCCGCAGGGTTCAGGTGTAGAGCTTGGCCTGGAAATCCCCCAAGATCAAGATGGTTAAGCCTCAAAAAAGGGACAGGGTTGGTTTCAGACGGAGGGGCAGAGCTGGGGGTAACAGGCCCATTTAAAGGAACTGGACTCAGGGATCCTGTTCCAGGCCACGTGTTCCCAGCTGGGCCAATGAAGAGACCAATCAGGTGGCTGGCAGGAGACAGAGCTGTTAGAGAGAGGGTGGTTTCAGGGAGAAGGCAGGAATGCAGCAAGGGGGTCTGAGCCAGGGCGGGAGGTAGGCAGAGCGAGATGCCTGCTGGCTTGGAGCTGGGACTGAGGGCCAAAGACAGGGAGGCAATTGGGACTTACCCACTGATGTCTCCTTGCTGGAGAACTGGACTGAGAGGGCCAGGGGGAGCGAGGGATGCTCCCAGCAGAGAGGCGGTGGGGGGGTTCCCCTGGGAAGACCAGGGTTGCACCCCAGAAAGAAGGGTTGGGGTGAGGGTCCTGGCAGAGGGCTGGTGGCGTGGCAGAAGACACTGAAGTCTGGTGAGAATGAAGCCAGGTTTGAAGGGCTGGGGGTGGTCTGGACGGTTTTGGGACTGGGGGTTAGGGATCGTTTGCACTATTGAGGGGCTAGGATAAGCTTCTGCCAAGTTGGTAGGGACTCAGAAAGGAAACTGGGGTGAGGGGCCACTTGCAGGGCTGCCCTGGGGGAAGGCCCTTTGTTTACAGCTGGGTTTGAGTTGTGGGGGTGGGGGCGCAGGGTCCGGCTCAGCCTGAGCTCGGGGCTGAGGTCTGGGTGGAGATTTGGGACAGGGTCACTGAATTTTGGATGAACACATGGCCTGGGGCTTGGACTGTACCCCTGTCTTGTCCTGCCCACCGTGCCCACGACTCCGTCAAGGGGACAGCTCCACCCAGGGCAGAGGGAGCGTTATGGGCTGAGGGAGTGGCCTGTTCTGTGCACATGGAAGGCCGCTGTGGTGGAGCCATTCACCTTCTCGGCGTGGACCTCGATCTGGTTGTTGGAGGTGGTGACAATGATGTCCTCGGGGGAGAAGTCGCTGACGTCCACGGCAAACTGGTAGGTGTCCCCCAGGGTCTTAATATTCCCCATGTTGCCTGGCCGGGCTGCGGGGAGAGGAAAGAACAAAGTGAATCACTCCTGATCCCTGTGCAGGGATTTCTCCCTGTGCCTGGGGTGGATCAGGGCCCATCCCAGAGTGACACAGGAATCCAGCTCTTTATCAGGAGCTGCCGTATGCAGCTGTACAGGTTGGTATGGAAATCTGGGAGGGTTTCTTATCTTTGATTGGAGCAAGGGAAGATGGTTCCCTGTCCCCACCACTAGATATTGGGCATGATCCCAAACCCACTGAAGTCAGAGGGAGTTTTTATGGAGTTTGGATCAGTATTAGTGGACCCCTCTCGCCTTGTCGGTAACCCCAGCCTGGAGCCGTGTACTCACCAGAAAAGGGTTCTGATTGTCAGTACTATTAAAGATGTATGTCTCTTTATGGCAGTGGGGGGAAGAATGGTTGGAAAACCAAGGACTTGACTTTCAAAATTGCTTGTGCAAAGAGACTCATTGAACAGCGCATGTGCAAAATTGCTTGTGCAGTTGTGTGCTTGATTTGTGCACAAAGTTACTGTGATTGCATTTGCACAAGCAAAGGTGGCAGTTATGCATCTAACTGTCCGTCTGCATTTGCAATGACCAGATTCACATAGGAGTAAGGGAACGGCCACAATCGGACCAATGGTCCGTCTGGGCCAGTAGCCTGCCTGACCGTGGCCAGTACAGGATGCTTCAGAGAGGGGTGTAAGACCCTGTATTGGACAATTATGGTGTAACCTATCCATGGAAGTTCTTCCTGAACCAAGTTAGTGGTTGGCAAAGGCCCTGAGCATAAGTGTATTCTTCATATGCATTTTTATCCTCATTAAGGTAGCTGAATGTTCCCAAATCCACAGAAATGTCTAAACCCTTTTTGAATCCTACTGAGCTGTTAGCCATAATGACAGTCTTGTGGCGGTGAGTTCCATGGGTTAATTATGCATTATTTCCTTGTATTAGTTTTCATGCGCTCCAAACCTTCAGATGCAACTATTCCAGGGTAATGCTGGTGGGTTCTGCCCTTGCTTTGACATTGAAGGTCTCTTCAGCAAGGAGTTGCACATTGAAACGAGCTCACTTTCCTTCTTTCACCAACCCCAGTTTTGCCCAGATTTAGTCTGTTTTTACTCTGGGAACTTCCCTCTAAAAGAAATACCACAGTCCTCCACAGCAGTGGCCCCAGCTGTGCGGCAGGTCCCTGTTGTAAGCTGGGATGTTTAGGATCACCACTACAGAATAGTGCAGTGTAATGGGCCTGATTCTGCTTTCACTTTCCACTGGTGTAAATCTGGAATAAGTCCATTGGAGACAATGGACTTGTACTGGAGTAAGTGGCAGCAGTTCTGTTCCTATGTTGTGCTTCAAGCTCAGCTTTCAACACCAGGATCTGCCTTATGATGAGTTTGCAGTTCTCAGCTTTGTTTGTCCTTTTTGTGTGTGGTGGGGGGCAATGGCATTATTTCGCCACCCCTGGAACTGATGGCTGCCAGGTGGGCCCAGGCTCAGCTGTGATGCTTGTACAAAACCCGTGTGGGACGGTTCTGCTGCAGTCGTTAGCTGGAGTCCCACTGTGCTCAGTTATCTGGTCAGGCAATAAAAAGCTGTGTTTTCCGGGGCTGAGTCTGTCCTCACTCAATCGAACGGCTCCCAGCAAACCACTCATCCCCCCGCTCCTGTCTGTGAATTGCCCACACTCGCACCCCGATTTTTACCAATTTGTCCATTTTATGCAAAAATCACCCAATAAACAGTTTATGGAGAACTTCCAGCCTTCCCTTTGCCTATGAATTGTTCACCTGGACCCGGTGCTGTTCGGTAGTAGGGGTGGACTTCACCCCGGTGCAGGGGGCCCCATCATGCGTCACTTATGCGCTTGAGTCACGCACAGACCCCTGCAGAGAGGTCAATGTGCCCCAGTGGGATTGGTTGCCTGGGTAAGTCATGTGACATTGGTTCTCTTTCTGTTTCCTCGCAACATGGATTTTTTTGGTTTCTTGAACAAAGGACTTTTGGCTCCAAGACTTGCTTTCATTGGCTATCTGGGCGAAGGAAACGTCCCTTGTGCCCAGGCTGGTGAAAACCATCAAAGCCCCTCGGGGACACTTAGCCAGATAAATCTCCCCAAATGCTTTTTCGTAGAGTTGGTCTGTCCTGTCCCTTATGGACTCTCTCTACTGGAACACTTCAGAGGGCCCCTGAGATGGGAGCAGAAGTTTTCCTCTATATTCCTCTGGCTCTTTCTGTTGTCCCCCTTCCCTGTCCATACAGATCCGCTGAGAAATCAGGGGCATGAGGGTAAGGCCCCTGCCCGCCGCTGACATGCTGGTGAGGGCACAGAGGTGGTTCCTCAGACAACACCCCTTCTCCTCTGACAGCCCCCTATTCTCCATGGAAACCAAGGCTGCCTCAATTCCCGCCATTTCCCACCAGATGTCCCATTGAACACCTGCTCGGGCTGTCCCAGTGCTCTTACAAGAAACACTGGGAGGTTCCCAGGGTCTGTCAGCCGCCAGCTGCACTCTGACCCAATGGGCATCCCCTCAATGAGTCCCGTACAAACACCCAGCAACCGGGGCCAAGCCCGGATCCCTTGTCTCGCTGAGTCCAGCATAGCATGGGCGACGCGGTCTCTTTCCCACATGTAAAGTGGCAAACCAAGGATTAGGAGGCTCTGCAGACACTGTCAAGGCAATCTCTGGGGGAGTGAAGGGGTCGTGTTTCCTCTCCTCCTGAGCCCACCAACTTCTGATGTCCCATTGGGGTCTCCCTCAATGCAGCTGCACGGCCAATGCATTTACACATAGGTCTGCCCCTCACCAACCTCCCATAGGGTAGCGCCTCCATCAGGACTGGAGTGTCTGGGAGCTCTTCCCCGGTTTGCACTCCTGCCCCACACCCTGCAGCGCAGCCCCATGGCCAGTGCTCCTAGAACATCCGCTGCTGGGGAGCATGGAAAAGTTTCTGCCCATCGTGTGTCTCCGAGTAGCCTCCCTGAGAGCTGGCATTGCCCATTCCTGACTTCCTGCTTTTCCCCTTGAAAATAGGTGGGGAATATGCTGGGAACAAGCAGCCCAGAGGAAACATCCCCCATGCTGGGAGGTCGGGACACTTTCTCCCCCCCCACAGCTGACTCCTCCTCGGAGCCCAGGTCTCTGGCTGCAGGAGTCATGACTCCCCAGTTGCTGCTCCATGTTGTTCTGTCCAACTCCCTGTGCTTGGACAGGCTGGGCTTGCAGCGGCTCTCAGCGCCCCTACACTGCCCTACCGATCTCTACAGCACCCCCGGCAGGCCTGGAAAAGTTGGGAGCCCCCCCAGCCAGCATCTTGAGCTGGGATGTGAATGGCCATGAGCGCCTCCCTATGCCCACGCGCCTGAGCCCTCCCCTAGAGCACCCCCTGCTGGGAGACCTGGCAATAGAGTAGGTGTGAGAGGCCCCCTGGTTCAGCTTGCTCTGTTGTGCCTCTTGCTGGGGGCAGCTGAGGCTGGCGTGTCTGTGAGCTCTTCCACACTCGGCCCTCCTGCTCCGCTCCCTACCGCCCGGCCTGCTGGGGGAGGAGAGAACTAGAGGGGCCGGGAGCTTCCCTCCACCAGCCCATGGTCCAGCCTCATGGTGACTCTTCAGGAGCTGGGGTAAGAATGGCGGTGAGGAAAAAAGCCCTTTAGTGCTAAGGGACGTGCACAAAAGACCAACTGGGAGACTAGACAGTTGTTCAGTAGAAGCAAGTTTTACCCCCATAGACAGAAGCAACCACCCGATCGCTCTGCCAACGAACACCCTTGATTTCCAGCCACCACCACTGCCCGCTTCCCCCACCCCCCTTCCCGTCCCACGCGCGATCAATGCCACCAGATCTCGGGCCGCGCCCGCTGGCAGGTGCCAACTTGCCTGGGAACACCAGGGGCTCGGTGCGCGGCCTCAGGAAGTTCCCGAAGTCGTCGCCGAACAGCCCGCGGGCTTTCTCCATGTGCTGCTCCCGGGCGGGGGTGGGCGAGGAGTTCTGGTGGAAACTGCGCTCCGAGCGGAAGGCAGAGGAAGATTTCAAGCTCGTTCACCTCCAGGGCCTTGTGGAGGGCGGGGGAAGGAGAAACAACCCACCAATCAACCAACCACAGGTGTGTGTGTGGGGGAATCCTCGTCTCTCCTCCTGGATGAAAATGGGAATCGGAGCTTGTTCTGGGTGTCCCTGCCACTGTCCCCTTTATAGCAGGCTGGGTGGATGGAGCCAGCACGACTCAGAAGCAGCTGATGGGCTTATAAAGCCCCGTTAGGTTCTAGGCTGCCTTCCAGCTCTCTTGAAATCAGGCTAAATTTAGGTGCTTCTGCATCACTCTGGCGGCCGTGGAAACTTTCCCCTCCACCAGGGCTCCAAACAAACACAGCGGGGAGGAATCTGATCTCATTGCTGGCATTCCAGCCGGCCTGGATAATGCAGCTCTCGCTGGCTCCTGGCAGCACCAGGCTGCTGTGGGCTGATGGCCCAAAAAAAGGAAGCGTGTGAGGGAGCGATACGTGTGAGCTCTGATGGGAAAGGGATGTGTAGCGCTGTCATAGTATAATGTCCATTCTGGGGGACGATGGGACACACGGCTGCATGAATAATGCCCTTCTCTCGTCTGAGGGTCTGCAAACACCTCACCTCTCACGGGAGGTAGGTGTGTGCTATCTGTGTTAGACAGGGAAACTGAGGCACAGCAAGGGGACGGGACTGGCCCAAGGTCACCCAGCAAGCCGACAGCAGAGCCAGGAATAGAAGCCAGGCTTTGGCACCGTTTTCCTTGATGACCCGACTTTTCCCATCTGCCAGCCTTTGCTTGTCCCTACGCACCTGGGAAATGTCCCAGGGTACGGTGCAAGGTGAGGTTAGTATTGTGGAGGGGAGGTCTGGGCTCTGCAGCGGCCCCTTCCAGAGGCAGTGGGTAAACAGGAAGGGCAGGTTACTGGCTGCCTTTTGCTCCTTATCCAACAGGCACAGTTAGGTCATAAATGAACCTGATGATTGTCACAGAGCGACTCAGCCCCCTTCTGAGCTGAGACTCCTTCGGTTGGGGAAGGAATTGGCATGAGCCGGGGCACAAAAAGGAGGATGGATTAATACTGGGGCGCTATGGAGCAGCTGGGAGGCTTCTGCTCCTGGGGAGGTGTGGCCAGAAGAGAGAATTTAGAGCAGGTAGAGAGAGCTTAAAGGATCTCTAACAATGGAGCTGCAAGGTAGGGAAGGAGCTAGGGTGGGGAAGAGAGGGGCAGCAGGCCCTGGGAAAGAAATAGTGAGAGCTCCTGAAAGAAGGCCTGAGACTGAGACTGAATCTAGGTCTGCCAAGGGGCTGAGAGTGCGCCAGGCAACAAACCCTGACGGAGAGTTTGGGCTGAAAGCGAGGAAGAGGATCTGTGCACCAGGGCCTTGAAACAAGGGCTGGGACTCTCCTGAGGCAGTCCCGGGGCCCAGGCATCCGGCGTTGTGAGGAGGTGGACTAAAGATCCCAGCCCCCCGGTGGTGAAAGAACAATAGTTACGATGGTTGCGCTGAATGACTCGGGAGTGCCAAAAGACTTGGCAGTAGTGATGGGTTCCCCCCGGGGTGCCACCTGGAACTGGGGTACCACTGAGCCCCCCTGATCCACCAGCCTGGGCTCCCTTCTGCACTGTACTGCTGGAACAAGCTGCCAAGCCCTCCAGGCTTCAGCCTGCACTTTCACCAGCACACATACAGGTAGGGACGCACCCAGCTGCAGTTCCATGCAGACGCTCTGACCAGCCCCTGCATAGGAAGGCTTCAGCTATGGCACTTCCCAGCTCCTCCGGCACGCACCTCCTCTGGAGTATAGACCCAAAATTATACCGTCTTGTGCTGCACAGGGAACTGTACAGCTCATGAAATCTGCCCCCTCCCTCCGTGTGGAGAGGAATATGCAACAGGTTTCTGCCCCAAGGTATGACTCCCACGTACTAGGTTTAGATAAAGCAAAACCAAGTTTATTAACTACAAAAGATGGATTTTCCATGATTATAAGGATAGAAAGTAAAGGATCGTGTTGTAATTAAGTGATCCTTCCGGTGGCCACCTTTCCTGGCTCTCTAGCTGATACTGAGGCCAGTCAACTGTACAGAACCTCTTTAATTTACTCTTAGTCATTGGATCCGAACCAAACACCTTCCAATTCGCTAGAATGCATTCTAGGGGCGTACACCTTGCCCTACCGGCCATACCCTGTCCCTGCCCCATACCATGGGCATGCCCTTGACCCATTATAGGACGCTTTATCGTCTAACGGGAATTACAACGGCTGGGCGTCCCCAGCCTCGGGCAAAAGTCCACACCACTGGACTGTCCCTACCTTATCCACGGGACCGGCTCCTCACCGTCGCCCGCAGCAGCTTCTCCACTACTCGAGCGCGTTGCACCGTTGTGTCCTCCAAGGTCGGCCTGACGCGTCTCTGCCGAGGCCCCCGGTAAAGGCACCGGTGCGCGCTGGGTGTCGGCTGTGACCGTCGTCCACCGGCCGTCGGAGGAGTCCGGGCAAGGCTAAATTTCAGCCTCAAGCCCACCCAGGGACACCAAAACTGTTGCCGGCCCAGAGGGCCCGAGGGGGCAACAGCAGGGTTCATTGCCTGGTGTGCGTTGCACTAATTAACACACCAGGGTGGAGAAGCAAACCAAGTTTATTTGAGCTTAAAAAAAAAGGGTGCAAGGGAGAAATAGCAATTTTAAATTTTGCACACCCGCACGCAGGCGGGGTTCCAGTATTTATACCCCCTTTGTTTTTTTTTTTATTTGTACTTTTTTACTGTGTGGGGGCTACTTTTTTATGCCTATAACTTTAATTACAGCATTTGCTTTTTGCCTGTTTTATTTAGTATTGGCTGCATTTAGTGCCAACCGGCCTTGCAGCTGCCAGCAGTTAGCACATAGCACAAAAGGTTACAAAAGTTTAGTAAGGCTAACAAAAGCACTTTACATAAAAGTACTTTGGTTTACATAGGCCCAAAGCCATTTTTTTAAGTTACCTAAATTTATGCCTAGTAACACCAACAGTGGCATTGCCCTACTTTCTTCACACAAAATGTCTTCTTCCCCCATTGTGCAGTACACTGATAGAAGCTGACCTTCACCCCAGAGGTGGCTGCATGTCATTGATCTAGGGCTTTGGCATACTGGAGGATTTAGGGCAATCTAGAAATCCAGATTTTTCTTTGGTTGTGTCCCTCTTACTACAAGCCCAATGCTACGATGAGCCAGAAGGTGATACCCCCCACCCCCCTGCTACAGTGCCTTCTGTTAATCAATGGGGTGTTATCATCTGCAACACTGCATTCAGAGCTGGTCACCCCATCTCCGAAAGGACAGAGCAGGATTACAGGGAGCTCGGAGGTGGGGAATGAGAATGATTAGAGGCAGGGAAAAATGGCAGAGAAGAGAGTGAAAAGAGTGGGACTGTTTGGTTAAGAGAGGAAACCCAGCAAGAGGGGAAGTGATGGAGGTATGGAAACAGGGAAGAATCTAGAGGAGAGAAACTGGCTGCTTCTGTTTACCTCTACTCATAACTCAAGAACAAGGGGATATTCATTGAAATTGAAAGGTGATACATTTAAAACTGATCAAACACTTGCCTCCACCACATATAATTAATCTGTGGAACTCATTGCTACAAGACATTGCAGATGCTAAGAGTTTAGTGTCAGACATTTCTAGAGATAATGGGCTACAAAAGATAGGATTTTTCTTTAAAACCGTCCTGCTTCAATGCATCGGCCAAACTTAGCTGCCAGGAGTCAGGAAGGACCTTCCTCTAGAGGCAGGTTAATCCATATTCATCCTGCGTTCCTTGAGCCTTCCTCTGAAGCAGCTTGTGCTGGCTACTGACGGAGACAGCTCAAGGGACTAGATGGACCATGGGGTGATCCGGTGTTCCTACCAGCACGATGAGGCAGGGAAGCTGGAGCGTGACTTGGTGGGAGCAAAGCCTGCTGAGGGACGACGGGCTGGATTCTGCCCTGACTTACACTCTGCCGGCATGGCTGTGGAGTGTCACGTATCCCTGTGCTGAACACAAGGCAGTGGAGAATCAGGCGTGTGCCGGGGGGTACGGCCTAGGGCAGCGTTTGGCCCAAGATGTCTGTACTAGCTGGGGCTTTTAGAGCGTTTCTAGCCATGCAGCTCCCCAGTCGCGGCCAAAGCTGAGCCCCATGGCATCAGAGTGAGAACTCCCATCGGCAGCAGTGGGGCCCGGAGCTAGTCAACGCCGAGGGCCAAACCCCTCCTTGGTGAGGGTGGCTCCAGAGACGAATTTGGTCCTAATGCTTCAAAGCAGCAAGTGGGGGAGCTTTGCTGTCCTTGCCCTAGCCAAGCGGCTGAGCCTGCTTCCTCACCAAAGGGTCAGCGTCCCGCTCTTTGCGGCGGGGAGACTGGCCCTGCTGCGCTGGCTACGGCTGCGGCCTAGCTCCGGCCCTCGGCCTCCACCCCACTGGGTTTGCCACGCTCTCCGGGCTGATGAGTTCTGGCCCAGAAAGGTCAGTGGTGCCCCAGGACAGACCGTGCAGCTGCCGCCTCGCAGGCCGTGGCTCTCGGCCGCCCTGACTCTCCAGAAGTGTTTCTTTCTGGCACTCGTGAAGAAGCCTTTTCCCTTCATGTCAGCGTCCCCTGCCGGCGTCATGAGCCGTCTCCACGGGACGGAGGGCGTGGGAGACTCTCCCTCTCCTGGCATGGCCTGGGGTTGTTCCTAGGAGCTGAGCGCCCTGGTTGTCTGGTTTTTTTGGGGGGGGGTGTCTATGTAATGGTTGTGCTGGCCACGGGGATGAGGTGCCCCTGCTGTTTGCTGCAGGACATGGTGCTGTGCATTCTCCTGGCCACGCTGACAGGATCCAGTTTAGCCCCAGGGGAAGACTGTCCGGAGCACAAAACTGCCTCCCAAAGTGTCTCTTTCTGCTCAAGGGAGACTATGGCTATTGTGTCCACAGATACCGGGGGGCTGTCATAAGCAGAGCGTGGTGGGGGGCTCAGGGCTGGATTATGAGCAGGAGTTACTGCAGATCAGGCCTGAGGAGCAGCGGCAGGACTGGGGGAGCAGCAGATCAGGACTGGGGTGCACGGGGAGGGTTGTATGGAGAGGGGAGCTTGTGCAGCCCCTGCCCCCACTGCTGTCTGACAGGCTCCCTTTGGGTCTGCCCAGCCCTTCACTTAGCCGATCCTTCAACCATTTAAGGTTTTATTTCTCAGCCTGGTAAAAGGGCTTGCTGACCCACCCTGCGGCCGCTCCAGGAATGCGGCTGATGTCCGTGCTGCTAAAATGTGCGGGCTGGAATGTGCGTCTGCCCCGTGCTGGGACTGTGCATTACCCAGAGCGATGAGCCAGGCCTGGAGGCATGTCACAGCCCAGCTGGGGGAATGCTGAGAGCCCTTAAGCTGGGCAGCAGCAGGGCTGCGGGCTGAGCGCCGAATTGCAGCGTGTGTGTCTGGGGGAAGGGGAGACGTAAGGAGATCCAGATGCTGAGTAATTGCAGCGGGGGCCAGAGCCACAGGTTGTCGTGGGTATTTTGCCTTGTGTCAGCCCCGGATGAACAATCCGAGGCCAGCATTCACCCCACCACATACCCCCCTCCCCTTCCCCTCTGCTCTGCCTCTCCTTACGTCTCCCTTCCCCCAGACACACGCGCTGCTATTCGGCGCTCTGCCTCTCCTCCATCTCCCCCAGGCCTCAGCGCTGACAGCCCCTGCGGCCTGGCCCAGCCCATCGCCCGTCGCCAGGCCCTGCAGGCTGTGGAGCAGAAAGCCTGTGAGATGGTGTCTGTGTCCGTTCTATGGATTTATAATGGTGACAAATCATGAGTCCTCTCCACTGATGGGCTCGCTTCTGGAGTAGTCCCGGGGTAAGATTTTCAAAAAGGATGAAGTGACTTGGGAGCTTAAGTCCCATTTCAAAAGTCACGTAGAGACTTAGGAGCCTAAATCTCATGGGACTTAGGCGCCAAAGGACCCGAAGGCCAAGTCTGCAAAGGTATTTTGGGGCCTATGGGAATTAGGCACCTGAACTACTTAGGCACTTTTGAAAATCCCACTGGGTGCCTAAGGCATCTCTAGGCACCCAAATACCTTTAAAATTGGCCCTAAATCATTTTTGAAAATTGGACCTGGGCTCCTAAGTCACTTGGGGGTGTTAACCCTGCAGCGGGGAGCGAGCCTCCTAGCCTGGGTCCACAGACTCTCACTAGCAGGGCGTGAGCTAGCGTGCTAACCAGAGCGCTGTGGGTATGTGAGCCCAGGCTGGAGCACGGGCAGTCGGCCGGGCTCGAGAGGCTGAGCTGCTGTGTCTGCCCTGCTCTTTGTAGCGTGCGAGCTCAAGCCCTGCTATCGCGCATGTGCAGTGTGGACGTATGTTGGAAAAAGCCTGTATTCCCAACCCCCCGACGGCATGGGGAAAGGGCGAGGTTTGAGCCGGGCTCTTTGTTCAGCCTGTTACGCAGTTAATGGCCGGCTGTGAAATTCCGATCCCCCAGTGGGTTTGAATCTGGGGTTCTGGTTCAGGCCTGTCCCTTCCCGGGAGCTGAAACCAGGCCCAGCTCCCCCACATCTTGGGTTTCCTTATGGAGCTGAAGGTGAGGCCAGACTTACTGCCTGGTTTGCGGGTGTTTGGGGGGAATCCAGACTGAGGCTGGAGAACATCTGGGGCTGACCGATGGTCTTGCTCCGTGATCAAGTGATGCTGAGATGTAGGCTCCATTTGACCTCCCAAAACACAACCAGTGATGTCTGAACCCACCCAGGTCACCACTGACAGAACCGGCACCAGTCCCCTGAGGAGTAGGATGTATCTGAAAGGCTGGGATAAGGAACGTCCACCATCCCACACTCTGCTTGGCAGCCCCTCGTAAAACGCTGCAGCATTCAGCAGGAGTGGGTGGGGGTGATGCGCCTGGGTGCTGCAGGGTTTCACATCCATCCTGCCAGGCGCTGAGGGAATTTATTTCCTAAGGGGCTCAAAATTGTAGGCAGGCTCTTGAGGAAGGCAGGGAGAGGGGTGTGTGTGTGTGTGTGTGTGTGAGAGCGACTCCTGCCCAGGAGCCCCAACCATGGCCCACGTCCCCAGGGGGCTAGGTACTGTACAAACCCAGAACAAAATCCAAGAGATTTTGTCAGGAGGCCCCATTCAGATCTTGCTGTCTCTGGCATTAATCAGGACTAACTGCCCACACCCGCCAGGGCTGGGTACCGGCCGGAGCGCTGGGGTACAGGGTGGTGTGACGGGTACCGGCCGGAGCGCTGGGGTACAGGGTGGTGTGACGGGTACCGGCCGGAGCGCTGGGGTACAGGGTGGTGTGACGGGTACCGGCCGGAGCGCTGGGGTACAGGGTGGTGTGACGGGTACCGGCTGAAGTGCTGGGGTACAGGGTGGTGTGACGGGTACCGGCCGGAGCGCTGGGGTACAGGGTGGTGTGACGGGTACCGGCTGAAGTGCTGGGGTACAGGGTGGTGTGACGGGTACCGGCCGGAGCGCTGGGGTACAGGGTGGTGTGACGGGTACCGGCTGAAGTGCTGGGGTACAGGGTGGTGTGACGGGTACCGGCTGGAGCACCAGGCCAGGGCTGGTGACTGAAGGCTCCAACCAGGTTCTCAGAGGGGAACCATGAGAACATCTTTCTGGGGTGTTTGGAGAGGGCCCATCACCATAGTCTCCAGGCACAAATTGCTGGGGTCCAGAGTCTGCGTCGGCTTTAGTGGTGTCTAGAGCAGCGGTTCTCAAACTGTGGTCACAACCCCATTTTAATGGGGTCGCCAGGGCTGGCTTAGACTTGCTGGGACCCAGGGCCAAAGCCCAAGCCTGAGGGCTTCAGCCCGGGGCAGCAGGGCTCGGGTTACAGGCCCCCTGCCTGGGGTGGTGGGGCTTTGGGTCCCCTCTCTCCCCTGCCCCCTCCCTCTCCCCCAGGGTGGCGGGGCTTGGCGGGCTCAGGTTTCAATCCCCCCTCCTGGGATCCTGTAGTAACTTTTGCTGTCTGAAGGGGGTCGTGGTGCAGTGAAGTTTGAGAACTCCTGGTCGAGCCTCCCCACACCGCAGGCCCTGTTGGGGCCCAGGGCTGCTGTTGCATTTCAGGGTCGGCTGGTGCTCGGTGTTGACGCCGTATCTTGGGGCCATCTGGTTCCATTCAGGGCTTGGCTGGTGTCCAGATCCCACATCGCTCCCTGGGGTGCACTAGGCGCTGCACGTCTGTGGAGACAGCCGCTCCCGGCTGTGATCAGGGGCAGAACTGCAAGTGGTGCCTGAGCCATCGCTGACCTCCGCCTGTGCGAGGCGGCACTCTCACTCCTCCTGGAGTCAGTCGGCGCCCGCTCATTAAGGGCTGCAGTTCCTCCCATTGGGCTGCTTGCCATTCCTCCCTGCTCACTGGGAAACCCCGAGCCGTCTGCCCGGTGCGCTGAGGTTAAGGAGCCCAGAATGCTGGGAGGAGGTGGGAAGAGGTTCATGAGTGACTAGCAACCCTTCCACACCGTAACCCCAAGTTACCAAACCCCCTCAGGACCCCGCTCCCCTCTGGCCAGAATGAGGGGGTGGGGCCGCGAATCCATGAGGAAAGACATGGTGACTGAGACCTGCACAGGGGAAGAGCCAGGAGCTGGATTCCTGGTGTGCTTTAGGATGACAGCACAGGTGGATTTCCTTTCCCTGGGGTAGACAGGTTAACTCCTGAGCAAGCTCAAAGCATTTGGCAATGCATGAGTGAAGCCTCACAACTCACGAGGTGGATTAGTATTGTGGGGAAACTGAGGCACAGAGTGGTTCGGGCCAATATGTTCGAAAAGAGTCATTGATTTCTGGCTCAGTTTTGGGACCCTGACTTGAGACACCGAAGGCCTGACGTTCACAGGCGCTGAGCCCCTGCAGCGAGCAGACACTGACTAGAGCAGCGACTCCCCAGGCTTTTCATTGCTCCAAGTCGGTTCTTTAATACACCTCGAACGCTGCTCCTGAAGAGACAAGAACAAAGCAAAAACCTCCCTGAGAACTGAGCTGAACTGTGTCTCTGTGGCAGAACTGCTATGGCATGGCGATCTGTCACATGAGCGTCGCTGAATACATCCGGATTCTTGCCTCCTGGCAGATCCCCTATTGTCAGTCATCCTAGTCACATTGGAAGAAACCCCACCAGAGCCGGGGTCAGGACCAGGACTGTTCGGTGACCTTGCTTCAGTGGGGGATCTGGATGGGAGGCAATGGGCCACATTACCAAGAGTTTTCCCTGGGATCTTCCTAGCTAGAGCTGGGGGGGAAATTATTTTCCCATCTCATAAGAACTTTTGAGATGCCAAAAAATTTCCAATCCCAAAGTGAGATGAAAAAATTCATCTTGAAAATTTTCTCAAACTAAAAATCTGAAACAACAACAACAAAAAATGGAATCAGGTCACTTTCACCTGAAAAACTGGTTTTGAAATGGAAAACACCCCCTCCCCTCAAAGTGTTTGAAATGGGAAATTCATCAACATTGGCCCTTTCCCAGGAACATTTCGGTTTCGATGAGGTGGTGTTTAGAGATGGAAAACCGTATCGTCGAAAAATTCCTGCGCTCCGGGCACTAGTGGGACGAACCCTCCCTTGCTACTCCCACTGACTCCAGCCCAGGTGGTTCCGGTTGACTTGTCAAGGACATTTTGAACAGCGACTGTAAATCTTTCCTGTGTTGTTAGGGATAACTGCCTGGGTGGGGCGAGGAGGAGGGACAGCGACTGGTACCGGGCCAGTGCAAGTGCAGAGGCTGGGAGGTAGATTCCTGCAGAACTCCGGAGGCAGCAGCTGTCCTGAGACGCACACAGGTGAGTCCTGCAGTGCTCTGAGCAGGGTGCCTTTTTTTTGCAGCATGTAGCAGAGAGAGAGGCTGGTCTGCTGTACAGGGAGCTGGTCCTGAGAGACCTGGGTTCTACTCCCGCCATGGACTTCCTCTCTGACCCCAGGCCAGTGCTTTAAGGACAGAATTTCAAAGGTTTTTAGGCACCCAGAGATGCAGCTCGATATCTAGAGGGGTTTACAAAGCACCAAACCTTCTAAGTGCATTTGAAAATCTCACTAGGTGCCTAAATGCCTTTGAAAATCTGCCTTTAGTCTGTGTGTGTCTCAGTGCCCCACCTGTACAGTGGGGATAACAGCACGGCTCGACCTTGCCGAGGGGCTGGGAGGAGAAATAGGTTAGACATTGTGAGGTGCAGCCTCAGATACTATGGTGATGAAACCACATAAATACCACAGGTAGAGTGGGAACCTCTCTGTACGCTGCTAGCCCTGCCCTGGGTCTGACCCCTTCTTTTCATCTACGCCCCCCAATCTCCCCCTTTTCTGAACGTAACCTGGGCTCAGTGCTTTGCTGTATTTTTTTCTGAGCCCCCGGCCCGTGTTCTCTCTAAAACAACCCTCCTCCCTCTCCCCCCGGAGAGGATTCCTCTTTTACAGGCTAAACGTCCATACCCTTCATTTAATCACCAGCCCTTTCTTATCTTAATCACCCGGCCTCTGTTTGTAAACAAAATCCTGGCCCCCTGGCCCAGGGGCACCTCTCCTCTCCACTAGTTCTGTGCTGTAGTTAAGAGCTCCACCTGGGAGCTTGCCCACCTCCTGTATGAAACTCAGGGGGCTTCTGCCCTCCCCTTGGGGTGAGATGCCCAGCTGCCAGACACATGCCCATGCTAGGTCTGATCGAGCTAGCGTGCTAAAACGTAGAAATAGTGGTGGGAGCGGTGGGATGGGTATGAGCCCATCTGAACCCCATAGGCCTGTATTCGGGGCGGCCAGTCCCTCCTGCTGCTTGGACCACCAGGCTTACATTGGCTCAATCAGCGTAGGGCTGTCGCCTTGATCTGGGACTCGCCCTGCCAGCTCCAGTGCAGACACGCTCTGAGTCTGTGGTTTCAATCCCACAGTGGTGACGCTGTCTGTCAGACACTAGCCTAGGGGCCAGCTCCGCAGCTGGTGCAAACTGACACAGCCCCAGGGACTTCAATGGAGTGGCATCAGTTCACACCTGCTGAGAATCTCAGCCCCTTTCCTCTGTGCCCCCCATGCTGGGTGGAGACGCTGGCAGCTGGGGGCTCCTTTGCCGCTGTAGCCATCGGCCCTGTTAGTTAGTTATTCCAGGAAGCTGGGAGGAAATCAGATTTTCTGTGGTTCGTTCTTCTCTGTCGACTCCCTTCCTCTCTGTGGAGCAAAACTGAGGTTCCTCAGCACGTTAGTGAGCAATGCAAGTCAGAGAGGCTTTGGGCTGGATTCTGGCCCGGGCCTGGGGGCTCCACTCCAGTGGGTGGCATGAAGCAGCTGGAAAAATGGCATGACTGGCTACCTGGGAATTCTTCCCCAGCTTGAATGGGGCCGGATTGTGCCTAGTCAGCAATCCAGCTCTGCTTTTGAAGGTGCCCTCTTCTATGTGAGGATCTCGGCTTTCATTAAAACAAACAACAGTAAGTCTCTAGCTGTCCTGGATGTGAAGAAAACCTTGAAAGGTGAAGTGAGTATTATCAATGCAGTGATGTCTGAGTCTGCAGAGAGCCTGAAGCAATAGCCCTTAGAGGGGCAAATTGCCCCATGAATTTCAGGGGGTGTTAACATAGGTGCCCAATAATAAAGCAGCAAAAACTGCTTCGTACCCTAAGCCAACAAAGTGGGTCATGGCTGTGCCCAGAATCTGGGCCAACAATGCTGGCAGACAGCCACTTTTGCCCCTGTCCTGCCCAGAAAGGAGCACAGCCCATACCAGTGCCGAATCTAGGCCTCTGAACATCTGCTGAATCAGAAAGTGCTGTTACATGGGAGTGCCCTGAACTGCTCACGGCAGAATGCAGGGAAGCTGTTTTGAGTTCCTGGGACGGAATCCCATTCCTGCATCTCCAAGGGCCACCAGCTGGTCCCCCCCAACTCCTGTGCAGGACTGACTTGGAGAAGACGGCAGTGCTGAAAGCAGGCACCTGTAGGGCTCCCTGTTCTTTTAACGGACAGGTATCATCTGTCTTTGGTGCCGTCTGCTGGTTCCTTGCCCCGGCCCGTCCAAGAAAGACTCATCTTTAGGGTACGAATGAGCAATGGGCAAACCATGAAAAGTGCAGAGGTCCAGATCAGCATGGAAAAGCTTGGGGAGAGAGGGCGGGTTCGGAGAGGAGTCTGTGCACGGTGAAAGGGCTGGAAGACATTCACTTCCCCACATTGGACTCTCTGAGACTCTCCATGTGGCCTGGCCCAGTGAGATCCCCTGTCACAAGGCTTGTGATCACAGCTTGTTGGGAAAAGATGTTTCTTCCCCCACGAAAAATTTTGACACAGCTGCAAAATGTTTCTCTTTTTTCTGTCAAAACAAATTTCCTCGTAGAAACTGAAACCTGAAAAAAAGTTCAGTTTTCAGCAACCCCAAACTCTGAAATTTTTGGGTTTTTTTTTGGTTGCAGGAAACAAAAACTAATCAGATTTCAGTTTTTTGGTGAAAATATTTGATGAACACAGAAGCTTTTGCTGAAAAATTCCCATTTGGTCACAGTCAGTTGATACCGAACACGTTCCATCAAAATGTTTTTTCTATCAGCTCTAGCTAGACTCCTCTCTACTCCCTCCCATTCCCGCTCTGATCCCCGTTCCCATGCCCATCAGAGCCCCAAACCAACCACCACCCTGCTAGCCATGAAGCCCCCTTCCCTCCTCACTCCTGCAGCCACTGCCCCTGCTTTCAAGCCTGGGGCCTGGCAGGAGTGAATGGCCTGGCTGCTGGGTCGCAGCGTGGCACACGCTGTACATTTCCCCCCCGCGCCGAGGCTTCACTGTTAGTGCACCCTTGTTGGTGCAAGTCCTTGCACGCGCGGATTCTGTGCTGTGAAACTACAGGGGCTGAATCCTCAGGGATGGCTCGAGTGGTCTGAATTAGGTGAACCCAGTTTGGCTGATACAAGAGCCAGGCCCTCCTGGAATGCAACCCGAAACAGGATGGTTTCTAGCCAGGTACTTCTGTCCCTGTCATAAAGGTTCATTAAGGGCTGGATTCTGCCAGCCCTGCTCACCTTTATCATGACCTTACATTGTGTCGATTTCAGGGGGGGCTCTGCGTGAGTGGGGGGCAGGGGATGGGCAGGATCCAGCCCTAAATGCCTTTTGGTTTCATTTGATCTTAGAACTGGGTTGAGACCATAGACCCCCCTTTGGGCATGGCAGGGCTACCCGGCTGGCTCAGAGGGAAGAGCCCCATCTCCTGACACATCAGCCACGCTTATTGTTTTGATGCCCCTGCTCACCCGCTTCCTGGGACCGTGGGCAGGAAACGGGTAGAGGTTTGGCTCCAGCCTCCATCCCCAGGTGGTCCGGGCAGCTGAGCCAGGGGCGGGATGCCTGGAGGGAATCGTGTCTCTTTGCCACAGGGCCTCTCCTGGGATCCAAACCGAGCTGTGAGCTGAGCGTGAGTTGTCTGATAACCTCCTGTCCTACACTTGACCTTCTTGGCCTCCTGTGAACAACACGTGGATGCCCTGAGGCCTCACGGGCCTGGTGCGCAGGGGGGAGAATTTATTCCTTGTTGTTGGGTCTCACTCCATTAGCAGCTCAAGGTCACCCACTCAGTCAACACATTAATCACCCGCTCACTCCAGCTGGATGCCAAACATCAGCTATTATTAGCACAGTGCGGCTTTACCTGGTGCGGGATCTGTCCTATAAACTGCTTCCCGGTGCGCAGCAGAGCTAAATCACCCCTCGCTCTCCTGCGAGATTCTGGACCAGACACTCACCCCTGGGCATTAGGCCACTCCAAGGAGGACCGAAGTCCCACTGACTTTGTCTCAAGAGATCCAGGCAGGGCCAATGCCGTCTTCAGGCGTGATACGAAAGGAGAGGGTGAGTCAGTGAGTTGGCAGCCATACAGGGAGTCTGTTCTGGATTCTGGGAGGGCCAGAGGAGAAGCTTTCACCACAACAGAGGCAAGACAGATGGAGGAGGGGAGAGGGGACTAGGCAAGCTTGGGGAGCAGGGAGGGGAGGGGAGCGACCAGGGCTCAGTGTCCCCAGTGTAAGTGAACGGATTTGCAGCCATGTAACATCAAACTCCAGCCCAGGGTCCATGAGGAGGCTGTTTCTGACCCAGCAAAGAAGTACCCCACGGCTGCGTTATTGGGGAAGCAGCAGCTGGTGGGAGGTAGGTGTCCCCACCACACATGCAGACCAGGACAGCTGAGCCTGTCGTTTGCCAAAGCTGTACGGTCGCCAGGGCCGCCCAGTGGGGGGGCAAGTGAGGCAATTTGCCCCAGGCCCTGTAGGGGCCCCGCGAGCCGCTCCGGGTATTTGGCAGCACTTCGGCGGCAGGCCCTTCACTCGCTCCTGGTCTTCGGCGGCAGGCCCGTCACTCGCTCCTGGTCTTCGGCGGTGGGTCCTTCAGTGCAGCAGAAGACTCGGCGCGAGTGAAGGACCCGCCGCTGAAGTGCTGCCGAAGCCTCGGAGCGCCGCCTGGTGAGTACAAGCGCTGCAAGCGGTAGGGGAAAAAAAAAAACCTGCAATTGCTGGCACTTAGGCTGCTCTACCGCTGCCGCTTCGTTCTTCAGCGTATCCTTCCCTCCGAGAGGGACCCGCCGCTGAATTGCCGCCGAAGACCCGGCCCTGCCCCAGGCCCCCTGAATCTTCTGGGCGGCCCTGACGGTCGCTGCTAGTGAAATGGTCCCTGGTTAGCGCCGTCCTTTGTAAGATGGGCCTCTCTGTAGCCCAGAACCCCCTACGGTGAGGCAGCCCGGACCCGCCTCTTACCAGCAAGCTGCTCCCATTTGCACAGGGACCAGCAGTGACCTGCTACTCCTGGCCCGGAGCCATCGCTGGCCCATGGCGACGGCAGGGTCCTGGAGGGGGCGGAGGGAGCACCATGCTGCCCAGGAGGAGGCGGAGAGGATTCTAGTGCTAGAAGAAAGCTGGAGGCCCTGGCCCAGAACACGCAGGACAATCCGAGGTAAGAGCCGAAATGGATGGAAATGTTCCTACTCCAGCGCGGGTGGCAGAGCTGTCAAAGGCCTCCTGGGTCATCTAATCCAGATGGCGCATAAGCAGCATCCTCCCCTGCCAGCAGGCCCTCAAGTGTGACACCTAGACCCCTCTGGGGTGGGGGCTGGGGCCACAGGCACCTCCCCAGCTGGAGCCTTGCAGTTCCTAAACCCCCCAACTCTACGGTGTGTCGTTAATAACAGGAGGACTTGTGGCACCTTAGAGACTAACATTTATTTGAGCATAAGCTTTCATGGGCTACAGCCCACTTCATCCGACGCACAGAATGGAACATAGAGTGAGGAGAGAGAGACACATACAGAGAACACGAAAAGGTGGGAGTTGCCCGACCAACTCTAAGAGGCTAATTAATTAAGATTAACTGTTGTCAGCAGGAGAAAAAAAACTTTTGCAGTGATCCTCAAGACGGCCCATTTCAGACAGTTTGACAAGAAGCTGTGAGGATACTTAACATGGGGGAAATAAATTCAATGGGTGTAATGGCTCAGCCATGTTAAGTATCCATTGGGCTTGGATTTCAAATGGCTGCCCCCGAATCACTGCACCGGGTTTGATCCACCATGGCTGCAGGTCAGCTGTATTTAATAACATCCAGCTGGTATGTCTAAGGTGCCCCTTCAGTCTGTCCTGCCTTTCCCCTGACATTTGCCTGCATAGAGAGCTGCGGAAGAACAAAACCCAGCTGCTGGGTAGGTCTCGCTGGCAGTAGCTGGTCTGAAAATGAATCTCGGAATGAACTCGTGGACTATTTCAGCCTTAACGAAGCTGCCCCCCCAGGGGAACTTTGTTTCCTGGTTGATAACTGAGCTGGTTGAAAAGTGTCTTTGTGCTTCTCCCATCCTCCGGGAACCTGTTCCTCCGAGTGCAGAACAAACAATCACTTTCTGCTTCAGTGCCAGACCCTGCGCTACTGACCAGCTCTGCTCACTTTCCTCCTGTGAGGGATGTGCAGCCTCTGTCTACAAGGGGGCTGAAAAGAGCGACCCCCCAAATCCTTCCCCAGGAGCCCAAGCAGGAGGAAATTCTCCTGGTGCCTGGGCCCTGATCTGGGGCCAGTGTTTTTACTGGGTTAGCCACAGTCCCTCAGCAAAAGGAACGAGTTGCCGTGCAACAATCAAACTCATGCCCTGTGGGGTGTAGCTGACCCTCCTTGTAACATGTGATTTACCTGGCCCCAGCGGAGTGTGTCTGACTCGCCCTGTCCCACTGGTGCCCCCTGCAGGCTGCCTGGAGTGTGTGAAGCGCCAGCTGTTCCGTGTCGGTGATGACTGGTACTTCCTCTTTTTCCTGGGGGTGATAATGGCGCTGATCAGTTTCGCCATGGATTTCACAGTCTCCAGGCTATCGAATGGTAACTATTGGCCGGTTGTGATCGCTTTCTCTCAGCTGAATACTACGAAGGACCCCAGCCTCTACAGTGAGTAGGGCAGAATGATTATCCGCCTGGGGAAACTGAGGCAGGGAGAGGGGCTGTGACTTGCCCAGTGCCACAGGAGGAGGTAGGATCAGAGATGGGATTAGTATTCAGGTGCTCCTGGCCAGGCCTTGGCTTGCACTGTTCCACTGGACGCCTCTCCTGAATGCCCCATAGTCCTTGCAGCCAAAGCTGCTCAGTGGGGGCTTTCTGGACATGGAGGGAATTCCCTCTGCGCTGCTCCTGGCTCACTCTGCTCACTCAGCACGTAGGAGCCCCAAGGCAATGGCCTGTCCTAGGAGTGCACGGGGTGTTCTGCAAGACTCTACTGCAGCATCAGTTGAGAGGAAGCTCCTGGCCTGGCTGGTCTCTGTGGGGTTCACTGCCTGTGCCATGGGGATGCTGGACCATGGGGATGATGGCAGAATTCAGTGCAGGGTATCACTGGCTGAGCAAACAGCATAAGCTTAGGGAAAGGAGTTGGGTGGGTAGGGCACTGAACTAGGAATCAAGAGCATCAGGTTCTATTCCTGCCACCGACTCTCTGCATAACCCTGGGCAAGTTACCCCCTCCCTCCCCTCCACCGCATGGGAACAGCAACACCCGCCCCCCCACCCTCACCACTGGGATCTGTGGCTGGAAAGCAGTCGAGAATTGCCCTGTTCCGTCAGACGCTCCAGTCCGAGGGGATTTGCAGCAGTACCCTAGCAGCCCACTGACAGGTAAATACACAAAGCCAGAGTCCAGGCCCAGAGGGAAAACTTAGGTTACATTGACACCTAGTGGAGTTCGCATTAGATCAGGCAGCATCCTGGGAGCTCCTCTGTGTATCTCCGTTAATTACTGTCATGCCCAGAGTGCGCTCAGGACGATCCACTCCAGGTGGACACAGAAATCTAAAAGAGGCTTTTATCCTCCCCAAGGAATCCATTCCAGGTGGAGACAGAAATCCACCTTGTTCTCGTTCTTCCACGTGAAGGAGGGAACAGAGAGTGGGAGAGGGATCCCAGACTGAATTTCTGTGCCCGTCTGGAGCAGATTCCAGCAACGCTGGCTGTGCAAATGATGGCATGAACCAACTCCAGGTGGCGCGGTGACTTGCTTACTTCAGCTGCCTGTTCAGTGCAGCCCCCGTCTGTTTTCTGGAAGGCAGCAGCTGGGCAGAGCACTGAGGAGAGAGGGATTTGGGTTTTAGATAGGAGAATGGAATGTGGTCCCAAGAAAGGGCAATAGAAAGAGGGTTCAGATGAAGGATGCCCCATGTATACGATGTATTTCCACAGACCCTCTCGTGCCACTGACATTGATTTTAACATGAAAAGCTTAGAGCACGTCGGCCACAAGAAACCCTGCGGCCGAACCCATAATAGAGACTGTTCCCACCCCACCCTTTGCCGGTCCTTCTTCCCCTCCCCTCGACTGTCCTATCACAACCCACCCCCGTTTGTTTTGGTGTCATGTTTTTTATGTAGGGTAATGTTCCGGGGAACGTAGAGTTGGAGGCTGTGGTGAATGAAAGGCGGGAAGAACATTCAGAGAATCAAAGAGTTAGACACTGTGTAATAAACCCGTGGAACTCACTGCCATAGGGTATTAGTGGTGCAAACAACTTAGTAAGATTCACTATTGCACTGGACACATAAATTAGAATGGAATCTGAAGTTTACACTAGCTGGGGTAAAAACCCAAGCACTGCCAATCCTCATGCTTCTGGGCATAGGAAGATTGTCAGACGGGGGTCAGGAAGAATCTCCCCGTCTTACTCCACGGGCTGTTATTGTACAATTAGATGTTTGAATGGGATTAACATCTTCCCTCGGCCACTGAGCACTGTTGGAGAGAGTGGACTGGAATAGCTGGACCAATGATCTGTTATGGTGCGGCAGGAGATGGGATCCCAGAATAGATGGGCCATTGGTATGAACTGGAATGGTGGGAAGTTGGAATAGTTGGACCGTCGCTCTGTTCTGGTGTGTCGTATGTGGGCTATCAGAACAGATTGTGTTGTGGAGGGAGGCAGGATATTGTACTCGCTAGGCCACTGGTCCATTTTGCTGCATCACTTCCTTCGTCTCTGCTGTACTCGTTTTCTAGCACACAAGTGGCTTTACCAAGAGCTCGGGGATCACTTACTGCTGAAGTACCTGTCCTGGACTATGTACCCGATTGCCCTGTCCGCCTTCTCCACTGGCTTCTCTCAGAGCATCACTCCACACTCGGGAGGTGAGTCTGACGTGCTCAGACACGAGGCTCACAGGTCACAGAGGAGCCATCTTATTAATAAGAATCATCCCTTTGTCCCATAGCTCCTTACCAGCCTGATGTCTCTTCTGGAGTCAAGCCCCAGGCTATTGACTATCCAACCTGATATCAAGTGCTTCAGGGGTGACCCTTCTGTTGCACCATGGGCTCATGCTGACCAACATCATGATGGGGAAGGTGCAGCCCAGTGGGCAGTAGATGCAATGGTTCTTCCACTTTGGGTGGGAGGGTCTTCAGAACGAAACCTTCTGAGAGCTAAGCAGTGGGGGGTTGGGGTGATGGTTTGGGAGATGGTCCATCAGAAGGTCTATCTCCTAGAGAGTGGCCTGCAGAGTGGAGAAAGCTGGAGACAGATGTGCACATCACAAAAATCCCACGACGGTCAGTACTAAGTGGGTCCCTTGTTGGCCATCACAGCAGACAGGTCAAGGACTGGAAGGGCCTGGAGAGTGAACTCCTCTGTCACGCCCCAGGTCAGATGCATTGAAGGGCATTGGCCGGGTGGTGCATGGGAAGTTTGTGCTGCTGCTTCCCACATTGTATGGGCTTGGTGGATAAACAGAGGACTTCTGTCTCCGGGGCTGACCACAGGGAACCTTTCACTGGCTCTCAATGTCAAGTGTGCACAAAGGTCTTTGCCCTATAGCAAGCAACAGATGGCTTTTTTTTTTTTTTATCCCTGGAACCCAACAAATGTGGAAGACACCTTGGGTAGAAGCAGAGCATCTCTCTGCTTTTGGATGATCTAGTGGCATCTGGTTTGAATTGCAAGTACCCAACTCAGAGTACACCCCCTTGGCCTTGTTGATACTGGGTTCCTGGTTGGAGACTCAGTGGAATCCCAGAACTGGAGATCCAGACATTGCTACCAAATGCCTTCACCTCTGTTAACTCTTGGCTCACCAAGTGGTTTGCTGGCATTCTGGCATGTCCTACTTTTCTGTGTTTCTCCAGGCTCTGGCATCCCGGAGCTCAAGACCATTCTCACCGGAGTCATGCTGGAGGAGTACCTGGCCATTAAAAACTTTGGAGCCAAAGTGGTGGGGCTGACCTGCACCCTCGCGTGTGGGAGCACCGTATTCCTCGGCAAAGTCGTAAGTGTCCCCCGCTCGGTCTCGTGGCTGAATGAGGCTGAGGAGACATTTTGGTTGCTGGTTCCTCTTGAGGGACCAGGCTGGTGTAGGCCATCGGGGATAGTATAGAAAGTACAGGAAGGAGACTGGGTGAGAGCCCCATGCTCCCTACAAGGGACTCTTCCAAATCTTGGGAGGGAGATGAAGTCAAAAGGTGCTGGGGTGTCCCAAGCAGGGCTAGCTCCACAGCTGGTGCAAATCCATTGACATCAGTGGGATGATTCTGATGTACTGAGAATCTGACCCTGATTCAGGGCACCGGAGCGATCTTTAGCTGTCTGATATCTGAGGGCGTGTTTCAGTCAGGTTGCGTCAACAGATTCCAAGTCCAGCGAGAGACGGGAATCTCCAGATACACATGCAAAGAACCCGAGGGCCGTTCTGGGTCTGAGAACGGGTGTGTCTGTAACATGCTCAAGAGCCTCTTCTCTCTGAGTGGCAAATAAACGGAGATTGAAACTGTCCAGTGGCTGAGCAGCAATGGTGGGCGGGTGGGAATTAGCCCATATCAGAGTGGGGCAGTGGCACTTAAGGTTGAGACCAGCTTGCTGTTTAACAGCTGATTTTTCCAAGTGACCTAAAATCTGCCTGTTTACTTGGGTTGACCTGAAAATTGCTGCACCTGGGGGTTTGGCTAGTGGTCCAGATCTGAGGTCAGCAGAGCAAGGATTGAGATACAGCCCCCACATCTCCCCCTAGGAAATGAAATGAAAATGATCAACTATAACCTTTAGAAACTCGAATGATGTTTTGCTACTGGCTGCATGAGACCTCCAGAGTGTCTCCTAAACTGAAATCCCCTGTAACACCACAAGTTTTTCTTCCACACATTAAAGACAATGGTGCCGTCTAGTGGCTGGAATGCACAGAGGCGAGTGCTTCTCCGTCAGCTCAAGCAGCAGAGGTTTGGGCTGGAAGGAGCAGGGTTCTAGACCTGGTTCCTCAGGTAACTGCCTGTTGTTGGCAGATGTGAACGGAACGCTGATCTGAGCGGCAGTAGGGGGGTCGGATAGGTCATGGCCGCAGGAGGTAATCTCTTGAGACCGTCTGATCTCATGGGCTTTCCAGCCCGTGTTCTCCTCCCAAGCAATTCAGGTGACCAGCTGGGGCCAGATCCACACCTCGTGCTGTCACTGCACTGTCAGCAGGTTACATCTCGCTCAGCCGGGCTGTGGTGTTTCTCTCCAAGGACGCCACTGCTCTTTGGCGAGTCTCTGCTCTTCATGCAAACCACTGAGCACCCAACTCCTCCTCTCCTCCAGGGCCCCTTCGTGCACCTCTCCAGCATGATCGCAGCGTATTTAGGAAAGATCCGCACGTCTGTCGTTGGGGAGTATGAGGTAAGGCGGCGAATGGGGCGGCCGCCTGCTGGTGAGAGGAGAGGGGACTCAGCGGGTGGGGTCAGACACCCCGATTCCTTCTCCCCGGGGTTGCCCTTATCGACTGGTCCCCGCTGGCAGCGTAGTGGGGCTCCCTGCAAGTGCTAGAGTCTGAGGCAAACCACCCTGCTCCGCGTGTGTCTCCGTTCCAGAACAAGAGCAAGCAGACGGAGATGCTGGTGGCAGCCGCTGCTGTTGGAGTTGCAACCGTCTTCGGGGCTCCCATTAGCGGTAAGAGTGCAACTGGCCCGGCCCGGGGGGCGGCAGGGGTGAGGAGCGTGTCACATGCTGGTGGAGTGTGTGGTGCCACCTCCTGCCAGCTGGGTCACAGAGCAGAGGTTCCCAAACTTTTCTTATTGTGTTCTACCCCCCGCCGGAGCTACCCCCGGCTGCTCCCCTACCGCCTGCCAGAGCTACCCCCGGCTGCCCCCCTACCGCCTGCCGGAGCTACCCCCGGCTGCCCCCCTACCGCCTGCCGGAGCTACCCCCGGCTGCCCCCCTACCGCCCGCCGGAGCTACCCCCGGCTGCCCCCCTACCACCTGCCGGAGCTTCCCCCGGCTGCTCCCGGACCCCCTGCCGGAGCTACCCCCGGCTGCCCCCCTACCGCCTGCCGGAGCTACCCCCGGCTGCCCCACTACCGCCTGCCGGAGCTACCCCCGGCTGCTCCCGGACCCCCTGCCAGAGCTACCCCCGGCTGCCCCCGTACCCCCCGCCGGAGCTACCCCCGGCTGCCCCACTACCGTCTGCCGGAGCTACCCCCGGCTGCCTGCTTCGCCTTCCCCTTCTCATCACTGATACTTTGTGTGTTCTTCTTAACACCACCTGTCTTTAGCCACCTCTCCATAATTCACTGTTACAAACAGAGATAGTTACAGTGTGACGTATACAACGGAACCCCCACCCCCACCCCAAGTTCTGAGCTCAGTTAGACTGGACGGTTGCTGGGCAACTGAACCCGCGCTGCATGGTGATTGGAGGGGAGGGCTCTATACGTCAGTGTTGCTGTGTATCTGTGTTCTCAGTGGTACATCTTGAAATAAATGACCTACCGTGTTTTATATAACAAATTGGCACCGGGTATTAAAGCTCTTGCGTACCCCCAGGGGTATGCGGACCAGCGTTTGGGAACCCCTGACATAGAGGATAACAGCCTTCTATTGGTGCTAGCTAACAGAGGATCTCACATGGTCAAAATCTGTTCTTTGGGGCTGAAAACCTTGTCTTGCCGAATAATACAACAGCCCTCGCTCCAACCGGCTCTGCTCTGCCCCCTCTGTTCCCACTTGTGCTCCTTGGCCCCCACCCCACCTTGCCAATTTCCCTCCTACCTTTCCTATAAGGCTGATGCTTTTGGACCCAGCAGGGAGGTAGGAATTCACCTCCTGTTGTCTTCACACCCTTTCTGCTATTGCTCAATGAATAGCAAAATAATAACCCCAACTATACATACAACATGATGGGGGCTAATTTAGCTACAACGAGTCAGGAAAAAGATCTTGGAGTTATCGTGGATAGTTCTCTGAAGATGTCCACGCAGTGTGCAGAGGCGGTCAAAAAAGCAAACAGGATGTTAGGAATCATTAAAAAGGGGATAGAGAATAAGACTGAGAATATATTATTGCCCTTATATAAATCCATGGTACGCCCACATCTCGAATACTGTGTACAGATGTGGTCTCCTCACCTCAAAAAAGATATTCTAGCACTAGAAAAGGTTCAGAAAAGAGCAACTAAAATGATTAGGGGTTTAGAGAAGGTCCCATATGAGGAAAGATTAAAGAGGCTAGGACTCTTCAGTTTGGAAAAGAGAAGACTAAGGGGGGACATGATAGAGGTATATAAAATCATGAGTGATGTTGAGAAAGTGGATAAGGAAAAGTTATTTACTTATTCACATAATATAAGAACTAGGGGTCACCAAATGAAATTAATAGGCAGCAGGTTTAAAACAAATAAAAGGAAGTTCTTCTTCACGCAGCGCACAGTCAACTTGTGGAACTCCTTACCTGCGGAGGTTGTGAGGGCTAGGACTATAACAATGTTTAAAAGGGGACTGGATAAATTCATGGTGGCTAAGTCCATAAATGGCTATTAGCCAGGATGGGTAAGGAATGGTGTCCCTAGCCTCTGTTCGTCAGAGGATGGAGATGGATGGCAGGAGAGAGATCACTTGATCATTGCCTGTTAGGTTCACTCTCTCTGGGGCACCTGGCATTGGCCACTGTCGGTAGACAGATACTGGGCTAGATGGACCTTGGTCTGACCCGGTATGGCCTTTCTTATGTTCTTATGTTCTTATGTTCTTATGTTAATTGATCCTGTTACCGTGGCGAGTCCGTAACTCAGAACAAAATGGCACCTGGCGGAAGCTGGGTGCACAGACAGGCATTGGGATGTCTGCCCTGAACTGCGTATGGGAATGCCCAGAAGAGCGCTCCCAGGAAGGTGAGAGGTCCCCTAAGAAGGAAAACCAGGTGGCAAAACCATGATGACCCTACCTGGAAAACCAGGGAAATGTTTCTATGCGTATTAGCTTCTGTGAAACCCCTTTTAAAATTCAACAGGACAAATGTTAATGTGGGTCCTTTGAGGAGAAAAGCTCAGAACTGAGCTCTCCAGCAGCAGCAGGCGGAAACAATGTCCCCACTGGAATTTCTGTCACTAGATGCAGGGTGGATTCGGAGCTATCCCAGGGCCTGCTCCAAAGGCCTCTGATGTCAATGGAACGACTCTCCATGCAGCTTTAAATCAAGCCCGTCTCGCATTGCTATGTCGCCAGTGCTGTGTTTTCCCCCTACGCTGACAGCAGCTATGTATTGCTCAGCCTAAGGCACTTTATGACAAAGAAAGAACAAATATAAAGTCTCCAAGGGTCAGCGCGCACAGGGCCTTGCTCTGTAAGATCAGCACTGAGCCGTGAAATTGGCAGTGGCCTCACAGCAGCAGGTTGGGGGACTCTTCTGCACTTCAAAGATCAGCATCTCCTCTCCGTCATGTAACACTGTCGTTTGTGGTGCTGGAGGTGGAGGAGACTAAGTGGCCTCTTTGTGAATGGCCCAGAATCCTGGTGTGAGGATCTGGGCCCTTGGTGCTGTACGTTTTCCCCAGGGCGTAATGTTTAACAAGCACTTGAGAGTTTGCCAGGAGATGAGGCACAAGCACCTGGCTCATTCTGGGTCTGCTCTGGCATCCAGCTCCCCCAGGGCCTGCTCAGATGCCTAAGGCGAGTTCTCGCCTTTCATTTGCCACCCTAGTAACCTGAGACCTCTTTCCCCAGGGGTCCTGTTCAGCATTGAGGTGATGTCATCCCACTTCGCGGTCAGGGACTATTGGAGGGGCTTCTTCTCTGCCACCTGCGGAGCCTTCATGTTCCGCCTGCTCGCCGTCTTCAACAGTGAACAAGGTACAGGGACCAGCGCTAGCTGAGCGATCGGAGAGGGGCACAAGGAGTGGTGGGATAGCCCATGAGTGAAGAGAAGGTCAAACCACACATGGGTATCCGTGTGCACAGCTGGGCTGCCCCATCACTGAAATAGCCCTCCTCCAGTCCTACCGCCTTGTGCTGGGAGCCTATGAGATATGCAGCATCTGGCTGGGTCAGAACTTGGAGGTGAGACCTTAGCTGGGAGGTTGCGTCAGGAGCTACAGATACTTAGTGCAGAGTTATTCTGCTGATTCACACTGGCAGTCAGATCGGGTGGATCCTATTAGTTCCAGCTCCGCAATATCTAAGGGACGAGGGTCCTCTTTAAAACAGAAGGAACAAGGGGAAGGGACTGTAGAGAACTCATAAGGACAAACCTGATATTCTGGCTCAAATCCATCTCAGCTAGTTACATTCTATCTTACTATATACCTCCTGCACTTTGCATACAGTATTCTCCTCTTCCTACCCAAAAGTGTTGTGTGTGCTTTTGTCACGTGCTGTTAAACAACTGCTGGGCCCAACCCCAGAAGTAGCTGCATTTTAATGGTGGTTGAAAGATTCCTTTGTAAAGCAGTCTGTAGTTGGCAGAGTGCTTGCTATCCTTCAGGATGAAAGGTGCTCCGTTCAGGCAGAACGGCATTTTTTTTCTTTTTTTAAACAAAACCCTGGACCAGAAAATAATTCATCTTTCCCCTGACTGAGGTCAGAACAACCCAGCAAAAGACACTGATCTTTGAAAGGAGACTGGCAGGCTCTAGGCTGTTTTGGTCCCGTATCCTGCTAAAATCAGCTCGTTAATAGCGCATGATGCATCTTTTGTGTCCTGGATGCGGCTGACAGAACCACGGTCTGGTCCCCGGCGGTGCAATTTCAGACATGGCCCTGCTTGAAAACAGTTGATAAAGCCACCTGCAGTGCTGGCCAAAAGCATTCCAGGCAGACCGAATGAGGCTCATATTTGCGGCAGTGAAACTGAAATGACTCTGCCAGCCCAGCCTCTAACGGCTGTTTGTTCGCAACATAAAAGCACCAGCCATTTGGCACGACTGGCCGCCGTTGGTGCCACCACAGGTCAGGGCTGAGCTGCATCGGCAGAGCCGTGTCTGTGGACTGGAACAGGGGGCTGAGATGGGGGGGCTGCAGGTCATGGCTGAGCTGCCTGGGAAGAGCTGTGGTTGGGCAGACTGCAGAGCCCCAGATGTGTTTCTGTCTCCCGCAGTTTTATGAGCATCAAACGTCACCTCATTTCTCCCCTTGCCTTTAAACCGTCAAAGAAAAGGCCAGAGTCTGAGTCACACCGAAACGATCGTGGGGGGATGGGGAAGTGCCGGGCGCTGCTAGCATGTCTTGGGAGGCTGTGAGATGCCAGCTCCACATGGAAATCCAAAGCAGCCAGCCAGGCTAACCCCCAACACTGCTGGCTGGCTTGGGCGAGTGCCTTAGCGGCAGAGCCGTGCTCTGAGAACCCATCCGTGGGCGGGGGGCATCCCCCCAACATGTGCCTGGGAATCATCTTCCACTGGTGGGGCGGGCTCTTCCGGGCTGTGGGTCAGCAGGTACCGTTCTCCGCTGCACAGGTGGGGATGTAAATATCATGTCACCATGGAGGCTGGGCTCTGGTTTGCCCCCATCCCAGCACCACTCGGGCTAGTCCGCTGGCACAGGCCGGCTGCTGCTGCCTCTGACGAAATCTGTGATATACACTCAGCTCCCTATTGGCTAATCAGGGGCACCAGAACAGGGGGGGCCAGTGGCTATGGCCCCCCCTTCTTACCAGCTGTAAGAGCGAGCGATGGGGAAGAGGGGACAGAGAAGAGCAAGAGGGTGGCGGGGCCTCGGGGGGAGAGGTGGCGTGAGCGTGGGGGCTCAGGGGGAAGGGGCAAAGCAGGGATGGGGTCACAGTCCAGACGCCTATGGCCCCCCCACTTTTAGGGCGCTTCCACCGCTCCCGTGGCTAATGCTAATGGAACTGGAGGGTGCCTGGGGTGTCCGTGGTCATGACTTCCGACTCTTTCTCCCAGAAACCATCACTGCTCTATTCAAGACCAATTTTAAGATTGATTTCCCATTTGATCTCCCAGAGACCTTCTTCTTCATGGTGCTCGGGTAAGAGCAGGTCCTTTTGTTCGGTGCAGAGGTGTCACTTTCCAAGGAAGGGGGGCCAGCCCAGGGGAGGGCTTGCTGCCCTGGGGCCTGGCAAACGGCCGCTGTGAGCAAGTTACCGAGGCAACACTCTGCCATCGGTACAACGGACACGCTAGCAGCGCCCTACCGCACCGGGGGGGGGGGGGGGGGGGGGATGAAATCTATTAAGAGCTGGGAGGTGCTGTAGCTAAAGTCACTAGCCAAACCTGGGAATTGCTACATTCATGGTCTCTTTATGCCGCGGCATGAATATGTCTGGCGATGACCTCAGCAGGTGCGCAGACCTGCCTTGGAGGACGCAGGCTGCTCTCGGGGGAGGCGTGGGGGGTAATTCCTGCTCTTCGGGCTCTTCTCTCGGCAGGGGGATCTGTGGGATTCTAAGCTGTGCGTATCTCTTCTGTCAGCGCTGGCTCCTGGGCTACGTCCGGAGGAACACGGTCACCGCCAAGCTGCTGGCTACAGAGTAGGCGTTCTGGAGGGAGGGGCGCTCTCAGGAGGGGGGGCTGGTCCCAGAGTGCAGCAGGACCGGAGCCGTGCAAGCCGTGCGTGTGGCCGAAGTGTGTGGTTCTCTGCCCTGGCCCTGTCGTCTTGTCCCTCCAGCCTCCGCACCCTCCGTGCTGGGCTGGATGTCATCTCCCACCGGATCCGTCCTGGTTCCTTGGCTCAGTCCCCAAGAGGCACCGGCACCTGCCTGCCTATTTGTTCCCTCTAACCAACCATTGGCAGCGAAGGCTCCGTGTTGGAGCGTTCTTGGCATGCTCGGCTTCTGCGCTGCCCACAAGGGGATGGTTTGTCTCCTCCTCCTCCTCTGCTGCAGGAGAGAAAGGAAACCTCCCTCCTGCTCCAGAACCTTTGCTGGCTTTTCACCCTAGGGAGAATTCATGGGCCCATTGCAACTTGGCAACCCAGCCTGTGTGACCTGCCATCTCCCTGCCCCTCCCTTTCCCCTGTCGTTCAGAGAGCCCCACTCCAGGGTCGCCGTGTGATGTTACATGTCACTGATCTGCCTTTTTCAGCAAGCCCATTTATTCCTCCCTGGTGGCCCTCCTGCTCGCCTCCATCACATTCCCTCCCAGCCTGGGGCACTTCATGGCATCCAGGGTAAGTATTGGCCTATCTCGGGATCCCCTCGCCTGTTCTCTGACCAGTGGGGATCTAAGCACTCACTCCAGGGTGGAGAGCAGGGGCCTTTTCCAACCAGCTCTGAAAGACGGGCCACACTGTGGAGAGACAAACTCCCCCCTTCCCGGGGTCTGCCTTTACTAACAAAGTAAACTGTTATCTTCTCACTAAAGTCCAGCTCCAACCTTCTCCCCAGGCTTGGCTGCACCTATGGCTCCTCTCTCCAGACTCCTCAACCCACACCCTACGTCCTCTCTGCCTCCCACCCAAGATCCCTCTGGCAGGGGAGCAGTCCCCTGAAGCCTGTATTTTCCCTCAGTCTGGTCTTCCAGGCTTAATACAGCTGGTAGGTGTAGCAGGCTGGGGCCATCTATGGAGCTACTCCTGATTTACACCAGTGCGGGTGACAAGAGAGTCAGACTGTGTCTGAACACAATAGTGATTCACAGCATCTCCTCCTCCTGTGCAGGGAAGTGCTTAGACCTGTCTCCTCCTTTCCCAGCTCAGCATGAAGGAGCACCTCACCTCCCTCTTCGACAACCAGACGTGGGGCCTTCTGTCCCAGAACGCATCGCTGGCCAGGCCTCCTCAAGTCGACCCTGAAAACCTGTGGATTGAGTGGTGGGAGCCCAGCATCACCATCTATGGCAGCCTGGTGCTCTTCCTGGTGATGAAGGTATTGGCCCCGTTGAGGTCTCCGTGAGATTGGGTACCATGGGTCTGATTCTACAGGAACCTCAGCGCTCTGAGGAGTCAGGAGCCCCTTGCTGGATCAACCCCTGGGTCCTTCAGGGAGAGCCAAGAACATGCAGCCTCATGGAGCAGAGATGGGAGAGGAAAGTCAAGGACCCAGTGGAGTCTGATAGGGGATACAAGGTGGCAGCACCTGTGCGTAAACCAGAGGGCTCCAAGGTTGTGCCATGTGCACTGGTTGGAGGGGAAGTGCCCTTGTGAAGGGCCTAGGAGGAGAAGTCTCTGGTTCCTGTTGGGGAAATGTCCCGGTTACTCTTGTGTGATTCAAGGGGAAGCATAGCCAGCAACTCCTGTGCTCCCTCTCTGTGTCTTCTGGCAAGGGCCTGAGGGCCAGAAGAACCAGATCTCCCATGTAATGTTTGGCCAGGTCAGCTGAGACCAGCTCAGCACAGCTCCTCCGAGCCAGTCCTTTTGGGCCCTCCGGCAGAGCTGTCACCTCGGGGCGATGAGGGTCTGGCTGTGACCGCTGACGTGGTAATGTGCAGGGTGTATGCGCAGAGCAGGGCCTGCTGCTGGATGGAGGACTCTGCAAACTGGTTTGGTGGCTGGAACCCCACCACCATCGCGGGCTAGGGATGGCTGGAGTGGGTGCACGTGGGTGGATCTCACTCGCTCCTGCTCTCTCGTTCGTTCAAGTTCTGGATGCTGATCTTGGCCACCACCATGCCGATGCCAGCTGGGTACTTCATGCCGCTCTTTGTATACGGTGAGACCACTTCGCCCTGCCCTTGCACCCATTTCTGATTGTCCTTATTACCATAACAGGGAATAAGGGCTGCCCATTGGACCAGCCCTTTATCACTCAGAGCTCAGAGGAGGCTGCTGGGATCTCTCGACACGCAGAGCCCTGGCTCTGCAGAAGGGTCGTGGAGAGAGGGGAAAGCAGCAAGTGCTTAGACCAGCAAGATCCACCCCCGGCTCCTGGGAACTTTGGTTCCTGCTCCGGTGGCACGTACACTCGACAAGTCCTGGGCATTTGCGCTTCTGTCCCAGAGGTGCCCACTAGGGGGTGGGAACGTGAGTCCCTGACCTTTAGATCAGAGCGGCTGGATTCCAGCGGTGAACGTTTTTCCAGGTGCTGCAATCGGGCGTTTGGTGGGGGAAGTGGTCGCCTTTCTCTTCCCTCATGGTATCCAGTCGGACGGCGTAGTTAACACCATCACTCCGGGAGGCTACGCACTGGCCGGTAAGTCTCTAGCACGTGACCTCAACTCAGGAGTGTGGCTACAGGCTTCGAATAACGAATGAGGCTGCAGCGGTAGGTGCCTTTGCAGGGTGGCTCCAGAATTTAGTGTATCACTCCATGTTTCTGGGGTGGTCTCCAGGATCCTTCTGTCTCCCCCCATTCCTTTCCCTTTCCAAGGCCCCGGTGTGCTGCGAGCTGGACCCAGCTCCGCTCCACCATGGCTTGCATGGCCTGACAACCAGCGAGAATGACGCAGGAGGATGCGGGAGCTGGACACGAGCACCCTGGCAGACCCACCCCTCCCGCCCCGGGTGCTGGGCAGCAGCGGGAGGTAATTACCCTTTGTATTGTCCTTCTGGCAGGGGCGGCAGCATTTTCAGGCTCGGTCACCCACACCCTGTCCACTGCCCTGCTGGCCTTCGAAGTGACCGGGCAGATCGCCCATATCCTGCCCGTCATCCTAGCCGTGCTGGTTGCCAACGCTATAGCCCAGAAGTTCCAGCCCTCCTTCTACGACGGCACCATCATCGTGAAGAAGCTGCCCTATCTGCCCCGGATCAGGAGCCGACACATTGGGTGAGCCCCTGGGGAGATGCTGCTGCCACCTGCTGCCCCTCCGCTGGCCTGGCGCTGGGTTGGCGCAGGTGCAAGAGGGGCAGGGTAGGCAGCCAGCCAGAGCCGGAGGGGATGGAGCCCCACACCACCGCTGCTGGGTAGCGAATGCAGCGCCTGGCACAGAGGCAGAGCTGAGGCAGGAGAGGGGCCCTGGCGTACCGTGAGTTAACAGATCAACCACAGGGTCCTCAACTCCCAGGGCCATCCCCGCATCAGTCTTTGGTTCCTGGCTCTGGCTTACCCCGGCCTCCCCGGTGGTGATGGTTGTCCAGAGGCCTCGGCGCTGGGTCAGAGGAGAGCGCTCTCCCCTTTGCCCTGGCTGACCCTCGGCCCTTCCATCCCCAGCTCCTACAGCGTGACCACGCGCCAGTTCATGAACACCCACTTTGCAGTCCTGGCCAAGGGCGCCAGCTTTGAGGAGGTCCTCAGCGTCGTGACCTCTACCGACGACCTGGAGTACCCCATTGTGGAGAGCACAGGTACCGCGCCACAGCGCGCCCGGAGACGGGGCCACGGATCCTGCTGGCCCTTCCACTTCCCTCTGTCCCCCAGGCCCATGGCCATCTCTGTTTCTCCTTCCTTCCCCTCGCCCCTCTCCCTTTCCCCCGGAGCTGGGCCCTGGGCAGCGAGAGACAGACCCGCTTCCTAGTCTGGCAGGGATGGAGCACCTGGTGTGGTTCCCTTTATTGATGTGGCTGGCGTTTCTCCTTGCTGCCCCGGGCCAGAAGGGTGGGAGCGAGCCGGTGACATGAGCAGCTTTACCTTGGCAGAAGAGCATCCATGGCTTAACAGAGCCCATGGCATGGAGCTGCCTCCCTGGATGCAGCCCCCATGGTGGGCAGAGATGTGCCATCAGCCTGGGCCTAGGACCATGAAGTGGTCAACCGGTGCCAGGGATCTGAGCTACCCTTCCAGCTCCTCCCATCGCCTGTCTCCTTCCCCCCTAGAGTCTTTGATGCTGGTGGGCATGGTGCAAAGAACTGAGCTGGTCAGGTACCTCCAGACCCACGATGAAGCCAAGCCATCCCCCCAGGAGCCAGGGGAGAAGGTAGGTTCAGAGCACTCATCCCCCTGCGGCGCGTACGGCCCCGGGAGAGCCCCTCCAGCCAGCAGCTCTTAGCACAGAGCGGGTGTGGGTGTTGGGGAACCAGTGTCCGGCCAGACCTGGGAGGGAACTGGTGAGATCCCCGGGCTAGAGGCTGCAGGTCGCCCCCTCTGTCCGGTCAGCCCCCCTTAGAGCCTCTTCCCTTCTCATCGCTTCAGCCCAGGAGTGATGGGAGAGGCTCTTCAGTCCCGGCAGCCCGGGCTGGATTGTTCAGTGCAGTCCATTAGAGCGCTCGCCCAGTCTAGCGAGGGCAGGGCAGGGGGTCACCATGGGTCAGTCCCAGTTTCCTTCCGAGACAATTGGGTGGCTCCATGTCGCACCCGTGGCCCTTCCGGAGCTGTATCCCCTCGGAGCGCCCCTTCTGCAAAGCGGGGTTCAGTGCCTCAGGCTGCCATGTGCTGACACCGAGGCCACATCCCCAGAGACGCCAGCCCAGGCAAGAGGCTTGCGGGGGCGTTCGACCCTACCCCAATATCACCGCTGTTGCCCTGCTGAGACCACGCCCACTGCTGAGGCTCCACCCTCTTAAAGGGGCAGCACCTGGCAATCCATAAGGTATCCGACCGCAAAGGCACTTCGCCGAGTCCTGTCCCCGTGGGAGGCAGCGTGTGGGTGGGACATGCCCCCGAGAGCGCTCTACGAAAGCGGTGCCACTGCCATGGCCTCCTCCGGCCTGTCAGTGCCCACCCCCCGCTGTCTTCCCCGACAGCCTCGCTCCAGCGGGACGCTGGGGGATGACTGCGCCATCGAGCCAATAACTCTCCAGCTGTCACCTTGGACATCTCTGCACCAGGTAACTGGGCGGGAGGAAGGGCTCTGGGGAGAGGCCAGGCCTGGCAGGAGAGATGGGGCTCACAAGGATCAGACTCATTGCTGGGAGCCGCCTGCCTTGCCCGAACCTGCTGAGCAGAGGCGGCAGCTGACAAACCATCCAGGGGTGCCAAAGGCTATCAAAATACAGCCCCAGGCCATGCTTGTGCCTGCCAGGGCCACTCGGGGGCGGGGGGGGGGGAGTGGGGCAATTTGCCCCAGGCCCTGCAGGGGCCCCCACGAGAGTTTTTCGGGGCCCCTGGAGCGGGGTCCTTCACTCGCTCCGAGGGCCCCGGAAAACTCTCGCGGGGCCCGGGCCCCCGGAGCTTCTTTCACTCCGGGTCTTTGGCAGCGGGGGGTCCTTCGGGTCCTGGTTCGGTGGTAATTCGGCGGCAGGGGGCCCCCGCCGCGGGTCTTCGGGGCAGTTCGGCGGCGGGTCCTGGAGCGGAAGGACCCCCCGCCGCCGAATTACCGCCGAAGCGGGGGCCCCCTGCCGCCGAAGACCCCAGGCCCCCTGAATCCTCTGGGTGGCCCTGGTGCCTGCCCCCTACCTGTCCTGCTGTCAGGCCTTTGTACTAGCCCCGTTTACCCAAGAGCCTCTGTTCAGGTGGAGATGAGCACCGGCCACGTGCTAAGACCTGGTGCATTGGTTGCTTGGAGAGCTTGTCTGTTTCATGTGCAGATGATTGTCCGTGTGAGCTTGGGTCACCATGGCATGAATGTGGTATAAAGACCCAGCTAGATGGATCGGCTGCAGCGAGAGAGACAGCTGCCAACATGCCCCCCACTGTTACAAAGTTCTGAGTCCAGCCGGGATTTGTTTTACTACATGGGCTCCGTGTCCTCTGCAGGGGCCGCTCCCTGCACGGTTCTCAGCAGAGGCGGCTGGACGCCCTGAACTCGCCTGGGGCGGGTACACAAGGGCGCAATAGGGGAAGCCCAGGGCCCTGCTACCCTGGGCAGCTCCAGGCTTGTGTGGCCCTGCCAGCTCCACGTGAAGAGGGAACCGTCGGGCGCAGGGGGGCAGGAGGGCTCTGCTGAGAACTGGGTGGCGCTGCCCTGCCACGTCACACTCGCCGCTCCTTCCCTTCCAGGCTCACAACCTGTTTGAACTGCTGAACCTGCAGCGGGTCTTCGTCACGTCCTTGGGGCGGGTCGTCGGGGCCGTCTCTCGGAGCGAGGTAGGGGCTGGGGCCAGCCGGGACTCGGGGCTGGGGGAGAGCTGCCTGCGGGGGATGGCCAGGGGCCCCAGGACCCATCCTGGGCGTGCAGGAGGTGACTGAATGGCTATCGAGTCCCCGGGGCGGGGAGGAGCACGGAGCCAGGCGGGGGCACGGCCTTGCCCACCTGCCGCTTTCTCTTCCAGATGAAGAAGGCGATTGAAGACCTGGCAAATCCGAAGACATTGAAGTGAGCGATTCGGAGCCTGGGAGAGCAGCCCCTTCCCCCTCCTGTGCAGCGGAGCGTGGGACAGGGGATCTCGCTGGGGCCCTGAGATCTCAGCAGCAGGGGGGCGGTGCTGGCAGGCGTCTCCCCACTTATTTTTTGTAAATGGAAATGGATTTGAAAGCTCCCCCACCCTTCCTGCTCCCCCCGCAAGGAGCCACGGTTGTGAGAGCAGAGGCCACACCTGGACCTCTCTGGCCCGGGGACCCTGCCAGCCGCTGGCAGCCCTCGCCCACCCTGGAGACACGATAACACAGAGCTACCCAGGGACAAACACCTTGGCCCACAGACTGTCAGCGCGGAGGGCAGGCCCAGGCTGCAGGGTCTATTGCACTGTGAAATGTGCATGCGCCATCCTGAATTTAGTGCCTGCTGCCCTCTCGGGGCCGGGCCCAGGACTCTGCTACTTAGCAAGCCCTAGGAGAGATGCTCCTTGAGCTCAAGGGGTCGGGGCTTGTGCTTCGGGCAGCGAAAGGGCCTGGCTCCTGCCGTGTACGTCTGGGTTTGGACCTGCCTGCGTTGAATTCTCCTGTAACATGACGTGCCGCCCTTACTGTGCAATTGCTCCCTAACTGCAAGGGTGCAGGGTAAGCCAGGAACAGGGTCGCACGAGCCCCGAGGAGCCAGACCACCCCTTGCCTGTCCCCAGAGCAGCCAGGCTGTTGGGGGGGATTCGGGGGGGGGGGCTCCTTTGAAATCCCTTGTTCCCAGTCACGGCACGCAGTAAATCAGAGACGAGGGCCAGCAGGGGCGGAGCTCTTGATCCTTTGTATTTCTCTGGGGACAGGGAACGCGGCGGGGAAAAGGCGTCACAGCCGTTGCAGCCCTCGGGGGACCCGCTCCCCTTGTCCCTGCTGATGCAGGAAGCGTTGCCAAGGTGCACACAGTCTCCACGCAACAGTAGGAACCTGCTAGGTGACAAAACACACAGTGCCAGGCGTGATGCCCGCTCTGCCGGCTGGGCAGCGGCTGGCTGAAGGGAGGTGGGCTTAGGAGCAGCCCTAAGGGGAGGCAGCGGCACCCAGCAGCAACAATCATTGCACGTGCCAGCCGCCTGCTTTACAGAAGCCCCCTGCACGGGAGGAGATCCCGTGGGATGCAGCCCCCGCCCTGAGCGATGGGCGGGAACCTGCCAAAGGTGCCAGGCGTAGTGGTGCCAACATACGAAGTCTTTTCAATTAAAATATAACATTTACCTGTCCCCCCTTCTCCCTCCCCCCAGTGGGCTAGCTGAAATTTTTCTCATTTGTATCATTCCTCCTCCCCCCCCAAAATGGTGGTATGTGCCCTGGGGGGGTGGGGGGACAGCCATAGGGCCTGCGCATTGAGGTCAGAGAACCAAAGGCAGCTGCGCACAGCAAGGGTGTGGGGTGGGGCTGGCTGGAGGAAGGGCCTGGCGTGTAGTCGAGGTTGAGCCCGTTGTCACCACGGTCCCCGAACCGCGCTGTGGCCCGGCCCTACCCAAGGCTGCAGCGCAGTGAGGGGGCATGGCTGTGGCTGAGGGACGTAACCAGCATCCACACGGCAGCTGGGCCCTGCAATCAACTACGCTCCTGTAGAGAGGAAGGACCAAACTGACTGGGTTTGTAGCATTTCCGCCTTTAGGAGCTTAGGGGAATTAGACATCCCCACCCCCCTGCCTCGATGGAATTTGGGTACCTAACCCCTTTAGGCGCCTTTGAAACGCCCAGCCTGAGACCAGGATGACTTCCTAGTACACGCCAGCTGCTCGCTAGCCAAACACCAAAGCCCCTGGCCCTGAGTGGCTTGAGAACGCAGCTCTGCAGCGAGCTGGAATTGCAGGGGGGAGCGCAGAGACGCGCCCCTGTTAAACCAGCCGGGAGCTCGTCTGAACTACGTGGAGACAAGAAGCCAAAGCGGCGGGTGCCGGCTTGCACACAGACCACACGCCCACGTGGCTGGCTGGGAGCGCTGCGGGTGGCCGGCTGCCGGCTGAAGCACAGACACTGAACACGCGCGGATGCGGATGCTTCCCCTGCTCCCCTGCTGTCCCAGCCCTCGGGGAACCCACCGGGGGACGGAACGGGTCTTGGTCTTGCAGCGATTCTCTCAACGCAGCTCAGCAGCCTTGGCCGAAGGAAAATCAATCCAAGCCCCAGACTTGGTGCAAATGGCGCCAGTCCAGCAAATGCCGCCTCTAAAGGGCCCAGCAGCCCCGGCCCTCCAGGCTGCCCCAGCGGTCACCGTTGGAGGGATGCTGTTGGTGTCAAACCAGTAGGTGGCTTCTAATCCCTGCTCCCAGCAGCATCCAGAGCTGGAACCAGCCACCTCGGCAGGGCCCCTCGCTCCAGCCTCAGGGCGGCCCCGTCCCCCCTTCCTGTCCCGGGGTGGGGCGGGGGACCTAGTTATAAAACACTTCGTCCTCCGAGAGGGAGCTGCTGTCCACGTAGTGCAGGGAGCTGCTGAGCCGCGTGCTCTCCCGCTCTCTCCCCGCGCAGGCCTGCTCCTTCTCCGAGTCGTCTGCCTGGGAGCTCCCGGTCCGGGGGGAGCCGCAGGGGAGAGCCCCGGGGAAGGGGTGGGTCGAGTTCCACCTGTCCGCTCCGGCGTGCCCCCAGGGGATGGGGGAGGTGTGCGGGGAGGAGGAGCAGGCGGGCAGGCTGCCTTCCAGGTTGGGGCTACTTATCACCTGGGGCCGCAGCAGCAGCTTCTCCTGCAGGTAGATGCTCTCCAGGTCTGAAAGCAAAGCAGGGGAGGGGAAGAGCGTGTTAGGGACTCAGCAGGGCAGGCGATTGTCTGCTGGCAGGGCCCGGAGAATGGGCAAGGACAGTACTTTCGGGAGTGGCCACCAATCCTGCGTGCCCAGCTTGAGACACCCGATTCCTTGAGGCGCTCATCACCCGTGGCTCCAGCTGGAGTTGCTGGCTCCTTGGTCCATCCAGGGCCCCAGTCCTGCCCTCAGCTCTGGGTGTCACCCGGGGCTTGCGGAAGGGGATCCCCCAGGGATGCAGCATTGGCCTAGCGCAGGGGGGTGGCCAGGCTGCCCCTGTGCTCCATGGCCCCCAGCTGCCCAAACACCCCCCTTGGAACAAGATGACAGACATGGAGCCAGGGACCCACCCCTGACTGATACAGGACACCAGCAAGGATGGCCCCGAGGGACCCTCCTGAATCTGTTACATGCAGGGCGGGCTGGGGAGCAGCAGGAGCCCTGCAGGGCTGCTCATGGCAGAGAGGAGGGGGAAGGTACCTTGAAGCTGTACGATCTCCTGGGAGCTGTCCCCGTAATTCATTTCTTCGTCGTCTAGCGAGGACCAGGCGCTCAGGGTGGCCTCGGTGATGGCGAATTGTTCAGCAACCCCTGGGCAGGAGCGTGGGAAACCAAACACAGGTTACAAAGGGAGGGGATTGATACTGGGCTGTGTCCTGAACCTGGCTACACCAAGGTAAATCTGGAGTGACAGCACTGAAATCAGAGCGAATCTGGATGCACACCAGTGTTCCCAGAAGAGTCTGGCTCGTCCCCGGCAAACCAGCAGAATTCTATCGCCAGGACATAGGAGGTCCCAGAGTGGATCCAGCCATGCTCCATCCAGTCCAGTGTCCTGTCTCCAGCCGGGACCTGCACCCTGCTCGGGGGGAAGGTGTGATGGGGGATCACGGTATGGAAAACACTGAGATCCTCTGGAGGCAGTGAGGCTGAGGGAGCTCTAGCTGGGTCAGGCCCAGGAGTCCTCTGCATGGGTTACCATTTGGCTGACAGCTAAGGGACATGCCAAATGCATGGGTGTCACGGAGTCCCCGGGCGATGCTCTGGAACTGCTCCCCACAAAGCCAGTCAGGACTTTGGGGAGCCTCCTCTCCCTTGGAGCAGACTGTCTGCAGGGCAAGAAGCTCACACGGCTTCACCTCCTGGGTCTCTCCTTGGAGCATTCAGCATCCTCTGCCCCTCCGTGTGCTTCCCACAGCGAATCTGCCGAGGTGGGGTCCTGGGGAAGCCAGAGGGTCCCGCACCCCCACTTCACAGTCAGACGTGACTCTCAGCCAGCCAGTAACACAGAGGTTTATTAGATGACAGGAACAGGGTCTAAACCAGAGCTTGTAGGTACAGAGAATGGGACCCCTCAGCTGGGTCCATTCTGGAGCCCAGCGAGCCAGATCCCCACATCTGCCCTCACTCCTTGTTCCCAGCCAGCTCCCAACTAAAACCTTGTCCAGCCCCTCCTCCTCTGCTGAGTTCCTTTCCTGGGCCAGGAGGTCACCTGACCTCTTTGTTCTCCCCCATCTTTAGCATCCCCTTGCAGGGGGAAGGGCCCCGGCCATTAGTTGCCAGGAGACAGAGGGTCGGCCAGAAACTGAGGCCCCCCCCACAGTATTCAGAGGAAACATTAAGAACAGTCCCACTTCATCACAACGGGCACTGCTCCCTGCCATTCTCCCCAAGGGATGCCCCCGTGCCCAGCTATTTGCAGTGCTCTGTCACACCACTGCACAAGCAGAGTCGCTGCTGGTGCATTCACTGCCCGCCCCTTTCACCAGCACAGATTATCCCCTGCAGCCTCATTGGCCTGGCAGCTCCCCCCTGCCCACCCACCTGCTGCAAAGCGTGCCTCCCTCAGCTCGTCCGTGAGGTAGGAATAGTGCTCTTCCTCCGTCAGCCACGGCTCGCAGCCCACCCGGGGGGCGCTCCAGCCTTTCCACTCGATGAGGTGGGCCACCCGGCCGTGAGCCATGGCGGTGGGCTTGGTGATGTGGTCCTTTATGGTCTGAACTAACCCTAAAGCAGAGACGGGAGGAGCTGGATTGAAGCGGGCGGGATTCAGACTAGTGGGATCAACGTACCAAGACATGGTGCTGAAGGAATGTCCTGCATGACAGTAGCCAGCCCCCAGCCAGCCAGCCCCACTCACCACAATCCTCTCCTACAGCAGCTGGCTTGGATTTCTGCTGGGGCGACCCTAAGGAGCTGCTCAGGAATCTAGAGGGGTCATTTATAAGATGTTGTCTGATTTGGGATAGAGGGACATTGACAGAGCTGTGGGTGGGACCTGAGGTGGAGGAGCGGGGGCTGTGGGTCAGGATTGAGGGGCACTGGCAGAGCTGTGGGTGGGACCCATGGCTGGCCCCAGTCAGCTGACACAGGCTTGTGGGGCTTGGGTGGTGGGGCTATAAAAGTGCCGTGCAGACATTCCCAGGGCTAGAGCCTGAGCTCTGGGCCCCCATGAGGAGGGAGGCCAGCCATGGGTGTCTAACGGCCGTGTGGACGTACCCTTTCATTTCGTGCCAGGAGGTGCTACCTTGCACTACACAGAATTTCTCTTCTCAAGAGTGAAGTTAGCATTGACCCCAGCTCAGCTACAGCACAAACAGCAGCAGCACCATACACCTCCGCCCTGTCCTGGAGGATCTGCCTCTGGGGCCAGAGGGATAGTCAGGCTCCAAGGCTCATCCATTCGATGGCCTTTTTGCTGAGTGCCAGCTGGGATGATGGTCACCAGTTCACTAGGAACTGGACTGAGACCCCTCAAATTCATCATTACATATGGGCCAGTCTTCAGATATTCACGGCTCTTAATGACCTGGGTAGGATCCCAATTTACTGGTGCTAACATTTTGGACAGCTCACCCAGGGGTGATTCCAAAGCCAAGTGAAGCCCCCGAGGGAATGTCTACATTGCAATTAGACGCTCGGGGCTGGTCTGTGCCAGCTGACTTGGTCTCACAGGGCTCGGACTAGGCAGCTGTTTAACTGGTTTTCCAGGCCTTTCGGACTCTGCCGGGAGCTCTTGCAGCAGGGGAAACAGGAAGAGCTGCCCCTCATATGCAGGCATGGCTGAGGAAGCAGCCACTTTTATAAATCCGAGGAAGGGGCGTGGCTAAAGCATTGGCCACGCCTCTGAATGGCCCTAGCCCCACCCAGAATTGGGGAGCGGATAAGAAAAGCCTCCAGCTGACGTGGTTGTTTAAGAGACCTGCTGGCCCAGCCCTAAGCGTCTCCTGTGCTCTCCAGCTCCTGGTGCCTTGCTAAAAATCACCATTTCTGCTATTTCACCATTTTTATCATAAACTTCACGGTGGTTTTTCCCCTTGCTAAGCCAATAGGAAGCTCCCCACGGTCTCATGGGATTTCCAGGGGCTCTGGGTCCTGAAGACCTGACCCCTGGTCACAGCGCTGCCCCCTGCATCGCCCCGGCTGTGAGCCGTGTTCCCCCAAATCTGTCTGCCCTGGGTCGCCTCCTGAGCAGGTTCTGTCTGTTGTGCTAATTGATGATGGAGAAATGCAGCCGTGGCGGGAGGCCATGGCAGGCGTCTCCCAGGGAGCCAGAGCCAGTCCCATGGAGGGCTCTGGAGACCCTGAACCAGACTCTGTGTTCGGGAGGGAGACGGGCTGCTGTATTTTGTATCATCTGGGGCTTTGACGGGCCGTGTGGCTCCGTTCCTAGATACAATGAATTGCAGAGCTCAGGCCTAGAGGTCGGGAATGTAGGGGTCCCTGGGGCCAAGTGTGTGTCTGGTGGGATGTGGCATCATCTCCTGGCCAGCTGCAGATGGGGGCGGGGTTCTGACAGCATCCGGGGGAGCTGTGCAATCACCTGAGGCCAGGTGTCCCCAGCAGTGGGGGATGACAGAGAAGACGCTAGATTCCCCCTTCCCACCAGCATCCCCTCAGTCGCTTGGGCCTGCTTCACCCACCGCTCGCCATCCAGGCGCTGCCCTTGGCTGGGCACGGAGAGAGCTGGGTGTTGTGTCCGGGCTGCCCTACCAGCTCCCCGAATGGCTCCATGTAGCCGTTGAGTAGGATGGGGAGGTGGGTTGGGACTGAGGGGCACCAGCAGCGCTGGGTGGGAGCCTGGACAGGGCTTTGGAGGCAAACAAATGGATACTCGTGATGCTCTGAGGGGATGGACCGGAGCCACGTCTGCCCCCTCCCCCCCACATGCCGTGCTCCGAGCAGAATCGTCCTGCTCCGGCACTGGGGCCCTTTCTCCGTGGCGGCTCTGGGAGCCGGGCCCTGGGCAGGCAGCCTCGGGCATTATTCCAGTGCCACCGGCCTTGTGGAGAAAAGGGAATCAGGCCAGCAGGGCCAGCCGGCTGGTGGTTTCCATGGAAACAAACACCTTATTAATCTCCACCACACACAATTAATTACGCCCGAGCTGGTGTGTGTGTGTGGGGGGGTGGACGGACGTGGCTGCTGCTGGAAGCAGATAAACTCCCTTCCCTCCTCTTCCCGCTTCAGGACCAAGGCAATTAGAGCTGCTCAGCCTGGCCTGTGGGGTCCTGCTGGTCTCTGGCCTGGCGGGGGAGGCTGCTTGTTGTCATGGGCCAGCGCTAGCTTCTTGCAGATCTGAGATGTGACAGGCGTGATGGCATTGACCAGAGGATTTGGCTGGCTCTACCCCTAGGCCGAGCAGTGGCCTTACTCCTACCAGAACTAAAGACCCGTTAGTCTCGTCAGCCTTCGATCAGGACTTAAGGACTCCCCATGCGGTGACGAGGCGGGGCGGGCTGTGTTAGCCCGTCTGGGACTCAGAGAGGCTGTGTTTATCCAGAAGCCTCACTAAAGAATCCCCTTTCTGTTCCCTGGAGCCGAGGCATGGCTCTTGTCCACCCCAAGGCCCGATCTGGCTGGAGGATGGGCGCCCCTGGACATCCCCTCAGTGGGGGTGGGATCGGGCCCCTGCTCCATTTGAACGAAGAATGAGGAGACCCCTTCAGGCGAACCTGAATCACCATGACTGCTCCGTCAGAAAGCCGGGATTCACCCCTGCCAACGACACGGGGGGCAGAGAAGCCCCCGCTGGGATCTCGGCTGGAAATCTGGCCTAGCTGCCCAGTCCTGCATCTTTGCACCACTGCTCCTCTGGGAGGCTGTGCTAGGCCGTCGTGCCAACCTGGGGCTCAGGGATGATGGAGCCTGGCAGGAGGGAGGGATGGTCTTTACCTACCCACCAGAGAGGAGGTCGCCAGGGCTGTGACATTGTAACCGCTGGAGCCGGATTTGGAATCGGAGAGGATCCCACTGGATGTCTTGAAACATTTCTGCAGAGGAAGGAGAGACGCAAAGGCTGGCAAGATGGGCTGGGTCAGCGGGGAGAGAGCCGAGTACCCTCAGCCAGCCCCACGTCTAAGAGAGGGGACCCATGCAGGCCAGGGATGGGGGCCTCCAGGGTGGGGGAGCCCCCAGAGGACCCAGCAGCCCATGGGCACTCAGGACTCATGATACAAGATGCAACGGCTGAGTGGCATTTTGCTGTGGACTTGTGAGGGGGGCTCGTGGGACCATGTCTAGTGTGCTCTGCTGCTGCAAAGGTGGTTGCAGAAGTTCCCGTGATGGTAACTCCAGGGGCAACTGTAGTTAAGTGGCCATCCTGGGGTTAACTGAGTTGCACAGAGTATTATGGGATGGAGCCATGCTCCATGCCTCCCTTCCTTTCCGATTTAGTCTGGCTTAGCTCACCCTGCCCCTCCCCCCCATGCTCTGGTACGATGCAGTTAAATAAAGCAGCAAGTTCCCAGCCTGCAAGCGGGTGAGTAGACTGATCTTTGTTGCTGAGCCAATCCTACAAAACTCACGGAGATGTGCGCTGGGAGGGGGGACATGCTCAGTGTCTGCCAGGTACCTCCCAGCTGTGCCCAGCCTACACCCGCTGGCACAGAGTCCCGAGATGGCAAGGGTCCGCAGGACCTCACTGTCCCACGGAAGCCCACTGGTCCCATTCAGTGTGAGGACCCTGTGCTGGCCTTGTGGCCCACCACAGCCTCCCCATCCCCGCCGGAGCTGAGCAAAGGCCAGCTGATGTGATCACCTTGAACCTACCCCCTCCACTTGCCACAATTTTCGAGGGACTTCCAACCTGGCCAACCCCCCTGCCCCCAAAAGCACAGCTTCTTGCATAGCAACCACCCCATGCATCCACTAGGGGGCACCACTTCAGCCACACCTGCCCTGCATTCTCCCAGGAGCTCAGCGTAGGTTCCCAGGCTGTAGAAGTGCAATGGGCCACCCAACCCACACTGACCTGCAGAGGGTCCCAGCAGAAATCCATCTGGTTTTCCTAAAACACAGGGGAGGAAACGAATTAAAACCGGTGCCAAACCCAGGGCTCCCCAGTCACAGCCCCGCTTTTGTTGCAGATTGGTCACGGGGCAGAGGGGAAACTGAGATTCCTGTAGCCCAAGGCAGCTCTCTGGGGTGGGGCCTGTCTTCTCTGTACAGCACCTAGCACAGTGGCTCCTTCTTCTGTCTTCCTTCCTCCTGGCTTGTTTTATTCATTCATTCCCCTCCTTTCCCCATTCCCTTCTTCTCCACTCCAGCAAGTCACTGCTTTTGTCTTGTTTCCCCCCTTAACCTTGACTGGGTGTGCTGGGGCCTGGAGCCGCCCCTGATAACATGGCCCATTCGGTGCTTGGCCTCACTGGAGAGGCTGCCAATAAGCACAGGCAATACGGATCCCTGGCCACTTGGCCTTTGTCTGAGCCACCAAGCTGCTGTTACATGGCCCACTGAACAGCCTATAATAGCTGATATTCCCTCATGAACGGGTGAGCGGCTCCCCCGCCTGTTTCCCATCCCTGAGTCATCCGCACTCCTTGCCAGGGGAACTCTCAAAGTGACCTTTCGGGCTGCAGGAAATGTTTAAACCCCCCTGCCCTGGGTGACCAGACAGCAAGTGTGAAAAATCGGGACAGGGGTGGGGGGTAATAGGCGCCTATATAAAAAAAAGCCCCAAATATTGGCACAGTCCCTATAAAATCAGGACATCTGGTCACCCTACCAGACCATTACAAGCCTCAAGGTTTGTTTGCCAAACAGCAACTAGAAGTCAGTTATAACAGCCACCCTCCCAGGTCATCAACAGGGTTTGAACCCAGGTCCTTCAGCAGCAAGGTACAGTTCTTTGGAGCGAGTAAGTGAACTCCATTAGGTAGCAGCAGCAGCAGCTGCCTGTTCGTCTCACTGAGGCCAAGCTGCTGGAAGGGGCCATAACACACACTGCATATCCCTGTAGCACTTGTGATGATTGTCCTGGGGTCCTGACTCTTTGGTTACCTTGCTGTTGTCCTTCTCCAGGGCAGCTGCGGGCACTTGCTGACTGTCATGGTGGGTGGAAGGAGGGCACTGTGGGTGGCTGGCGATGGAATATTCCTTCTGAGCACTTGCGAAGAATTCTGCAACCAAAGGAGAAAAGAGATGGGTAAGAGAGAGACGGGCTGGGCCTGGTAACCTTGCTTTGCTGTCTATTTACAGGGCAGTTATAAAAGAGAGGCTTGGAAAATTGGGGATGGGAGAGATGGAAAATTTCAACTTTTTGGCCCAAAATTGAACCCCAAAACTTTCAGTTTGGAAATGGTACTGTGGTGCCTCACGGGAGTTGTAGTTCAGCTGCCTCATGTCCCCATTCTCCTCTATAGGACAAGCTCTTCAGCCAGACTACATCTCCCATGATGCACTGTGGTCTCGCCTGCTGTGCCACCACAGCACATCATGGGAGTCCATGGCTCTGGTGCCTCATGGGATATGTAATTTGATGGGGAACTTGGCCCACAGAGGTGAATGAGGGCATGAAATGGCCAAACTACAACTCCCATAGGGCACTGGGGCAGTATTTCCAAATAGAAATATTTTGATTTTCTGGTGTTCAGCTTTTTGACGAAATGTCACCATTTTTCAAGGAAAGCCGACACTTTTTGTGAAAATTTTTGTTTAGTCGAAGACCTAATTTTCCATCAAAACCAGCTTACATGGAAAATTTTCCACTAAGTGTGACAGAGTGCTAGGAGCCGAGAGCAGACCAGCGTTCTGCTCGCTGAGGCACTAGCTAGTCCCCACTGGACTGGATTTAACTGGGGGGATGGGTGCTCAATGGTTTGATTAGATATGAGGCTGATGAGCTAAAGAGAGCAATCAACATACGAGCTGCCAACAGGTAAAGGCGAGGAAGGAAGTGCGAGGGGGGCGGCTGGCAGAAGCTGTGGGAGACAGGATCCTGAGATCTCTGGAGAGAGGGTGAAGGAGGCTGCTTACTTCCCTGGCATGTTGCTGGACTGGTGGAGGAGATCCAACAAATATAACACAGGTGCTTATAAACTTGGAAGCATCCAGCCTCTTTGGGTAATCCCGAGGGTGGAGAAGGGAGCCTGTTACACAGGCCTAAGTTATGGATCAAAATATGCCATTGTGGGCATCCAGAGTCTCTCTCAGTGGCTTCTATGCCACTTAATACTGTGTCTATCTATTCCCTCTGCTCCTCTCTGGCCCCTTCCACCTGACAGCCACACAGTGCTCCACAAACATTAATGGTTCGGCCTCACACTCCCCTTGTCAGTATTTGGGGAAACTGAGGCCCAACCTGCCAGGAGTGTTCCTTGGCAGGAATGGCCACCTCCCTCCCTCTTGCAGCAGTGCTCTTTAGTAATCCCAGCCCTTGGCCAGGCAGTTTGTACTTTGGCTTGTTCTGTGTTTGTACTGCACCTAGCACCACGGGGCTGGACCCCTAGGCGCTGCCTCAGTGCTGATAATCAATAATTATTCCAATTGATAGGCTTATTTTATTTAATTAGGCTTGAAAACCATTAATACATGTACTTATCTGGGCAGCATCGTTCCTGGTGATTGCATGCTTGATGGAAAGACCGGAATAAGTCAAGCAAGTGAAAAACTCAGCACAGGTGGAAGTTCAATGCAATTAGCAAAAATGCCAAACACAAGATCCTTAGAACCAACGTCCTACATGGAGCAAAGGCCTGGACAAATAATAAGTCCCTCTAGTGCAAACTGAACAGCTTTCAGTGCAGGTGACAGAATCAGCAACGAAGAGATCCCAGACCAGGCACAACTATCTACATCAACGCGAATGCTGCAGAAGAAAGGGTGGATGTGTTTGGAACACAGCACGATAATGGCTGAAGGAGAGTTACTTCATAAAAATGGTGGGGAAATGAGAGCAGGATGGGGGTAATTGGGCTGTTTGCCTGCTGCACCTAATAGCGTGCACAGACTGGTGATGATGAGAAAACACCTGCCCTTAAAGCTCTGGGAGCTAGCGCAGCAATTGACACACCTGGGCCATACAACAGATACATCAGATACAACTCTGTGTAGCCACACGCCAGGGCAATCAAATAGAGGAGAATTACCCGAGCCCACTTAGCCCCTAGCCATCGCTAATTCCATACCCAAAAGCAAGAAAGCCCATGCACGCTACAGTGTTCCCCCCGCACATCAATGCATTTGGAGTCGTTTGGACCAAGAGGAGAACACATTTTAAAGTTGAAGGCCCTTCGTGGGAAATGCCAGGCACAGCGGTGTTTGTGGCCCACAAAATAAATTGCGCGGCCAGGCAAGCAGCAGGAAAAGATCAGGAAGACAGGCAGGGAGGTAAAGTGTAACAGAGACGAGCAAGAGCCCCTGTGCTGGAGCTGTCTCTTCTAGGTGACCTGCATTAGGAAATATAATTGGGCCCTGGGCCCTTTCATGCTGGGATGGACACACAAGGCCCGGAAGGCAGCTTTGGATTTTTTCTCTTTGGTGCTTACTTTGCATTCAAAATTCAGGTCTTGTCCTCTCTGGGTTTCCAGGGCAACACTAGGGCTGGTTGGAGACCTGGTCAGATCCTAGCCTCAGGAGTGTCGTGCGAGTAAAAGCTGATTAACTGCGCGGGGGGTGAGGGGGAGAGGTGATTTTGTTCAGACTCTTTAAACCTCTTGGGTTTGCGTTGTGTTAAACAGGCATTTGAGTCAAACACGTGGTAAACGCTTGGGAACAAAAGTGTCTTTGCTAAAGCTCGGACACCTTCTCTGCTGGAATTTAAGACTGAAGAGCGCTGACACCCTCCATCTCTAGGATCTCCAAGGAGTTCTCCAGCAGAACCAGAGACGAGCAGACATTTCAAAGGGACAGAGTTAGGAAATGGACCTTTTCCAGCCTTCTTTATCCGTCCTCAGGAAGCAAAAAGGCCACAACCACTTCCCCTTCTCTCTTCACAAGGTCCCTTGGAGCCGTCTGGGTTCAGCATTAGCATGGAGCTGCCTTGTCCTTCCCCAGCAGTGCTCATCAGCCAGCGTCTGAGTGCACAACCAGTTTTGCCTCCGTCCCCACCAGCCGTGCCCTCCCAGGGGTTTGCTAGGGAGAGGATCAGCTAAGGAGGTACAGTCCCCTCCTAGCCCGTGTGGCATGTTCAGAGAGTGTTGTGGGGCCACAGCTACCCAGCAGGGGAAACTAGCAGAGCTGCTGATGGAGCCGGCTGACCATGCTGAGTCTGGAAAAGGGAGCCCACGGCCTGGTTCTCTTCCACCCTCATCCACCTGCTCGGGGAAGGTGTCCCCTACTCCACCCCAGCCTGCTCAGACGGCACCTTCTCCACATCTGCCTCCATTATGATCTCTATCTCACCACCGCCATGCCTGGGTCTCTGCAGGCCAATGCAAGATGACAAGCTCCCTGCTCTGATGAACTTCAGATCTGTGGGGCCTTGCAAAATTCCTACACCCCCATCACATGACTTCCTACTGGGAACAGCCCCGTAAGAAAGTTTCTAGCCCTCATGCAGGAGCGTCAGCAGCCTTTTTGGCGTCCTAGGCGGTGGAAGGTCCCACCCTCAAAATGGCGCCCCCGACAGAGGCGGCGGAAGGTCCCGCCCCCGAAATACTGCCAATGACCACGGCGGCCAGATGTTCGGCCGACACGGTCGCCGCCCCCCAAATGTCAGCGCCCTAGGCAACCGCCTAGGTCGCCTAATGGGTTGCACCGGCCCTGCCCTCATGGCTGCGGAAAAAGCTACAAAATGTGACCCCTAAAGGTTCAAAAAGCAGAAGGCAAATAAGAAGAGCCCCAAATCTATTATTTGTATATAATCTCATGATTTTAAAGCCAATCTCATGATTTCTGGTGAGCCTGACTCCTGATTTTTCAACCTTTGGGGTTGGCCCTGCCGTAGGAGGAGGCATACCTGCCCTAGCTTTGTGATCTAGCCAGCATGGGCCTGAAATGTGAGGATGTATCCAGGGTTCCGACAGGCTGGTACAGCCTGCGCCAAGGCCCCTCCTGCATTTAGGAATTAATAACAAGAACTATTGTTATGAGCTGGGGACGCATCAGTTGGAAGTAACAGAGGAGGAGAAGGACCTCGGAGTATTGGTTGATCACAGGAAGACTGTGAGCCGCCAATGTGATATGGCCGTGAAAAAAGCTAATGCGGTCTTGGGATGCATCAGGCGAGGTATTTCCAGTAGAGATAAGGAGGTGTTAGTACCGTTATTTAAGCTCAGTACCAATGTGGACACAAGAACAAATGGATATAAACTGACCATCAGGAAGTTTAGACTTGAAATTAGAGGAAGGTTTCTAACCATCAGAGGAGTGAAGTTCTGGAGCAGCCTTCCAAGGGGAGCAGTGGGGGCAAAAGACATACCTGGCTTCAAGACTAAGGGCGCTGCAGGTACTCCACCTCCCCATGGGGATTAGCTTAGCGCCGGGAGCCCAGCGCTGGGGCAGTGTTCACACTGGCGCTTTGCAGCGCTGGAACTTGCTGCGCTCGGGGGGGGGGGTGTTTTTTCACACCCCTGAGCGAGAAAGTTGCAGCGCTGTAAAGCGCCAGTGTAGCCAAGGCCTAAGCTTGATACGTTTATGGTCTAGGTGGTATGATGGGATAGCCTCATTTTGGCAATTAATTGATCTTTGACTATTAGCAGTAAATATGCCCAATGGCCTGTTATGGGATGTTAGATGTGGTGGGATCTGAGTTACTACAGAGAATTCTTTCCTGGGTGCTGGCGGGTGAGTCTTGCCCACGTGCTCAAGGTTTAGCTGATTGCCATATTTGGGGTCGGGAAGGAATTTTCCTCCAGGGCAGATTGGCGGAGGCCCTGGGTTTTTTTTGCCTTCCTCTGCAGCATGGGGCACGGGTCACTTGCTGGAAGATTCTTTGCACCTTGAAGTCTTTAAACCATGATTTGAGGACTTCAGTGGCTTAGACACAGGTTTGATACAGGCGTGGGTGGGTGAGAGTCTGTTGCCTGAGTTGTGCAGGAAGTCAGACTAGATGATCATAATGGTCCCTTCTGTCCTTAAAGTCTATGAGTCTATGATCTTCATGGCTATTTTCAGCCATGCTGGGCAGATCAAAGCTAGCGCGTGTACGTCTACCTACACTGCATTCGCACCTCAGATTGTGGGGTCGACATACCCTAAGTTTGACAACACTTTCCGTGTGCATGACACACACCAGGGCCAGGAGCTCATGGGTGCAACAGTGAAGGCCTTGGCTTGTCTAGACGTGGGTCTGGAAGGCGTTAGCTCACGCCGGGTAGGCTTTAACCCAGCCCGTTTAACACATGTTGAAGGCACATTGCCTTGTCTACGTTAGGCTGTTAACACATTAGCTAACACCTTCCAGACCCTAGTCTATACAGGGCCTCGGTCTGTATGAGAACCTGTATGTCCCTTCCACACAGGGAATGTAGGCAGGCTTAGAACAACTCTCCACGCTGGGGTTTGGCCAGGGCACGGGGGTCCAGGCTACAATGATGCATGAAGCCACCTAGAGTCACCAAGACATTGGTCAGAGCAAACCCTGCCCTGCAGCCCTCTGTGTTTTCCATCTGATTTCAACATCTGCCTCATAGGCTGACCAGACGTGCCATATTTAAAGGGACAGTCCTGTTTTTTGGGACTTTTTCTTATATAGCCACCTATTACCCCCCACCCCCTGTCCCGTTTTTTCACAGTTGCCATCTGGTAACCCTACCTCGGACCCTTAAAAATCTCATCCCCTTTGAGAACCCGACGGGCGGCCGCGTTGCCTTTCACAGCTGATTTTATTAATTTTATCCCCAGTTCCTGACAAGCCATTGGCACTTCCTCCTGGAAACCATGTTCTCACGCCCCGCTGCCCCCTCGGTTCCTGCTTTCAACTCAGGGCCCGCTCCTGCCCCGCTGAAACCCTGCAAGCTTCCTCAGCGGGAAGCCTTGTCCTCCCTCAGACAAGGCAGCCCTTTCACAGCTTTGGCTCTGATGCCCCCGGCTGCCTGACAGTGGGGAGGAATATAACGGATGCAGGAAATTAGCTTTCAAGTGGGATTCTGCTCAAAGATGTGCCCTGATATAAAGGGTTTTGTGAGGCGCCATGTTCATTTGTCCTTGAAGGTACTTCGGCAAATCCTCTATTGATTTCAGGCACCTCAATACCTTTCTAGCTCCTGGACCTGCAAACTCCTCCAGGCTCTGAGGGTCACGCTGGGGGTTCTCATCCTTCTCCCCAACCATTGCCAGTTGCAAAGGATCAGCTGGCAAATTCTACACCCAGGCAGCCCCCTCGTCTTCATGGGTTTGCACAGATGGGGCGGATGGGAACAGAGTGGCCAGCTCTGGCGATGACGCAGGAGGCAGGATTGAATCCAGCTCACCCCATGCTGGCTCGTGCAGGGCGAACGGGAGCCGAACGTGGTTGTGTCCCTGAAGCGAACAGGGCGGGATTCTCGATCGCCCTACGCCTTGTGCAGCCGTCGACGCTGGAGCAAAGCGGCTGTGAACGGCTCCCGCATGCAGATGGTCAAAACCACCTTGGTCCTGAAAGCGGTTCAGTCCTCTGGAAACTGGTGAAGTCTGAACAGATCAGGGCTCTTTGAACCACCGCAAACAGGGTCCACGCGAGGACTCTCTAAGCAGCTTAGCTGAATTCGTTTTTTATTAGTTTTTATTATTTGTATTTTCACAGCAGGTGGAAACTCCAGCTATGGAACAGGGCCCCACTGTGCTAAGCACTCTACAAACACAGGAAATCTCCCCCCTGGAGACGGGCTCTGAGCAGAGTATCCTGGGATATCGTCACCCACTCTGGAAAGCGAAGGGGAGAATTTCTCAACCATTTGGCCTGGGAGCATGAGCTCAGGACTGGGCTTTTGGACACCTGGGCCCTAGTCCACGCTCTGCTGCTGGGTGACCTCGGGCAAGTCCCAGCCCTGCTCTGTGCCTCAGTTTCCCCATCTGTAAAATGGGATGATGAGACTGCCCTCCTGTGTGTGGTGCCTGGAGCTCTATTGGTGAAAAGTGCTAGCTAAGACGTGGGCGTTATGACTCTTATTTACATTTTATGCCAAATCTCTTTTCCAGCTTCAGGCCCCTGCATAGCCTGGCTCCTGGTGGCAGAGCTGAGAACACCATGCTGGGGGTAGCACCCTTCCCTTTTCAGGGCTCCTTTGCAAGCAGCGCCTTGCAGCAGGTGATAACGAGCCCGCTCGAGCTCTCCCTTTCCACATCCTTCTCCCCAGCAACTAATTTCCCCCGGGGCTCCCAGCGGGCAGAGCTCTAGTGCAAGGCACATGTCGGCATCCTCCACCTAACAGGCTCTGCAGACAGTAATATTATGGAGTGTAACCGACGGTTCTGGGTGGTGAGTCATAGACACAAGTACACCGTGCCAGTCGTGCCCAGCCTCACAAGGCCACATCTAGGGAAGGATGCCACAGGCTGATGCTCAGGCCCTTGGAGAATAAAATTCCTCTTCTCTACAGATATGTATAGTGAGTGTATAGGGGGTGTATATGCACAGTGCCATGGGGTCTGGGGCAAACCTAGGGCATTTCAAAGGCTTTGCTTTTCCATAAGCAGTCTCTCCTCTGCAGGTCCCGGCAGCACTGAAGGCTTTTAAGTGTGTGTGTACAAGGTCTTTGTGTACACACACACACACATACCCCTATATAAAGTGTGCCTGGATCTAGTTAAAAGAGAAACCGGAGCTTTCCAAATGGAGTGGAAGCATTTAAATATCCAGCTCCCCCCCAGAGTTGAACCGCACCAGATCTAATCCGTCTGCTCTGATGTGGGTGGGTGTGAAATTAGAAGCGTCTGTAACAACCACCCACTAAGAGGAATTGCAAAATGTTGGTGTTTTGGGATAATGTAAAAGCAAAATTGGGTGGGCTTTTTTTTCCTTCTTCAGGCCAGTGTTGATTTGGGTGGATTTGTATTTTCTGAAATCCTGTAGTAACTGAAAAAGTGGATTATTTCAACGAAGCTGATTTTTGTCTTCAACTCCTGTGAGTCTGACCTGAGATTGGGGCTTTGAGGGGCGTCCCACCCCAGGCAGCTTGACAGAGCACAAGAGATGTAGATCTCAAAGGAGATCAGTAGCATTGCCCCCATTTTACAGGCAGGGAAACTGAGGTACGATAAGTGGCAATGACTTGCCACAGGTTACCCAGCAGAGCCAGGATTAGAACACTGGTATTCTGAAGTGCACTCTGGCCACTAGGCCACACTGCCTCCCTTAAACTTACACCACTTAAGTGCCATACAGATATTTACAGATTTCCCCTCATGATGCTCCTGGGAGGCTCTGTGCGAGTGTGGTTCCCTTTGTCCTTGTCACCTGGGCCCACCTGGAGCTGAGGCCCTATCAAGAACCCTGGTGTGACAGCGCCATGCCAGCAGCCAACAGCAAGCTGTCCCCTCGCTGCTCTGAAAGCAAAGGAAGGACTGAGACATACAGCCATGGAAAAGCCCTGCCCTGCGGACTGTTTGTACCTGCCCCGTTTGGCTGTGAAGATCCCGAGCAATTCACCAAACATACGTGACTCAAGGGAAACTGACGATGGCTCCCGGGGAGGCATGGCTGACTTCTGTGTCACTCTCAAGGCTAGACCGATATCGACGTGCAGCCTTCGCGGTGTAAGGTGACGTGTGTCGTGACAAGGCCCAGCTGTGCGGGCGGGGCCATGTTTTCAAAAGAACTCCACATGCTTGGAGAATCTGGCCGATGGCGCTCCCCGGAGAATCTGGCCCTGGTCTGTTTTGGCCCCAGTGTCTCCTGGACTTTGTAACGGGCCTTTCATCTCTAGTTTGAATTCAGATCAAGTCAGTCCTGACTTAAAAGCTGGTGCTATCTCAGGGCTGGCGTGGCGTGAATTTTCCCATGAGACTGATTTCCACATCCTAAATTATCACCTGCACACCCAGCAGTCTCCAGGAGAGAAGCCAAGACCCTGAGTGGTCCTTGCCCTCACCAGCGGTTGCCTCTGGCTTGGCAAGGGAGTGTTGGCAGAGGATGCAGGGCGTTGTGGTGCAGGTGTTGTAGCTAAGCAGAATTCCCTACTGTCACCTGTCCTGGCTACTTTTCCCCCCACGCCTCTTCCTCTAAGCCCTTCCCATCCCAGTACCACAAGGGCCCAAGACCTCCCCATCAACCTCCCCGTGATTGTCCATCGGTCCAGGAGCAGGGAGCTGGACAGGGGGCGTCTCTGCCAGTGGGAGCCTTTTTCCAGTCCCTCGTCCATCCAGGCGGGGTTCCTATGCGCAGCATCCACTATCTCCTTGGCCTCCTTCTCAGCATGGTGGGTACTGGTATCCTCAGCTCTGTTTCCCCCATCCTGTTCATTTGTTGTCCCCAGTATTCAGTTGATTTCTGGGGCCTGGGGCCCCTCCCTCACCCGAGGGCCTTCCGTTGCTTTGATGGGCTCTGCCCACCAGTCCCAATCACCAAATAGGCTCCAACCTTTCACCAACACCCAACTCACTTTAAAAAGCAGCCCAGTAACACATGGGGAAAACCTGCCAACACCGGCTTTCCTTGTGCGTTATGGAGTCCCAAAGCCCCAAGGTCTTCCCCACTGGCTCTTACTGGCACAGGGAGGCTAGTCCCAGCATGCAGCTGGCTATAGTCCCCTCCTCCGTGGTGATGCGCACTGCACCCCAGAGGTGGCTGCCTTTTGGCGTGGGATGAAACGATCATTACAAATTGCTTTGCAATGCAGCTTTTAGGATGAAAGTCTCTGTTATAAGGGAAAATACGACTCTCTGGGTGAATTCAATACAAGTTCCCCGTGGAAGCTGAGGACTGGCCAGGGTTTTGGGACTAGAACCCAAAACGCTGCCACCTCCGCCCAGGTTGCTTCAGGGCTGTTTTACCAAATGAAATCACCCTGGGGCAATGCCTGGGAAAGATTCTGGGCCCCGTTCGGATCCTGTGTATGCGGGCGTAAATCAGGAGTAATCCCACCGAGCTCAGCGGACTCACACAGGTGCAAACAATGGGGACCTTTAATGCTCGCTTCCCCCAGGCTTCCCACCTAGCACCAAATGCCTCCCTTTATTGCCTGCTCCTCCTGGAGTGACTGTCCCAGAGACGTGGCAAGTTGTCACTGCCCCGGGGTTGGAAGACAGGTACCTGGCTGTCTGCATGCAGCAAGCCAGGACCTGCCATGGCAGAGTCTCTGTCTCATCCTGGCTGTGCAGGGCAGATGCTGCTGTGGGACCAGGGCTGATGCGAAGGGGCTTGACCGAGATGCAGGAGGCTGGGGTTCGGGAGCAGGAGATTGGGAATATTATGCCACTCAGATCAGGGCTACCTCCAGACAGTGGCTGGAAACAGCTGTTTCAGACAAAGGTGCAAGAAACCCCCTAGTGGACACAGATGGAATAACCTGCCTTTAGGGGCAGTTTCTGCCTGACCCGCCTCAGTTAGTGTCCTGTTTGTGCCCTGGAGCATGGGGACTTTTACCCAGTGCACGAGTGAAGCTCCAGCCAGTGTCCCAGGGGAGCCTTGTAGCAAAGGCAAAAGCTAAATGCCCCCGCCCAGATCTGCCCCTGCCCCGCCACCCCCAGCCAACAGCCCTCGGCTAGCAGGGAATAAACCCATTCCCTGACTCCTTGTCCTGAGTCTCTGTTATATTCAGTAACCCCCCCCCCACACGCGCGTCCGAGGGGCTGGCTGCCAAGGCGGGGAATGGGCAGACACCCCCATGGGGGGGGCAGACACTAAGTAAACAACCCTTGGGCTAGGGAGCAGCTGCCTTTGGGTGGCAGGTGCGAGTCGCCTTCTCTCTCCCCTCCCCCAGCCCCAGCCCTCCCCCCGCGCTGGATGGCTCTCACCTTGGGACACGCAGGACCCCATCATGGGGGGCTTCTCTTCATCCACCTCTTGGACAGCGGGGGGCTCATCTCTTCTCTCCCCGGCTCGTCTGTTCCCCAGCCGGCTCCGCCGCCTGCCCGAGGTGCGGCCAGAAGACCCAGCTCCCCCTCCCAAGCCCCCACCCCCCGTTTTATTATTTTTTTCCTCCTCGGCGCTCGGTTACTCCCCCTGCCCCGCTCCCCCCTTCCCCAAGTTCGCAGGCGCCCGTGGCACTGTCTCCGGCGAGCCGCAGGGGAAGAGGCGGCAGGCGGCGCGGTGCGGCGCGGCGCGGAGGAGGAGAGCCAGACGGACGCGCACACACAGAAGGGAAGAAAAGGCAGCTCTGCCAGTCAGGGCTCCTGGGGGGATTAGCCGGGCTTTAGCCACCTCCCCTCTCGCCTGGCTGCTCTCCCCGCCAGCGCTTGCTGGAGCTGGGAAGCCGGGGGGGGGCTTTGTCCTTCCCTGCCCGTGGAGAGGAGCCCACTTGTTGGGCTCCCTGACAGCACGGCCGGCCTGTCTCTCCTCGCCCTGACCCCAGGCGGTGATGCTGCCTGAGGGGGGTTACAAACAGGCTCCTGACAATGTAACACCAGCCCCCCCCCCCCCCCCAGCTGTGACTGAACCACTTTGCAGGGCCCCAGAACTAACACGTGTCTCCGCCGGCTGCATGCAGGGTGGGAGGCTTGAGTGACCAGGGCCAGGGGGCAGGGGCGTCTCAGCGAGGGGGGGGGCTTGATGCTGGAGTTTGCTTCCCACTCCCCCCACTTGCCCAGTGAGCTGCACTTTGCTGCTTCCAGGGCAAAGAGGGCAGATCACCCAGGGCCGCCCCTAGCTATTTTGGTGCCCTACGCAGCCCCCAGGGCTCCACAAAGGGAGGGGGGGGGGTTGACCTGCAGCTGTGAGCCAGGGGAGCGGAGCAGGCTGGGGCCGGGTTGCTCCACTTACCATGCGGTGAGTGCAGGATCGGGCCTGGCTGCAATCCAGGGGAGTGGGAGCGGGGCTGGGGTGGAGGCCTGGGGAAGAGCTGGAGCAGGGGCTGCAGCAGCACGCAGCTGCGCAGGGCACCAAGAAATATGGATGCCCCAAATTTCCTGCTGCCCGACACAGCTGCCTACTTTGCCCATGGGTAAGGACGGCCTTGGGATCACCCCTCGGCTCTGCCATTCGCTTGGGGGCAGGGATTGTGGTGGTGATGGCGGGGCAGCTTTGCTGAATTTGATGGCTCTTAGGGAAGGCAGAGGGGGTTGTTTGCTTGTACCAAGGTCTCTCTGTCAAGACAGGACTAAACAACCAGCACGCTCCCCGCCCCTCAGTTTGGATTATGGGCCGCCCCCTGGAAGCAGCCAGCGCTGGAGATTTTCAGGCATAGTCTGTGCTTATGATATTTCTGGTCTAAATCACCTGACCCAAGAGGTTGGGAGAAATTCCCTTTACAGTACTGCGAGTCTTGTGATATGTGGTGTTTTTCTGAAAGCCCCAGCTCCCGGAGCCAGGGGAATCTCAGCTTTCCCTTGTTCCTAGTAAGCTTCCAGCCTGCCTGGTTGCGGAGGAAAACATGGAAATGTGACCCCAATGTACCCTAAAAGCTCCAGAGGGAGAAGGCAAAGATAAAGAATGTCACATTTATTTTTAAAAAATCATTATTTTTAACCCAAGCTTGTGGTTTTGGGGGGACCTGGACTCACGAGGCTGGCGGCACTGCTTTGGGGGCTGAAGAATCGCAAAGCACCAGCTTGTCTTCTCCTTAACAAAATACTTAGATCCTCAGCTGGTGAAAATCCCCGGTGACTCCAGCGGAGCTGTGCCAGTTTAGAGCAGCTGGGGATCTGGCCCACTGACTTAAATGGAGCGACGCGGATTTGCGCCAGATGAGGATCTGCCTCTTAAGTTTTGTAGACTAGAAACTCCAGCAAGTGCAATCTCGAGGTTGGTCAAAGCGTGTTAGAAGCTCCCACTCTGCACTAGCAGCTGCATGGCGGTCACTGACAGGCAGGCACTGAGTAGAACAGCAGTTGCAACAATGTGCGTTCATTTTACTGCTGCCAGGCACGCCTGGCCAGTAGGGACATGGCAGACCGCCCGTGTGCTGACCGATAATATAATTTGCTCTTTCTCTCTCGAAGTGTTTTAGAAACATACTGAGTTAAACCCCAGCATGACCGGGCGAAGTGGATGGGGTCCATGGCTGAATGGAAGGAGAGACGCTTTCTACCCAAGTGCAGCTGGAAAACAAATTCTTGGGCCCAGCTCCTCAAAGGTGCATGATTTCAATGGGCGTTAGGTACCTAGATATCTTTGAGGATCTGGGCTTTTAAGGCTGCTGCTGCTTTGGGCATCTGGGAGCAGCCGGGGTCCGTCGTCGGGGCAGCCAGGTTACAAAGCCCAGTGACAAGCAGCAGATAAACGTCCGTTTTGGGCCGTGGGTTTTTTACCCACAAATGCTTATGCCCAAATCCATTTGTTAGTCTTTAAGCTGCCTTGTTGTTTTCGTTCTCTTTGGGAGCCGCCCTGATCTCTGCCATCTCTCCTGAACCCTTCCCCACCTCAGCTCGCTGGCTCTGCCCTGCCGGCGTCTCAGGGCAGGATGAAGAGGCTGCTTTTGCCCCCTCCGGATGTGACTCTGCCCTCCCGGAAGCAGAGGGAGGGAACGTCCCTGCGGGCCTGGTGATGGGGCGTGCACTCCGCACTGGCAGAGAAAGAGTTAACTGGAGCAGGAGGGCAGTGAGTGCACCTGGAGGGTGGGCCAGGCCCAGCGGAGGGGAGCTGCTGGCTAATACAGGAAGGATTCCAAGGGACTAGGGGGAGGTAGGAGGTGAGTTGGTCTGAGGACTCTCTGCTGATGGCAGTGCTGGCGAATGGCAGGTGGACAGACGTGGATACGCTGACAGTCTGGGGAGAGGCAGACAGGAGCTGGCCCTCCAGGGAGAAAGCCCTGCCAGGCAGCGTGTGGGCCAAGAGCAGGAAGGGGCTCTGGGAAGGAGTGAAGGGTCTGTGGAGGAGGGGGCCCAGGCAGGCGCTGGGGAAAAGGGCCTAGAGACAGGGTGAGGTTGGAAGTGGTCCAGGGATGCAGCCAGGACCCTGAGGGAGCAGACTTGCTACAGGATCCCTGGCCTAGAACTGGCCCCGGAGGAAGGTTGTGCGACCCACGCCCCCATATTCAAGGGGTGTAAGGAACTGAGCCCAGAACTGGGCCGAAGATCCGGCAGGAGGTTATTGGATTGCTGGGTGGTGGAACCTGTCCCCCCCGGAACGCGGGGGCTGTACGTTTGCTGGCCGGAGGGAGAAGCAGCTGGCTCAATGCAGGGCTGGAGCAGCTGTCGTGAAGGGATGTCAGCAGAGGACATCCTGGAAGGCCAGGCCCAGCCGTGAGGGGGGTGAGTCACTGCTCTGCATGCCTCCATGTGCCCATTTATGGGGCCCCTTCCCTCCAGATGACCCTCTGGCTGCACTGTGTTAAACAACCATGCGACGTAAAACCACTATCCTACAAATACACTAACAAAACTCTGCTGAGGCCCAAATGTCGGACGCCACATGTGACCAGGACCCACGAAAGTTATTTGTGCCGGGAACCTGGATTGGGGCTGGATCCCTTCCTTCAGTGCAGATAGCTCTGCCCAGCCCTACTTGAGATCTCCGCCCTAGGAGGGTGGGGGACTAGCTTTGCTAGTTGACTTTAGCAGCAGCTCATTGTGGCAGGACAGAGGGAGGAATGATGGGCTTGTGGCTAAGGCAGAGAAACCATCTCAAGGGAAACTGCCCCAAGACTTCAGTGTGGGTTGGTGAGAGGGAGTTAACTGAGATGCTGCGAAGGGGTTAGACTTCAAAGGGGTTGGACTAGTGGAATGCTGCCGTACTGTGTATCCTTGGAGAGGAGACAGGCTGAAACACTGGGAAAGAGACCCAGGAGAATGCGGCTGGATTTAGGATTTGTAATTGGCCTGTTTTAAACACAGCTCCTTCGATGGCTTCTTCTAAGCAACTGATTTAAACATTGGCTTCAGTGTCATAGGATGCCGTTAAGACTGCTTACCTTGCCACTTCTAATCTGGCTGGGTAGTTATTAATCACCAGCAGGTCCACCGGCCCTGAAACAAAATTCGGTTGCCCATCAGTGAACATTCTTAGTTGGCTGACGATACACGAAAGAATGGATTCGCGATAACAGACTTGGGCGTTCTCTTACCAAGAGAGACGCACCCCCAGAGGCCGTTACTTGCGCACTGTAATCGCTGTTAAGCTCTCCTCAGAGAGACGGCTGCGATTGTAACGGAAGTCGCCAGTTCAGTGCCTGTATTCTGTCGGCTTGAGTTTGATTGGCTCCCCCGCTTTCTTTAATACTAAAATAGCCCCAGTTAACGAACATGACATTTGTTTGGTCACGGCGGCCCTCGGGTATGTGAAGTAACTCCTGTGACTGAATAGTGAAAGCTGCACCCGCACTTGGCAGCGAGGGAGAGCCGGTTAAAGCCAGCCTATCATTTCTTGTTTCGCTAAATATTTTTAGTAACTTTTAAAATAAAATTACTTGGTGTCTGTAGCGGGGCGGCTGCCCCACTCCGGGAGAGCAGGGGTTAAAAGCAGCCCTTGGAGAGGGCTGGGGCAGGGACCCAATTAGAAAAGGGATTAAGAGCAGCTGAGGGAGGCTGGCTGGGTAGCTGGCCCCAGGTGTGGCTAGCTCAATCAGGGCACCGCTGGCCCTGATATAAGGGCTGTGAGCCAGGAGACAGAGTTTCACTCCAGCCCTGCAGCGAGAAGGACCTAGCTGCCTGGGCACACAGGGTATCTGGAACAGAGCAGTGCTGGGGAGCTCTGGCCTGGCGAGTCCCCAGGCTGAGGCCTTGCTGAAGGCCAAAGGAGGTACTGGGGCTGCAGGGAGATATCTGGGCCAAGAAAAGCAGCAGGTCCAACCAGGGGCGGCTCTAGCAATTTCGCCGCCCCAAGCACGGCGGCACGCGACGGGGCGCGCTCTGCCGGTCGCCGGTCCTGCGGCTCCGGTGGACCTCCTGCAGACGTGCCTGCGGAGGGTCCGCTGGTCCCGCGGCTCCGGTGGACCTCCCGCAGGCATGCCTGCGGATGCTCCACCGAAGCCGCAGGACCAGCGCACCCTCCGCAGGCACGCCTGCAGGAGGTCCACCGGAGCCACCTGCCGTCCTCCCAGCGACCGGCAGAGCGCCCCCCGCGGCATGCCGCCCCAAGCATGCGCTTGGCATGCTGGGGCCTGGAGCCGCCCCTGGGTCCAACCCCCTTGCCAGTGACGAGTGGCCATTGCAGGCTTCCCCAGTGAGCGAGGGCTAGATGATGACTGGCAGTAGCCACTGAGGCAAGGTGGGCTTAGAGGGTTGGGGGCTCCCCTGGGGGGGAGATCCAGAGTGTGGGGGTACTGCTGGGGCAGAACCCCAAGGTAAAGGGTACTGGGGTCTGGAAGGGACACAGGGCCTGAGGCAGGAGAGACACCGGCCAGCAGGGGGTGCGCCACGTGCTGGAATCGAGCTAATTCCCGGATGACCAGCAGGAGGCGCCGCGGTGGTGAGTCTGTGACCTGTTACAGTGTCCAGCAACTTAAAACTGCTGCTTTCAGCCCCACGCTGGCCAGGTGTGCTCTGGGCTGGGGAAAGTTTGAGATCCCCTGAGCTACTCTGCAAGACTGGATCTGGATCCAGCATGGTTTAGAGGCAGTATGGCCTAGTGAACAGAGCACATGTTGGCAGGAGGGGACGTGGAGTTTATTCCTTGCTCTGCTCTGGGACCTCCTCAGGCAAGTTACTTCTCCAGCCTGTGCACGTTTCCCTCCTGCAGCCTGTGTTCTCCAGGGGACGGCGACTTTCTCACTGTCTGTGTAACGCTGACCGGAGCGGGGCTGTGATCTCAGGTGGGAGTTTATGAATGCTAATGTATTGCATGCTCGGCATGGTCCATTGGCGCTCGGGAGGCTGTGACTCCTGCCTTTGGATTGTACCTAGGGGGAGGTAAAGTCTCTCTCTCCTCACCAGTAGAACAATAGTTTGCTCTGTCCCTTCTGCTGTGTCAGGCTTCGAATAGCGAGAGGCGACTCAGCCGTCGCTTTCCCTGAGGCCCTGGCGAGGGGAGCGGACCCGGCGGTGTAGCTAGAGGGGGTTGTGAGCAGACCCTGAGCTAATCTGCCAGACTGGCACTGAGACTGGATTTGCTCTGGCAAGCAGCTTGGAAGAAACGCGTTGGCAGGAGGAGCCTGGCAGGGACGAGGGGGTTTCCCATGATGCTATAACTCCCCGTCACCAGCGGCTCCCTCTTTCCCAGAATCACTGGGCTTAGACTTAGGGAGGGGGCTGAGGCTGGGACACTGAGGGTCCCAAAGGTGAGGGGTTTGTCTGGGGCCTGGCTTTGGCAGGTAGGGTGAGGGAGGGGCCATCTCCTGCATCACGTCAAGCTGGGTTGGAGGCCGCACCAGAAACCAGAGGCAGCCCTAGGCCCCAGGCATGTGCGTATCCCATCGCGAAGCCCTCTGTGTGGCCTGGCAATGGAAGTGGAGCTGCTAGGCCGCAGGTTCAGATCCAGCCCTGGTCATGACCAAAAGTTGTTGGGGTCTAGTGGCTACCGGACAGAACCCCTATCCCCACTGGTGGTAACTAGCCCCCTTGCTGGCAGCGCCAGGAAAGAGATCAAGGGGTGACTGGGCCATAGAGCTTGATCTCCCCTCATGCCTCAGGGGTCGGGGGGCATACCCACAGAACAGGGGCACCAATGGAAATTGAGGTCTCTGCTCTCTAGGGCGGGCTGGCTGGTGGGCACCTTCCGCCTGTGTTAAAATCACACTGAAGTACAAAACTCTCCAGGGACAAGCCGGGTCCAGGCAGTGCGTTGGCATGAAGACGAGGCGTTTCTACAACGTGCTCATGAGTTCCTCCATGTGGTGAGAAGCAGGGTCTGGCCCAGGTCTCCTGCAGTGGGAAGTTTATGGCATTTATCTCATTCACAAGCAGAGAGATGCACACGCTCTCAGGGCAAACTCGCACAAACACAGCCATCAGAGCACACAGATCTAAGCACCCCGTCTCCCACAAACAGATGCACAAATACACAGTGAGAAATGCACTCACTCCTATATATGCAGACAGCCAGAGACACGACCGTTCCCACAGCCTACTCTGTACCTAGGCTTGGCAGGATTAGATTTGTGTCGGTAAACTTTGATTTCACCACACACACATACGATGAAAAAATAGTTCCAGCGATGATTGAAATTTACAGAAAGGCAAAGTAAGAAAACTGATGCTTGAGAACTTATTAGAACTTGATTTCAGGATATTGACTTTGTATATTTTGACCTGTGCTGCTGACAATTTGTGTTTTTTAGAGCGACAAGGTGGGCGAGGTAATCCCTTACCGTTCTTACTTACCATGCTCTGTTGGTGAGAGAGACGAGCTTACCCAGAGCTCTGCGGCAAGGTCTCCTGACCGCTCTGACAGTGGGACCAACACAGCTACAGTGCCACTGCCTGCAATTTGGGTTTAATGGTTACAGAGCTTTAACTCTTTGAATATCAATCTCTACTGTCAATAAGTCTGAATTCTGTCATCCCCCTCTGCCCCCCCCAACATAATTTACCACAACTGTGAAAATACAAGTTGATTTTTTTTAAAAAAAAAAACCCTTAAAAATAAACACTGACATTAGCCTAGGCAGGAAGTGGCCAGAAACCCTGGTTGTAGCCCCGGCAGTGGCTCCACTGGCCCGGGGTGTCACCTTGCAGGTGTACGTCAGGGAAAAACCAGCCTGAGGCAATTCCTCGGTTGGGCCTGAGTAAGTGGCTGACTAAAGTGTTAGGGAAATAAGTGTCGTGTTCCTTTCTTAACACCAGTTGTGCCACACCTAGGCAGCCGGCCAAGCACGCACCCACACAGACCCCACCTGAATCATCGTCAGTCCGGGAAGAGAAGATGGCGCTGGCTTGGAAGCCTATTTACTAGAGAAAATGCTCCTGCCCTGGAGTCTTTGGGAGCGAATAGACACGGGCTCTTTCCAGCATAGTCTTCCGCACGTGTCCTTGTGTCACCTCAGGCTGCGGCCCTGATCCAGCAATCAAGGGTCACAGGGGCCTGGGCTATTAGGTCTGGTTGCAGGATTGGGGCTTTAGGTGATTAGCTGCGAGGGCCAAGCCTCGTGTCTTTTATATACCTGCAAAGCACCAGCTCACCCAAGGGGTAATGACACAGGAGCAGAGTGATGCCAAGAAAGTGGGAACTACTTGCAAGCCCCTTGCTCGGCACTTCTCTGGAGCCAGCACCTCCCCTGGTGTCGGGGGCACGCCAGGGTGGAGAGAGGGCGTGGTTGGAGCACAGCTGGCAAATCCTCACCACGGGACCATAAGCAGCTGAGGCCAGTTGGAACAGAGGCCCCTGGCTGTTTTAACCCGCTCTGGGGCTGAGGCAGAGAATCCAGGAGCTGTAACCAGCTTCCCGCTGGTCCCCTCCTGATGCACCTGAGAATCTGCCCTGTAGCGTTTGCCGGAGGTGGATGTTCTCACTAAGGTCAGAACCTGCTTTCCGCTCTAGCCCTGCTGCAGTCAGCTGATTGTGTCATGGGGGCTGTAAGTTTCCAAGGCTCTGGCCTGACCCCCAGCAGACCTGAGCTTGGCCCTTTCTGAGATCTCTGAGCATGATGCAAAACTCGCCTTTGCCCATCTGTTCCACTGCAACCCTGCCCTCCTCTCCGAGGCAGGAACCTTCCAGCCAGGTGGCCAAGCCAGACCTACACACGCAGTGATGGGACAGGCCCTAACTGCTGGGGCACACGCTGTAGGAAAGACTCCTGCACTGACGTAGCAACTCTCCCTTGACAGTCATTAATGGGTTAACGCTCAGCCTGCGTGGGCAGGATTCCCCTAACCCCTTACACAGGTGAGGACACCTGCACCTTGAGCAAGTGGCTTCCTCTGGTCCTTTCTCAGTGTCTGAGCCAGGAGGAGAACCCAGGTGTCCTGCTCTAGCTGCTAGATAACACTGCCCTCGCCTCTGGCCTTTGGGACTTGCAAAACTCAGTCTCTTTGCAACCTTCTCCTGACCCAGCCTCGCCAAGGGGAGTGCCCCTGAATGCCAGCCAGTCCTGGATTTCACCAGCAGGGGGCGCTGCCGCACTAAAGAAATCATAGAATCTCAGGGTTGGAAGGGACCTCAGGAGGTATCTAGTCCAACCCCCTGCTCAAAGCAGGACCAAACCCAACTAAATCATCCCAGCCAGGGCTTTGTCAAGCCTGACCTTAAAAACCTCTAAGGAAGGAGATTCCACTACCTCCCTAGGTAACCCATTCCAGTGCTTCACCACCCTACTAGTGAAAAAGTTTTTCCTAATGTCCAACCTAAACCTCCCCCTCTGCAACTTGAGACCATTACTCCTTGTTCTGTCATCTTCTACCACTGAGAACAGTCTAGATCCATCCTCTTTGGAACCCCCTTTCAGGTAGTTGAAAGCAGCTATCAAATCCCCCCCTCATTCTTCTCTTCTGCAGGCTAAACAATCCCAGCTCCCTCAGCCTCTCCTCATAAGTCATGTGCTCCAGCCCCCTAATCATTTTTGTTGCCCTCCGCTGGACTCTCTCCAATTTATTTACAATGACCCTTGTGGAAAAGGTTTTGCTGTGACGGTCTCAGCAGCCTTTATTCCTGGGGGCGACTGCTCAACCCCACTGCTGCCTCGAGTCCCCAAGGGGCGCAGGCCAGGCTGGAGAGGCAAAGAACGTGTGCGTTAGTGTGTGAGATGATCAGCCCCAAACCAGCTTGTGTCCAGAGCGCTGGGATTCCGGGCCCCAGTCTGGCCCCCAGTAAATTCGCTTCTCTGCCTTAGTCCATTGAGAGCATCCTTCCTTTCTGTATTGCCCAGATACCGTGCGGCTGGCTGGTCATTCCTGGGCTCTGTCCTTCAGTAGGTTTACCAGAGGGACGGGAGAAAGGAAAGCGAGATTAGGGCCTGAGGAGTGGATGCTACCCAGTCACAGGGTTCAGATCCCAGCAGTGTCCTTGCAGCTTTCCAGGGGAGAGAAACTGAGTCACAGACAGTTTCTGTTCTGCAGCAGAGCTGTGCCAATAGCTGATTTGTTCAGGTTGCTGGCAAAGCCAAAACATCAGAGGAGGGGGGAATAGTTTTGGGTTGCGCCCCAAGGAGCATTTTTTTGGCTAATCAGAAAGTCCCCATCTGTCCTAAGGGGACACCATTTCACAGCTTGAGTTGTGGCTTATTTAGGGCTGCCCGGTGGGGGAGGGCAAGTGGGGCAATTTGCCCCAGGCCCCGCAGGGGCCCCCACGAGAATATAGGTTTCTATAGGATTGCAACTTTTTTTTATGGAAGGGACCTCTGAAATTGCTTTGCCCCCGGCCCCCTGAATCCTCTGGGCAGCCCTGGGCTTATTTCATTAGCGTTTGTATAGTCCTTTGCAATTCCATCGTAGACTAGTCCAGGCGCACAGTTGTTCCAGCTGAGCTGAAGGTGAGATTTTTATAATTGGTGCAGCTTTGTAGGTGGATTCTCTTATCACATTAGCTTGCACTGGGAGAAAACCGGTTTTAAACCAGCAGAAGAGTTTGCACACACATGTTGCACTGAATTAACTAAACTGATTTAAATCAAGCCAGTGCATCTGCTCTGTTGCTTAGTTTTACCAGCCGTTATTTCGAGCTCATTGCCGTAACGCTGAAGTGCTAATGATCCTCTGCTAGAAGGTGCCGTGGGAATGCCACAGAGTGCGACACCCAGAGCTGCAAAACTCCTGCGGAATGTGGAAGCCAGTGGCTGGTGGTAGGGGCTTAGTCAGATTTACCAATGTGCAAAATTCTCCACTCCCCCTCTTTGCCTAGCTGAGGTGCCAAATTCACATTCACAGCAGAAGAGCAAATGCTAAGGAGCACCGCGTCCCGTTTCTGGCCTCGCTGATTCACGATGGGATTTGATTTCGTTTTAAGCCATTTCAGGTCTGATTTTAATTGGCACGGTCTCTGCCTGACACTGGCCGCTTGGCTGGGAGGCTGGGCCAACTAGAGGTGGGTCCCAATGAAGATTCAGCTGCTCTTTCTTTTCCTGGTGGGTGGGTGATTCCCCCCTCTGCGCTGCCTTCCCCCCGTTACCCAAAGCTTTACCTTGTCTTGACTCAAGAGACTCAGGCCTGGGACTCTGCTTCAGCTGTGCTTCCGCTAGGCCTGAAACCAGAGATGAGTCCGAGCCAACATCTCAAACTGAAACAACTCTGACTCTAGGGTCCAGACTGCTGCAACATGGGCCTAAAACCCATTTAGAAATGGGAGCCTTTGGGTGGCATTTTCAATGGTGCCTAAGGGAGTTGGGAACCCAGATCCCTAGTAGGGTGGTGAAGCACTGGAATGGGTTACCTAGGGAGGTAGTGGAATCTCCTTCCTTAGAGGTTTTTAAGGTCAGGCTTGACAAAGCCCTGGCTGGGATGATTTAGTTGGGTTTGGTCCTGCTTTGAGCAGGGGGTTGGACTAGATACCTCCTGAGGTCCCTTCCAACCCTGAGATTCTATGATTCTATGATCCTATTAAATGCCAGTGGGAGTTGGGCATCTAACTCCTTGAGGAGCTTCTGAAAGCCCCATCCTAGGGCTGGATTGTGATACACCTTAGTTCATTGATGTCAGTAGGGCCATCTGTGCACTAAGATATTCTTCATCTCTAGTAAGGGTCTGGCCCTTAACCAAGGCAGGGACTGCGCTCTGCTCTCCTCCCGAGCAGCTGCCCAGGGACCCACTGGTGGTCAGTGTGTTCTAGGTATAAACCGGGGTGCATGTGTTACCAATCCCCACCTGGGTCAGCAGCTGGGCCTCAACCCTGGGATCATTGCCACAGACCTCTCCTGTTTGAGCTACGGGAGTAACTCCATTAACCAGCTGCAATAGTAAGCTGCTCTCTTCCAGCGGCCAGACACTAAATTGGAATGTAACGCACATGTTGTCGGTATGTTACATAGGCACGTTAAAAGAAAAATGGAGGAGGGACCAGGAATCCGGTGGTGGGAGGGACTTTGGGGGTATCATCTCCTGGGGACCATAGTGCTGGAGGAAAGACTACAGGCGGAAGGCTCTGGGGCACGCTAGAGGCAGTCTAGTGAATCCATGCAAGAGGAGCTTGCAGTGATGGCAGACAGGGCGGGTCTGTGGACTGCTGGTGCTGGTATGTGTCCAGGGGTGGCTGTGTAAGGGCAGGGAGGGCTGGCTAATAGGGTAATTACGCCGTCTGGGCCCAGCGAGATGTAAACAGGGATACTATTAACTGGCTCGGGTTGCAACATCAAAGCCTGGAGATGGGCCTTGTGAGCTGATCCTTGGTGAGGAATGCGAGCGATGCTGACAGGGCTCTTTGGAAAAGGGGAGGACGATGGCAGCTGGATAGTGGCCCATGGAAAAGGAGCCCAGCGTAACCGACCCTTATGCAGCTGCCAGGACATGGTGCAGATTGTTGTGCCAGCACATGAGTGCGAATGCTGCTGGGAGGGGAGAGGAGGACGGCGAACGGGCTGGAGTGGCAGGGGGTCGCGGGGCAGGACCGAGGGGCATTGGCGGAGCTGTGATGGTGAGGGGGCTGAGGGGCGCTGGCGCAGCTGTGATGGCGAGGGGGCTGTGGGGCGTGGCCGAGGGGCGCTGGTGGAGCTGTGAGGACGAGGGGGCCGAGGGGCACTGGTGGAGCTGTGAGGACGAGGGGGCCGAGGGGCGCTGGTGGAGCTGTGAGGGGGCTGCGGGGTGGAGCCGAGGGGTTCTGGAGGAGCTGTGAGGGCAGGAGTGGCGCCAGAGTTTCTGGCGCCCTAGGCAGAATTTGGGGGGTGGCATTTTGAGCACTCCCCACGGGAGCTGCTCAATTGCCTGCTGCTGTTTTCCACGGCACGTTGGCAGAAGGTCCTTCTTTGGCAGCGCGACGGGAGCGGAACCGGAAGCTCCCGTGCGCCCCGTGGCGAGCGCACAAAATGCCGCCCCCCGAATCCTGGCGCCCTAGGCAACTGCCTAGGGTCGCCTAATGGAAGCGCCGGCCCTGTGTGAGGGCAAGGGGGCCGCGGGCCGGGAGCGAGGGGCGCTGGCAGAGTTGTGATGACGAGGGGACCAAGGGGCGCTGGTGGAACTGTGAGGGTGCTGTGGGGCAGGGCCGAGGGGTTCTGGAGGAGCTGTGAGGGCAAGGGGGCCGCGGGCCGGGAGCGAGGGGCGCTGGCAGAGTTGTGATGGCGAGGGGACCAGGGGCGCTGGTGGAACTGTGAGGGTGCTGTGGGGCAGGGCTGAGGGGAGCGAGGGGCGCTGGCAGAGTTGTGATGGCGAGGGGACCAGGGGCGCTGGTGGAACTGTGAGGGTGCTGTGGGGCAGGGCCGAGGGGTTCTGGAGGAGCTGTGAGGGCAAGGGGGCCGCGGGCCGGGAGCGAGGGGCGCTGGCAGAGTTGTGATGGCGAGGGGACCAGGGGTGCTGGTGGAACTGTGAGGGTGCTGTGGGGCAGGGCCGAGGGGAGCGAGGGGCGCTGGCAGAGTTGTGATGGCGAGGGGACCAGGGGTGCTGGTGGAACTGTGAGGGTGCTGTGGGGCAGGGCTGAGGGGAGCGAGGGGCGCTGGCAGAGTTGTGATGGCGAGGGGACCAGGGGTGCTGGTGGAACTGTGAGGGTGCTGTGGGGCAGGGCCGAGGGGAGCGAGGGGCGCTGGCAGGGGTATGTGGGTGAGGATCCCAGGGCTGGAATGACCGGTATCCTGCAGGCCAGGGCAGGGTGGGCGAGTTCCCAGCTGGCTAGGAAAGGATTCTGGGAAAGAGCCTGGCCTGGCTGTAGCATCTGGAGAGCGGCTCAGCCCACTGGGTCTTTCCTAGCCTGGCTTCTCCCTCCCCAGCCCGCTCTTTGCCGGAGCTCTTTGGCCCTTTGCCCTTTTCGTCTTTGAGAGAGCAGCTTCGACAGTCCGGCCTCGGGCTGGAGCGCTCCCCCCGGTCCGGTCTGCGGCGGGAGACGGCATTGATCTGCGGCGAGCCCGCCCTGCCGTCCCCCGGGCACTCTGAACCCCGGCTGGCCTGCGGGCCGGGGACATGGGTATGCGCGCTTCATGCTTTAGGTCGCCTGAGCTCTCAGCAAGGTCTAGGGGTGTCAGTGCTGACCCACAGCCACTGCTACTACAGTCTGGGGACCCCACCGTGCCCGCCCTGCCCCTGTCCCTCAGCCCCAACCCACAGCCCCTGCTGTTCAGGAGATGGCCCGTCTCTTGCGTGCTAGCAGTGCCATGCTGTACGGTGATTCGGTGCCAGGCAGGTGCAGCAGTAGCCACCAGCTCTCCTGCAGCGTTTGGGAAGGGAGTGGAGGAGTGCAGAGTTCCTCAGTGGGACCCACTGCCACCGGCTCAGGGGTTCAGGCCAGGGCAGCCTGGTGCTCTGTGGGGCTTCCTAGCCGCCCAGCTGAGCACCTTTACCTCCCAAGGGAAGCCAGCCCCACCGCTGGGGACGCCTTTGCCTGCAGGCACTGCCATGGGATGGTCTGTCTGGCCCGGTGCCCAGGGCGGCCGGAACCTTAGGCCAGATCCCCTCCAATGCTCTGTCCTGAGAATCTGAGCTGAGACCGTAACACTCATTGCACGAGTGTTTCATGCAGACTCCGAAGTTTGTTAGCAAAGGGACGGCCCCACCAGCCCCACCCCTGAGTAGGAAGCCCCTGCAGATGCTGAGAACATTCCCTTCCAGAGCCAAAACACTGTCTCCTGGGCCCCTCTCTCGTGGGGGCCAGGTTCACTCTGAGCTGGGACCCTTGGCCTTCCTGGGGCTGAAGCAGCTGCAACGGGCAAACCTCCCCCACACCCTTTGCCCTGGAGCGTGCCCATCTCGCGGCGCGCCGGAATGCAGCGTGCACGCTTCCAGGCCCAGCATTCTTCTCATACTTAGCAATTAACATGTCACTGTCCTGGGCGAGCCGGTGATCACTTACATTAGCCAGCTGGAAAACAACGGAGGTACAGTATGGGGGCAGCTGGCGATTGTGTGTGGGGGGGAAGAGCTCCGTTAATGGGTCACAGTGATGCTGGGGTCTCGGGTGGTACAAAGAGAGAATCCCAAACAGCCCCCCACCCCCACCCCCAGTGATCAACTGGGGAGAATCCCCTGGTTTTCATAGGTAGAAGCCATGTGGCCAGCCTGGCTTTCATGCAGACCAAATTGCGTTTCTGTCACTCACATCACCTAAGTGTGTGGTTCACATGACAACACATGAGGTGTGTATGTGGCTCTTACGTTCTTAGTGTGGCTAACATGAGTGTCTGATGGGAAATGTGTGTTGCTTGTATGGCCTTAGCATGACTCCTAGACTTACATGGGGTTCACATGACAAGGTCATGCTTCTACAGAGCCGTGGTTCTCAACCAGGGGCCCTTGGCGGGGGGAGTGAGTAGGGTTCATGGGGTCCATCAAGCAGGATCAGCATTAGTCTTGCTCGGGCCCAGGGCAGAAAGCCAGAGCCCCACTGCATGGGGCTGAAGCCCAGGGCCTGGAGCCCCACCTCCCTGGGGCTGAAGCCGAAGCCTGAGCAACACAGCTTTGTGGGGGCCCCTGTGGGGAGCGGTCCCCGGGCAGCTGCCCTGCTCGCTACCCCCTAACGCCGGCTCTCGCTTTTATATGCAGAAAACCAGTTCTTGTGGCACAGGTGGGCTGTGGAACAGGAGCAGCAGAAGCACCCTGAAGGTGGGGGGCTACAGGCGCCCAAACCGTGGCCCCTTCCCCTCTCCACACCACCCATTCCCCCCCCCATGGTGCTGCCCCTGTTCCCCAAGCCCCCGCACCTCCTCTTTCCCTGAGGCCCTGCTCCCCCGCCACCTCTTTCCGCCCCCCACCTGTTCCATCTGCTCTGCCCCCTCCCCTTGTCCCTCACCCTTATGGCCAGTAAAAAGTGGGGGGGGGGGAGTGGGGGAGACGGACATGGCCTCCTGGCCCCTCCTGGCCTGCACCCCTGCCATGGAGTTTTGCTAGCATGTTGGGGGGGGAGGGGTCAGAAAGAAAAAGGTTGAGAACCCCTGCTATAGAGGATCACTCTTTTAGCATGTCCGCGGGACAGTATAGTGTGTGTGTGTGTGTGTGTGTGTGTGTGTGTTTCTACAGGACAGTATAGCTGGGGTGTGTGTGTGTGTGGGTGTGAGGCATAGGACAGGGAGTCAATGAGTAAATAATAAATATTTTTGTCTGTTCATTCTCAAAATATCCTGAAACACTTGGCTTGAGTCCTTTTTCTCATCCACAGTTCACTGCAGCTAATTCAAGTGGGTGTGGGTGTGGGTGTGTTTGTTTGGCGACACAGTTTGAGGAAGGGATTAGAGGCTGCTGCTGTTTCCCCCTCAGGAGGGACACTTCTCAGACAGCTACAAGGAAGGATGTGTCATGATCGTTTCATGACCGATCCCCGCAGGGTGGCTGCCACCCAGGGGTAGCGGAGGGTGAGCCCCGGACAGACTTGCATGGCTCGATCAATCAGTTCCCTAAAACCCGTTCTTGCGGTGCAGGCTTGGACGGGCATGCACCTATTTTGCAATCAAAGGGTACATTTACACTGAGCCTGGGTCAGCTGACGGGGACCAGTCGCGGGCGTTTCATTGCAGTGTAGACGTCCCCTCGGTGGCTGAAGTCAAGTCAGCTGAAGAAACCGATTTAGTGACTCGACTTTAGGGTTTACGGCTCGACTTTAGTGGGGACTTGGGACTCTGCCGCTAACACAACCATTGGAGCGTTATTTCACAGCGTGCTCTCACGGGAGCTGGGCTAACTCGAGAGGAGTTATTTCGAGTGTAGGTAGCTGGTGTTATAAGGTGTGTGGATCTGAGGCCTGGTCTACACTAAGAATTAGGTCGGTATAGCTGTGTCGCTCGGGGTGTGTGTGTGAAAAACCTAACTCCTGGGGTAGGCAGCACCGGATCGCTGGGAGAATTCTCCTGTCAGCCTAGCTACTGCTGCAGCATTCGAAGTGCAGACCAGACACACGGTGTGTGTGCCAACACGTGTGTCTGCGTGGGGCAGCTGTGAGGACGAGTGTGTCAGTACAACCCAAAACAAGACGGGGAGCGGCTGGTTTGGGGCCTGGCTGAGGTGGTGGCCCTGGTCTTTCCCCTGCAGGCGGAGATGCTCCTCAAAACAAGAGACAACCCCACATGCTGCAGTGGACAGAGTTAGAGGGAGGGGTTCGCCCCAGAGCTGGGCTGAGCCACCGCAAACAGCTGAGCGCAACGGACTGAGCGGGTTAGATTTGTTTGCTGTGTTGTTGTAGCCGCATGGGGCCCAGGAGATTAGAGAGACAAGGTCGTATCTTTATTTGGACCCACTTCTGTTGGGGAGACAGACCAGCTTCTGAACCATAGGGAGCTCTTCTGAACTACTTACGCTAAGCGATCGTCCCTCCCCGCTTGCATTTTGCTGGGAGCCCCTTTCCTCGACCTGAAGCCGAGCTCCGGGGGGGCTCGAAAGCTCGTCTCTCCCCACCAGAAGTGGGTCCGATAAAAGCTCACCCACCCTGACCTTTTGGGAGCGAACACACCTCTGCAGGAAGATGCTGGGTTGCTGGACTATATTGATGTGATATTTAAGATCCCGAAGAAAAGAAAACACTGAACCAACGGCTGCATCAGCATTTCAACTCAAAAACCAATGTTAAATGTTTTCATTTTTGAAAATATTAATTCTGATGGAGGCTTATGAAAAGGGCTCCCAGAGAGTATTTTAATATCAAAAATATACCAGTATACCATATATCCTAGGCTCCCCTGCCTACAGCCCGGGGGGGAGCCTAGGATCAGGCCCATCAAGGCAGTGTCACCCACGTTGCCCTGCAAAGGAGGTGCAGTGCTGCCCTGTGGGAAAGGCCTCCGGGGGCTTGTGTGGGGGGCTCAGCCCCTAGACTCATTTCACACAGGAGCCACTGACCCGTGATTGGAAAATGGCCTCGCTGGGCTGCCGTGGCCGGCAAGCCTGGGCTGTGATGAGCCCCACTTCCAAAGCCCGGCAGGAGCAAATCGGCTCCCGACAAATGGAAACGCTCCGGGCCAGCGAGAAAGCACTCCGGGGAGCGAGGGGGATTTTAGACCCCTCGCTGAGCACCGTGCGGAGCCTCAGCAGCTCCCTGCCGGGGTGGACATGCTTCCCAGGCCGCCCAGCACAGGGCGCCACCAGATGGTTGCTTCTCAGTTCATTTCTCTTGTTTTCTCTCCGGCCCTGGAATGTGCCGGTTGTGGTGCAGCGCGGCTCGGTCTGTGGAATCAGCTGGGAGGGAACCTGGGTGGGCGTTTGGAACCCACGGGTGGGCTAGAGGCCCCCTTCGTGGCCCATCCATGAGGCTCCTCCCGCCCCCAGCTAGGAAGCTGCGACTCGAGCTTTAGTAGTTTGTGCTTTTAGCACCAGAGGGGAGTCGGCCAAGAGGGCGACTTCTCCAGACCCGCTGCCTGCGTTCTGCACCCCCTTCCCTCTGGAGGGGAGCGGAGGGGTGTACAGAGGGGGAGCCTAGGGAGAGGCTAAGCTCAGGAGGGGGGGGTGCTCTAGTGAGCAGAGCTGGGCCGTGGGCCGCTGGCTGTGTCGGTTCTGCACCCAGCTCTCCCATTTACTCTCTTACAGGGCCATAGGCAGGTCATGGCCCCACTCTGTGCCTCACTTTCCCCATTCGTAAAAAGGGGCTGATGATCCTGCCTTCCTTTGAGATCGACTGGGGAGAAGCTGTGTACGTGAGAGCTCGTTCTTCTCCTCGGCACCAGCCTACGCCACCGGCAGAGCCGAGCGAAATGCTGTTTGAGTGCCCCCCGCCCCCGCCCCGCTCTGGGCAAACCTGTGGCAAGGCAAAGGGCAGCAGGAGCAAATACCAGGGGTTTGCCGGGGCCCTAAACTAACGCGCCCTCCCCTGAAATGGCAGGCGCCTCGGCAGCAAAGGGCTGGGTAATCGCAGGTGCCTCTTTCTTCCTGGTGGGAACAGAGACCCCCACTCCCCTCCCTCTGCATCGCCACCTCCTCCCGGCCCGTTGCCTAGCAATGGTGTTTGCTGTCACCAACAAACATGGAACAAGCAGAGGGCTGGGAAGCAGCCGCTGGCTGATAAACGGGTATCGGTTCGTGAGTCACCCCGCAGGGAAGGGAGGGGAACCAGCGACAGCCCCGGGAGGGATCCGTGGACTCTGGCATCCTAGAGCTCCGATCCAGGCCTCAGATGGTGCTGCCGGGTGTTGAGATCCCGGGCGGGGGTGGGGGGAGGAGGGAGGGTTGTGCTGGGCCAATCTCTGGTTATAGACACAGGCCTCACCCCTGGATCTGACCAGCCATCGGCTCTGCTCGGGTGTGGAGCCGCACCCTGCCCATGTGGCGAACAGGGGATCCGGCCCAGGGCCAACCACCGGAGCCAACCGTGTCCTGGCAAACCCCAGCCTGAAGCAGCCTGTGCAACCTGGGCACGGCCGGCCAAATGGCAAGCGGCTGCTGCTCATGGGGTTAAGGCCGAGGCCCATGAATCACCTGGGATTTCACCCCAGCCTCTTGTTTGTTTATGTCCCTGGGAGTTGGCTTGATTCATGTCTCCATCATGGGGCAATGGTGCAAGGTGGAGCCAGGGCACCAGTTCCCAGTAATTACCTGGCAGCGGCGTCCTGAGCCGTGGCACGGAGCTGGCTCCTCGGAAGAGGCTTGATGCTGCACAAGAGCTCGGGCTGGGGGTTCCTCTGCTCATGCTTCGTTCCTTTCCTAGGATGTGTGTGTTCGTGTCTCCCCCTACTGGCCAGCCCCAGGGGCCTAAGAGCCTGCTACTGGCTCCCAGCTGATGGAGTTACTCCTTTAGCTCCAGGAGTCTGGTACCAGGGCCCCCGGGTCCAATCACAGAAGATCAGGGTTGGAAGGGACCTCAGGAGGTATCTAGTCCAACCCCCTGTTCAGGGCAGGACCAATCCCCAGCTAAATGCCCATTAACAATGGCTGCGTACAAAGTCACCTAGGAGAGGACTGGCCGACATTCCCCCCCCAGGCTCCCCACCAATCTGTGCCGTCTCATCCCGTCTGCGTGGCCTGGGTTGGAGTTGTGCCATGGGGCTGAGAGCAGAGGGTCTGAACACCACCTGCTCGTCCCATTCACTTGTCTCTAGAATCAGGTCCAGACACCTGAGGAAACCCCCCCCTTCCACTCTGGGGCCTTATGAAGGATAATTAATTAATTAGGGTCCAGCTGGGATTCAGACCAGACGGGAGCTGAGCCAGAGATCACACCCTGGATGGACTCCCTCCGTAGTCCTCCACATCTCCGTCCTTCGCCCTCATCGAGGGGACAGCCCAGCTCACTGGAGGCTGAAGCTATGGTAATGAAGAGGCTAACATGGTGGTGTCCCCTCTGCTGGATGAAATCAGAATGGTGTCAAAGGCCCTGTACTGCTGTTGGCAAATGGAGATTCTCCTGTCGCTCAAACGCTGAGGGTCTAAGTTCTATCCCTGCTGCTGCTGGGAAGGGCCAGGTGGCTGTGGTCCCTAGCGTGGATTTCTAAGGCCTGCTCGGCCATTTCAGTACTCCAGCCTCTGGGCCTCCCAGCCTGTCTCCCCTCCACTGGGATTCAAAGGCTGCTCCCTGCAGTGTTGCTGCCCGGTGGGTGCTGGTGGAGCCTGGAGGTGGCTGGCTGGGGATGGATTCTACGGGCCAGTCGGCTAGTGGGCACACGACCTGAGAGCAGTGATTCCAGCTGAGCCAAGCCCAGCTTCTGCTTACTTCTCCCATCCCACCAGGCGACCTCTGGGAGACTGGAAGAGAGGAGCTGCCGGGCCCTGCTGGTGGGCCGCGGGTGCCCTGTTGGTGGGCCTGGGGCAGTCATTGGCAGGTGTTACGGAAGTATCTCAGGGTACCCTTTGGTGATTAGGGTTTATCTGCTGTCATGTGCCAAGAGGGCACCCACTGAGGGCTCTCCATATGAGGGGAGCACTCTCTGGGGAGCAGGGGTCCAGCCAGAGCTGTTCCCCTCAGTAACCCACCTCAGGTCAGCGCAGGGGCTCCCGGGCCCCGTGATTTGGGGAGGTGCTGCCAGCAGGGCTAGGGCACGTGCCACCCACCCACAACCTGGCATGCCAGGAAGCCCTAGCGGGCCCTGCCTGCTGCCGAGCGGCACCGAGTCTGCAGGAGCGCTGGCCTTCTGCTAGCTCCCTATGGACAGGGTTTAATCCCAGCAGGCAGAGGCAGGACACCTTGGTTACATGCCAGCCTGGCGGAGAGAGGTGACAGCAGACGCCTCCAGCTCTGTCCATCTCAGCTCGGCCCTTCGTGGGCACAGGGAATGCCGGGACTGGGTGGGGGGCCAGGGGAAAGGGCAGGCCAGGGCAGGCGGGGGTCTCTGCCCCCCACTCTGCATTCTGCATTTCTAACAGTCACTGCCAGCGTGTCTGGCCACACAGAGGCAGAGCCCAGCGCTGCGGGATTCCTGCTGCTCCATGACTGGGGCCTGTGGGATGTTTCTGCCCGGCACAGCAACCAGGCACTGCCAGGGAGCTCATCTATCCGGCAGCCTATGCCTGGGCAGTTGAGAACTCTCCCATGGCTGCTCCTGTAGGGGGCGCTGTGATCCGGTCTAGCTTAGCAGCCTTCGCTTGCTAAAACAGTGTCCTCTGTGCTGTGAGTGCCCCAGCCACTTTGTTATTGTAGGGTTGCTGGTTTGTTATGGTAAGGGCTGCTGGGTTGTCTGAACGGGGTTCTTCTTTACCAGTGTCGGGTTGCTGCGTCTTGTCAGCAGGACAATGGCGCCGCAGGCCTGGAGCGAGATGTGTGCGGTACAAGCACATAGCGAGAGACAGCCCCTGCCCCAAAGGGCCGCCAGTCTGAATACCCAACACGGCCCAAAGGCGGGGAACGGAAGGGTTAATGAACCGAGGGCCAGAGAGACACCGTGAGGTCACGCGAGGCGTCTGCGGGAGGGACAAGACATTTCTAGCTCCTTGGGCTTTAGCTTATTAAGGTAGAGTTGCCGGCTTGTTGATATAGGATTGCTGGGCTCTTGCTGTAAGGCCTGGCTGCTAACGTCAGGATTTCTTCGCTGCTGGCTTGTTGTTAGGGTGACCAGACAGCAAGTGTGAAAAATCGGGACAAGGAGTGGGGGGTAATAGGAGCCTATATAAGAAAAAGCCCCCCAAAATTGGGACTGTCCATATAAAATCGGGACATCTGGTCACCCTACTTGTTGTGGGCTTGCTCCTGAGAGCCAGGCAGCGGCTGCTTTGGCTATTTCGTTAGCGGGACTGAAAACCTCCCGGAGCTAATTGCACTTTGGGTTGGCTTGTTTCTTGGGGAGGGACGGGGGAACGAGCAAACGGAGCTCAGGGAACGGACACTTAGGCCGGCGGGTGGCTCCCCCGCTTGCCGTGTTCCTTGCACTAGCTGGTGAACGCCGTGGGGCTGCTGCCCTTGCCGTGCGCCGCTCTGGCCTGCAGGCGAAGGGGGCATTGGTGCTGCTGGATAATCCCTTCTGTTCCACCCCTGAGGGCCCAGCGGCTGGCTCGGCTCGAGCTGGGCTCTGCCTGCAGAGGGAGCTGCCGTGACAGCAGAGGGCTGAGCGCTGAGCAGGGCTATGGGGCACGTGGTGGGGAAAGCCCAGCAGCACTGACCCCCTGTCTGGAAATCCCCCACAGCGGGGGTGCCTCAGCCGGTGTCCACCCTGACCCAGGCGAGAGGCCAGGGCAGGCAGCCAGGCCCCAGCCCAGGGACCACAGGAACCACACCCTGCCCCCTGCCAGGGATGCCGGCCATGTGGGTGACTGGCGCAGGAGGGAGGGTCATGAGAGTGTGGGGCTTGTGGGGGGCACCAGGGATCTTAGCAGCCACATAAGGACTGGTTTGTAAGCCAGCAGGAGCCCCCCCCACCCCCCTGAGTGGCTCAGTTAAAGGGGCCGAGGCAGGGCAGCTCCCAGGAGGCCAGCCATTCCTAGGGTAATTGTAGGTTACTCAGCAATCCCTTTGCCGCTGGGATTCAGTCCCTTTTAATCTTGCTGCCGTGGGGGCCTCTCATCTCGCAGGGATCCGGACTGAGAGACGGGGCGGGGGTGGGGGGAGGGACTCTGAGCTGTCCCCTGCGATGCCACGGTCCGGGTTGGGCTGTGGTGGGCACCGAGCCTGGCACCTCTGCTGCCTGAGCTGCGAGGCCCAGCCCTGCTCGCCGAGGCGCCTCTGCGTGGGGCGGGCGGTGCCAGAGCCCCACAGTGAGGGAGGTGTGGATTCTGCCAGCTAGGAGGCGCTCTCGAGGGGGGGGGATCCCAGAGGGGGTGATGGGGCTGAGCTTGACTAGCTGTGTGGACATAAAAAGTACCCGTGCCCGGGCGCTGCTCTCGCCACGTCAGACACTCGCCTTGGTCTGCGGAGAGGACAGAGCCCGTGACCAGGGGTCCTGCTTTTAACGGCACGCTGCCATTCAGCAGAACGAGGGGGCAGCGTACTGCCGTGTGCCAGTCCCATCCGAGCCCTGGGCAGGGGGGGAGAGAGCGGGCAGCGCCCAGGGGTTTGGCAGTGAGCTGGCAGTGCTTGTGGGGCTGGCTCTTGGTGGGAGAGCGGGCACTGCGCCCATCGCCAGGAGAGGCGGGGGGGGGGCTGGCAGGCTAGGAAGGGGGCATGTGGTTGGTCAGGGGGCTGCAGGCGTCGCAGCAGGAACTGGCCAGGGCGTCTCAGCATGGGTTAGTAACACCCGGCCAAGTCCCAGGCTTGTGAGCAGCTGGGAAAGACCCAGCCACCTCCAGTGCCCTGCTGGGGAGGGGGTTCTGTGCCGGGACTCCCCTGCCAGCCACTGTGGGAGCCTCCCTCCATCACTGCCCTCTCCCCTGTCTGGCCCTGCCCCGCTCTGCCTGCTTGGGGTTACCCTTGGCCCCCTGCCTGTGAGGCCCTGAGGCGGGGTGAGGGGCCATGTTCAGAACTGGCAGGGCGAGGGGCTGCTCCCTCCCCTGGAGGAGCCAGAGAGCTCAGCTCCTGCTTGTCACCCCTATGGCCCCCACCCTGGGGAGAGCTGTGCCAAGAGCCACCCCATGCCAGCCAGCCAGGGTGGGTCAGTATCCGGGGGCACCCAGCCCTGCAGTGTCCAGCTGGGCCCCTGCAGCCACCCATGACTGGCTGGGAGCCGGGCACTGCTGGGCTGCCTCACAGCTCTGGCATGTGCTGAGCGCCCTGTGCTGGCGCGTCGCTGGGCTGACCGGCTGGCAGATGGGGCAGACACAGGGCCTGGAGCCTCGGCAGCACCCTGCTGCACCTGCACTCTGCTCTCCGCGTCTCTCCGGCCTTTCCTTCCTGGGCCCAGAAACACTAGAGCTTTCGGGCTCCTGCTAAGAAGACGGGATTTGCTGGTTACTTTGCTAGGACTGGAGTTGCCGGAAGCCCCTTCCCCGCCAGAACGTCTGCCCCACTCCTGACAGCGCCCCCTGCTGGGGAGGCTGGGACTGGAGTTGCTGGAAGTACTCTGACAGGCCTCTCATCAGCACTGCTCCTTCCCATCCTCCTGATGGCAGGATCGGAGCCTTAGTGATTATGGAGCTCTCTGACAGAGATGGGGCAGAGGCGACCCTCTATGGATACAGTCTTTTCCCAGAGGAGGAGCCCCAGCCCCTCCTCGAAGGGGTTTATACCTAGCTCTGTATTGGGGCAGAGGATCAATAACTCTATGGACACCGCAGGAGGGCGCAAGCCCCACCCGGGTAGACACACTGATGCTAGCAGGGCTCGCGCTAGTGCACTAAAAGCAGCAGCGTGGATGTCGCAGCACCAGCCGCGGCTCGACCTAGTCATCTACGTTCTGCCGCCCCTGCGCCCCGGGTCTGAGCTCAGCCGAGTCTCGCGCGCTCCCAGCTGCAGTACAGCCGGACGGACCCAGAGGGCTTGATACTGAATCATGCAAGTGCTCAGCACCCCTCACGTGCCTGGCTTAGGCAGCCTCGCTTGAAACCGTTGGGCTACGGGAGTCGTGGAAGGTCAGCCAGCAGCAGAGCTGGGGAAGCCCCCAGGAGTCTGAACAGCCAGCTCTCTGCTGTAACTGCTAAGCCACTTCCCCTCTTGGAGAGATCCTGGTGCTGGATCTCCTGGAAGGACTAGCCTCTAGGAACCGCCAGACCGAACCAGCTCCGGCGTCCATCCAGCGCAACCACCAGCAGGGGCCAGCAGTAGAGGGCAGTACAAGAAACCCACTAACTGGAAGTTAGGAGATAACCTACCCCCAGGAGAAGTTTCTTCCTGACCCTGATGAGGTAGAGGTTAGCGGATGCCCTGAAGCATGAGGGTGTATACCCTCATGGGCATCATCCCACTTCCCTGCCTGCCCAGGGCACTGTGAGCCTGAGTATCTTGTAAAGCGCTGGGAGATCTCCAGCAGGAGCATGTTGTGGCCTTTTTTTCTCCTTCTACAATTCCAGGCAGGGGGTGGGGCCGAGGCCCTGGCACCCCCATGCCCTGCCATGCCGAGGGGGAGGATAGGAGCTGATCTGGATATTTTACAATCCCGAGGTGGGGCGGAGTCTGATTTGCCCTAAGGGGCCGAGCCCCAGAGACCCAAGGGGCAGCTGCTGCTGGCAGTGAGTGAGACTGTCACTGCGTAGGGGAGCTTGGCAGAGCTGGACTCTGAGGGCAGAGCGGGGCGGGGGGGGGGCAGGGCAGAGGTTATTCACCTGGTCTCCCCATGGGCCGGGGAGCTTGGGTTGCCTGGGTTCAGCCTCCTGGGGAAGCCGCATGGTTTTCTCTGCCCCCACTCAGCAGCGGAAAGTTAACCCTTGGGCTGCTGCTGTGCTGCCCTCACCTCTCCATAGCCCGCTGAAGCAGACGGTCCGATAGGCCGCCCAGCAGGGCGGGTTGGCTCCATTTCCGCCCGGCAGCCCCTCTCTCACAGCCAGGGCACCCCATTTCCAGCCCCCCCTCCATGGGGTGTGGATTGCTGCTGCTCTCCTCCCTTAGGCCCTGATCCTGCTGTTGGATCCGCTAGCACGGACCCCTGGGACCATGCAAAGCCCGAGGGCCACCCACTTCCAATGAGAGCCCCCCTGCATCCTCCTGATGGCAGGATCGGAGCCTTATTGATTATGGGCTTGATTTTAATCTTCTGCTGATTTGACATCCCCCTGGCTTCCAGGGAGTGCGTCCTGATTTACACCGGTGGGGGTGAGCCCAGGATCGGGCCCATCTCTGCAATAACGCATCTTTGCCTGCGCTAGCTGATTAACCGTGTTAATCCCGTGCCCTTCGCCTGCGTTCCTGGCCTTGTGAAAGCCCTGGGGCAGTGCCGGGGTGAGGCGGACACATTCCTGGGGCCTGGCTCCCACGGTCCCGCAGTGCTGCCTCCCGCCTGCCGACACTGGCCTGGTCTTAGGCGCTGTCTCGAGAAGAGCGAAAATTGCCAAAGGTCAAAAAAAATCCACCCAGCTCGCCAGGCGCGATCGCCCCTCCTCGCCCCAGAGCACCGCCCTGCCACCTCTCTGCTGCCAGAGGGACCTGCTCCTCGCCCACTTGCTGTGGTTAGCAGCAGCGGGCCAGGCGAACCGGGAGGCTCAGTAGAGGCGGGGAGGAGGGTGGTCGAGCAGAGGCAGTGTGGTCTAGTGGTTAGGGCGCTGGGAGTCGGGAGACCTGGCTTCTGTTCCTGCTCCTGGTGTGTGGGCCGGGCCTCTCCTTTCCCACCACTCTGACTAGCTGCACTGCAAGCTCTCAGGGGCAGTCTCTCTTGCCCTATGTGAATGTACAGCGCCCAGCGCCATGGGGCTGGGACCTTGGGTGGAGCCTCGTTACTGTAATAATCCCAGACGTTCTTTCTGTGAGATCAGAGGCCAGGCCAGGACTTCGGGAGACATGAAGTAACCCAGGCAGGGAGAATCTGGGAGCCAGCAAGAACCCCAGGGTCCATCAGCCTCATCCTCCTTTTATATTCCTTCCAGCTGAGTACTGACTCTGACCTGCCACATGAGCCCCTCCAGAGGCTGATCTGGGGCATAACAGGGGATGTTCTCCCCCCACCACCCTGCCGGCTGACTCATGCCTGCTGGTATGGCTGGCATGTGCGTTTCCAAGTGCAGATGACAAGCAGAAATAATTGCCCGTACACAGCGCCAGTTCCCAGCTGTGCTGGGATTTAAGGGGCCCTGTGGAGCACCTGTTTGGGAGGCTGGATTTTCCTTTTGTTAATCAGAGTTTGTGGCGCTCGGTTTTTTATTCTTCTCCATGGGGCAGAAAAGGAAAGAAGTTATTTCCGGCTGGGCTCGGGAGCGAACCCTGACTCCTTCCTTCCCAAGAGAACAAATCTGTGTAACTTGCACTTTGCATGATGGGAGGATCACAGAGTATTTTACAAACAAGCGTGAACCCCATAGCCCTGGAGGTGGGTGTGATCCCCCTTTGGCTGATGGGGAAACAAGCATGACAAAGGGAAGTGATTTGGCCAGGGTCACACACTGAGTCACTGGGTAGAGAACTAAGGAATCTTGATGCACAATTCCCTGCTCTAGCCATTAGCTGATGCTGTCCCAGCAGAGCTCTGTTATTCCCCAGGACACTGGCTGTTTCCAGACTGCCAGTCAAATGGGTGCTGTAGGAGGACATCTCTGCCTAAACAACATTGTCTCTAATAGAGTGTATTAAGCTAGTGTGGATGTGCACCACTGCTTTCTGCTGCATGGAATCAGAACTGCTCGGTTGTGTGTCATAGGCTCTATACAGCTGAGAGCAGAAGGGGATTCTCCTGGTCAGACAGAAAATTGTCAGGGCTGGGAGGAGGGTCTCAGATCTAGTCTTGCCGGGGTTGTGAAATGAATGACCAGCATATGTGACATAGTGACAATGAAGGAGTCTGAGGTGTCCTTGGACTTGTTCTGGTTGATGGGCTGAACAGATGGCTATATTAGAGAGAGGTGGTGGCAAATGGATGTCTAGATAGAAGGAGATGGGGTGAGTGGATGGATAGACAGATACTGATAATCTCCAATGACTTAGCTGCTGCCAAGATAGCGACCGGGGAGAGTTTCCGCACATCAGTTTTGGTAGGTCCTGCTAAAACTGGTGACAGAGTAAATAGACTTTCAGAAACCAAAGCAGCTGGACTGAAGATCCCCATCAGGCCAGGCTGGGGGCTCCCACCTTGGGGCTCAAAGGATCCATAGCCTGGGACCCCATGTGGTGGGAGACCAGGGATATGGGCCCGTGGGCCGGTTCACTGCTGAACGACGGGGAAAGGGAGCTGCGGTCGGAGTGTGTGGAAAAGCCGTTGCTCTGCTCTCTCCATAAGCCCCCCAGCCTCCGCTCCAGATGTTCCTCTCGCCTTTCCCGAGGCTGATGAAAGGCATTCGGCAGAGCCGCGACCCCGCTGGGGCTGGGCTCTGCCACCCAGCCCCAGAGCTGTCAACACGTGGGGATTTATGGCCAGGGAAGCATCTCTGAGCGGCCGCCCTCTGAGCGTCAGCCTTCTCCTCGCAGCCCTTCCTGGGGGAGCAAAGCTGGTTCTAATCAGTGTCTGGCCTGCATCCCCCCAGGGCGCGTCTCCTTCACCGCTCTGCTGCTGGGAAAGCTTCCCGGCGGATTCTTTTCTGCCCTGTGGAACGCTGTCTGGCCAGGATCCCAAGCCTGGCACTGCGCTCCGCTGAGCCTCCGGCCGCAGGAGCAATGGCCCCAGCCTAGGCTCACTCCTCATCCCCATCCCCAGCCTCAGACTCAGAGCCCTCAGCACTGCACAGCCAGCTTCTGCTGCTGGAGCTAAAGGAGCAGCTCTGTTAGCTGGCACCGGCAGTAGGCTGCTATCCTCATGTACCAGCCACGAAAGTGACATGATGCAGCCCCACCTGGCTCAGCCCCTGCCTCCGCCCCACTCACTCTCTTCTCAAGCCTCTCTCCCAACGGTCTCTTTCACAGCCTTCCCCCACCCCTTCGCCCTTGCTGACTTTTAAATATGGCTCATCCCTCCCTGTCCTGGGAGGCTGGCAAAACGTGGCCCTTAGAGCCAAGCGGCTGGAGTGAGGGCAGTACAGGGTTAATGTCGCACGGGGTGAGCGGAGACAGTGATAAACTTGAGCAGACAGTAGCGGGGGGCGGGGGGGGGGGATCATGCAGGGCATGATGCATCTGGGGATTGTGAGCTCCCTGCAGCAGGGGGCCGGGGGGGCACATGCTCCTCTCCACTGTGCATGCTGCTGGGGCCAAGGAAATCAAGTCATAACAGAACCAAGCATGGGGGTGGCAGCGCTTTTCAGGCCAGCTCTGCCCATCGCCGGCCAGGAGCCCCGGGCTCTGAGAAGAGCGGGCCGCCTGTTAGGGCCACGGGCCCCTGCAGCGCAGCCCCTGTGAATCGAAAGCACCAGCAGCTCACTGCTGACCAACCAACCAGGACCCCCCGCTCCCCGCAGCAGTGGGTGAGTCGGCTCCATCCAGGCATTGCTTCACCCTCAAAGCTCTTGGTCGCTCTCCCCCTGGTCTCCTGGACGCCTGCTCCCTCCACTGCTTTTCCAGGGTCTTCCCGCTTCGTGCTTAGGCAGGGACAGAGCCTTCCCCTTAACAGGCACCAAAGCTCGCTGTCTGCTCCCCGTCAGAGGGCTCCGGCTTCTGCTTCAGCCCTGCATCTGGCCTGGGCCCCCTGCAACCTGCTCGTGGCCCCCCAGGAGGCCCTGGGCCCCTGGTTGGAAGCCACTGGACTAGACAAAGGATGGGAGGAGAAGGGACTTGCCCAATGTCACCCCGCAGGCCAGGGTGTGAGCCAGGCCGCTGTCCCTCCCATACACTAGACCCTGCGACCTCCCTAATCATTGTAGCCCTGCTCTGCGACGTCCTCCGGCAGCAATTCCAAATTCTGCAGCTTACGGTTGTCTCACTGCAGGATGCCCTCGCGGTTCCTTTACTGGGGGCTGGCACTGAAGGGGATGGAGTGGAGCCCCTTCTGTTCAATGTTCCAGGATCCTCCCCCGGAGCTCCCGAGCCGCCTGGGCTGCCAAGGTGCCTTGGTCTAGTCAAGAGAGCTGGAAAAGACCCATTGCAGGGAGAGGGGGAGAGAGGAACTGACCCACCGGTGACAGCGGTTACTCGCATGGCACTCGGGAACAAGAGCACGTCTGGAACCGAGGTACGGACCCCAGCAAGGCGGGGTCTCTCTACGCTACCTGGAGGCTCTCTGTTGCCTCAGGATCTGAGTGCGCCACACTCGTTAGCAGACTTATCCCATGCCCCCCTGCGTGTGCACAGATGGAGAACTGAAGCCCAAAGAGACCAAGGCCTGGTCTACACTCCAGCGGCTCGGCTATGGTGCTGCTCCCGTGCCACCCGTGCGCCATAGGTTAGAAGCTTCCTGCTTCGATGGAAGGGGATTTTCCAGCGACGGCGTGAATCCTCCTCTCCGCGAGGCGGTAGCGACGTCCTTGGAAGGTTTGGTCTGTTGATCTAGCCGTGTCTCTGCTGGGGGTAGTTCAACACAACTACGGCTCTCGGGGCGTGACATTTTTACAGCCCTGAGCCACGTACCGAGGTCGACCTGATTTTTAAGCTTAGCCCAGGCCTGTCACTTTTGAAACTGAAACTCAGTTGCTGAAATCAGTTAGGTGTTGTAACCCTGAGCAGAGCAGCTTTGCAAATCTGACCATACAGCACCATGGGGAGTCCGGGGTAGAGCGAGGAACTGTCCCTGCCCCTCCTTAGGCAGGGTCCCTGACCACTGGCCCATCCGTCCTCTTGGTGTGGACGAGACACAAACAAGACCTGCTGACAGTGGGATTCAGGTTTTTGCACGCAAAGCACAATGTGTCACCTTATCCACTCATCAAGGAGATTGGAGCCACCAGCCCTGGACAGTCAAATCTCATGAGTCAGACCCCAATAAATCATGAGGTTGGCTTAAAAATCATGAGATTTAAAAATAAATAAATAAATGTCAGGTTCTGTTTCTTTGCCTTGGGGTCTCTGTGCTGCTCAGATACACTCGGGAAACCTGGTCAAGTTTTTCTGTGCATCCCAAACAGCCTTGTAAAACAAAAGCTGAGATGCTGCCAAAATAACGTGACTCCAGGAGCTGGGGCTTTAAGGAAAAAAACCCACCACGTGTGGTGAGATTCCCCATAAACTAGGCGGGGTGCAGGAAACACTGGGATGCAGCCCAACCCAATGGAGGAGGTATCAGATATTACCCAGATCTCCTGCTTGTCCTTAACATGCCCCCTGCAGGTCATGTGGAACATCACCTGACAAAGAGGAGGGATGGGAGTGAGGTTAAGGCCAGGGCTAGCAATTAAGGGGTGAGGCGGGTCTTTCTAGACTAGCTGTGTGACTGTGGCTAAGTCACCCCCACTAGATCGCACTGTGCCTCAGTTTCCCAACCTGTAAGGTAGCAGGGCTGAACAATGAATTATTCCTGTAATAAACTCACCAAGGGGTTACGAGGCTTAATTAATGAATGTTTGTAAATTTCTTGAAGACCCTTGGGCTGACGGTGCAACAATATGTAGAAAACGCGTGGCATTATTAGCTACAACCTTTTAGGGAAACGTAACCCGTTTTTCCTTCGTCTGCAGCCCTGTTTGGGTTATCGGCCCCATAAAATATACGACCTGTTGTGTTTGAAATATATTGGACAATAAATAAAATCTATTTAAAAATTTTACAACACAAGATTTTATGATCTTTAAAGCCTGAGGAATGATGCAAGCTGTGTGTTATCTAGATTGCCGGGCCAGGTGTGCTGATGGGATCAGAGACTACAGCCAAGTGGGCTGGCTACTGCGGCGACCTTGGGCTTTGGCAAGGGTGGAGGACGGGAGGTTGGCCCAAGAAAACCCTTAGCCCCATTGTACTGTCGGACCAAAGATAGTATTTCTAGAGCCAGATGGGGATTTTTTCTGTTCCAATTTCGATGCCAACTTGTTGCAACCAAAACTTCTCAAAAAAGGGTGGGTTTAGCGCATCTCCCGTGTCAAAGGGGGCTGAAATTGTCAAAATGTTTCATTCTGACATTTTCCAAATGAAAAATGCCAGTTTTGAACGGACTTTTTCATTGGCGATGTATTCGCGACCTAGACTAAGAGAAGAATGAGGGGGGATTTGATAGCTGCTTTCAACTACCTGAAAGGGGGTTCCAAAGAGGATGGATCTAGACTGTTCTCAGTGGTAGAAGATGACAGAACAAGGAATAATGGTCTCAAGTTGCAGAGGGGGAGGTTTAGGTTGGATATTAGGAAAAACTTTTTCACTAGTAGGGTGGTGAAGAACTGGAATGGGTTATCTAGGGAGGTAGTGGAATCTCCATCCTTAGAGGTTTTTAAGGTCAGGCTTGACAAAGCCCTGGCTGGGATGATTTAGTTGGGTTTGGTCCTGCATTGAGCAGGGGGTTGGACTAGATACCTCCTGAGGTCCCTTCCAACCCTGAGATTCTATGATTCTATGATTCTATGACTAACGAGAGGTTTTTTAAAAAAGCAAAGGAAAAAGAGGTTGAAATGAAATGGTTCGAGCTGATTGAAAAAAACCCCCCAGTGCAGCTGACGTTTTATTTTTTTCAGTTTGTGAAAACTGTCAATGTGGGGCACATTCCCCCACGCCACAGGGAGAGCTGAAAATAGTCTGCTAGCGGAGAGGCTGTGTGGTCTAGTGGATGGAGCATGAGAGTAGGTGGTGGAGGTGGGGTCTATTCTGAGCTCTGCTGCTGACCTGCTGTATGGACTGGGGCAAGTCATTTCACCGCTCCCTGACTCAGTTTCCCTACCTGAACAATGGGGACAGCAAGCCCGTCACATGGCACGTTTGAATGGATGGGGCTGCATATCAACCCCTTCCTTACTAGAAAAGGAAATGGCTTTAAATGAACGAGATGCCGTTTTATACGCTTGAACCAGGGCTCGGCATCCGTCCTGGTAGCGGTAGAGTCGCCCAGCTGCCCAGACTGCGTGGGCGGTGGGGGTGGGGGGTGTCCCAGATTAGAGGCTAGCATTGACCCTGGGTGCAGCCAGCCCCCATCCCAGTAAAGCCCAGAGTTATTTCCTGTGCAAAATGGTAGCGCAGAGCCTGAGCCACTGAAAGAGCTGGGCTTGGCACGGTGCCTCACGAGCGCCACTGAAAGAGCTGGGCTTGGCCTCCCCTCCCAGCCCTGACCGGGGGCTAGGTGAGCTGGAAGGGGAGCAGTGGGGGCAAAAGACATATCTGGCTTCAAGACTAATCTTGATACGTTTATGGAGGGGATGGGATGATGGGATAGCCTTAATTTGGCAATTGATCTTTGATTATCACCAGGTAAGTATGCCCAGTGGTCTGGGATGGGATGTTAGATGGGTGGGATCTGAGTTACTACAGAGAATTCTTTCCTGGGTGCTGGCGGGTGAGTCTTGCCCACATGCTCAGGGTTTAGCTGATCACCATATTTGGGGTTGGGAAGGAATTTTCCTCCAGGGCAGATTGGCAGAGGCCCTGGCGGTTTTTCGCTTTCCTCTGCAGCATGGGGCACGGGTCACTTGCTGGAGGATTCTCTGCAGCTTGAGGTCTTCAAACCACGATTTGAGGACTTCAATAACTCAGCCATAGGTTAGGGGTTTGTTATAGAAGTGGATGGGTGGGATTCTGTGGCCTGCATTGTGCAGGAGGTCAGACTAGATGATCATAATGGTCCCTTCTGACCTTAAAGTCTATGAGTCTATGGGCATGGCTACACTTGCAAATTTGCAGCGCTGCAGCAGGGTGTGAAAACACACCTTCTCCAGCATTGCAAATTGCGGCGCTGCAAAGCGCCAGTGTGGTCAAAGCCCCAGCGCTGGGAGCGCGGCTCCCAGCGCTGTCCGTTATTCCCCACAGGGAGGTGGAGTACGGACAGCGCTGGGAGAGCTTTCTCCCAGCGCTGGGGCTTTGACTACACTTAGCGGCAGCGCTTTGAAGTGCAAGTGTAGCCACAGCCTATGAGTCGATGAGCTGGGCAGGGACAGGAGAAGAGGAAGAGAACAGGAGAGTGAGGGGAAGAGGGGAGCGAATGACAGACGAGAGGGGTTAGGATGGGCAGTGCCTGTTTCCCCTCATCCTTCCTCCGTCTCCCTCCATCTGCAGAGTCTGTCTGTCTGTCCGTCTCCCCCGACCCCCTTTCTTTGCAGGGAAGGTGGCTGTGCCCCCCACAGCCTCTCAGGGGGCCAGTCCCCCCGCCCCCTCCGGACAGCTCCCCTCCCGTTGAGGTCATGAGGCCTGGGCCAGTTCTGCTGGACTGGCAGCCTCCTGCTCTTTCCGAGGGCAAACTCAAGCCAAGGCAGCAGCGGGCGGCCCCCACCCATCCCGCGGTCAGTCGCTGGCTGCAGCCCTCGTGTCCCCTCCGTGCCACCCCCCCCCCTCCGCCGGGACGCTGTCTTCAGGGACGCCCAGCCCAGGGCTGACGCCGCGCCAGGGCCCAGGCCTGCTGGAACCGGTCACACTGTGGGTGGTGGGGGGGCACCTCTGGGGCTCATGGGGCCCTCCTCTGCAGGAGCCCTGCCCTGATCGTCCGCCCAGCTCCCCGCAGCCGCGTGGGAACGTTCCACGGCTCTGAGCCAAAACAGACGCTCCATGCGCTGGGTCTGAGCCTGATGGGGGCTGGGCACCACACTTCCCTGGTCGGGGGGGGAGGGGGGGGGGAGTGCTCACCACCTCACAGGATTGGGCCCAGCCCCAGCACTGCTTGAGCTGAGTGTCTGAGGGGCTGGACTCAGGTCATGGGTTCGAGTCTCACATGATCTCACACTGATAGGACACTTCCCGCTCCCCCCAGCTGCAAAATGGGTGCTTGGTCCATGGGGTTAGGGCGGTCAGACGAGACGCTGGCCGTGTCCCTCTGCTCTGTACTGTTGGCTACGAAGCTGCTGTGCCTTCACTGTGTCAGCCTGACGTGCCATTGGCTGGGGGGAGCTTTCTGACACCATCACTCAAGGGTCTCTCTTGAATTCTGGGCTTCTCCTCTTGGCTGCATTGGGCTGGGAGGCGGATGCAGCGGATCACGGCAGGAGCTGGCTGCACACTGACCAGGGTGGCTCGGTTGGAGAGATGGACGTAGCCGCCGGCCTGAGATGCTTCCAAGCCATCTGGGTACCCGTCTGCCCCACCGCTCTCCCAGCATAGCTTCGCTCTCCTTCTCCAGCACTGCTTCCTCCACCCACTCTCCCACTAGCATGTCTCGGGCCGTCTATTTCTCTCTCCCTCCGTTCACCCCTTTGCACTGCTGCTTATCACTCGGCATTTGTATCTCTTTATTTATTTCTCGCTCCATAAACACGCACTTACCTGTCTGGCCCTTAATCCTCGTGTTTATCTGCTCATCCCCCAACACATCCACCCTTTCCCTCTTCTTATCCGTCCTTTAATCCTTCTAGTCTTCCATCTAGCCACCCCCCGGGCCCTGCCTCGCTCCCAGCAGAGGAGCCACCCACCAGGAGCAGATCAAGGGGAGGATGGGCGCAGATAGCAGGTGGCTGGTAGAAGGCCCTGAGCTGGGAGACAGCATGGTCAGATAAGAGACGGGGGAGGAAGAAAGGCAGGTGGTAGCGTGGCAAAGGCAGAGAGATTGCCCTGAAATGCCTCTAGGTTAAGGCCAGGAAAGCAATGGGAGGCTCCAGACTCAACCTGCATCTAACTGAGGCCTGGAGGGGACGGGACACTGTGTTAGTTCAGCAGTGACGAAGGACGAGCAAGCGCCCCACAAATCCCACTGGGAGACCGAGGATGAGGGGCCAGGGCTGGGGAAGGCTCCCCTGCAGCAGGCTGAGCCTGGAGCCGAATTCGGGGCTAGGTTCTGCACTGGGTTTGCCTGGAGCTGGACGGATCCCCGCTGCAGTGCGGCTGGACGCCTCGGGGTACGCGTCAGCCAGGCGAAATAGCTGGAGGGAGCGGGGAGGGCTATCAGGGGCTTCCCCGCCACCTGCGCGTTGTCTCTGCGGCAGCTTTGGCCCGTGGAGCGGCGGGGGCGCTGGCAGGGTGTGCGCTTGGCAAAGGGCCGGTGCCGGTGGGCTCTTTGAACTCCTGGGAGCAAAGCGAAAGGATGTAGCTGTCCCCAGAGGAGCTGCGAGCAAGGGGGCGGCTTCCGAACCATGCTGCTTTGTGGGTGAGGTGCCTGCCAGGGGACTAACATGCCTGGAGTGGGGATGAGCACTCATGGGCAGGAGTTGCAAAGGGCCACTGGGAGCTAAGCCCTGGGCCTGAGCACAGCCCTGGCAGCCACGGCTCCTGAGTTCTAATCCCCCTCTCACACTAGCCATGTCCCGTCCCTGCTCTGTGCCTCAGTTTCCCCATGTGTAATATGGGGGTGATGCTACCGACTGGCCTGCCCAGGGGCTTTGCAGGTGAGAGGTGTAGTTCTGTGCTGTGCACAGAGGAGCCAGGGGGTGCATGCAGGGTCAGGCTGACGTGTTCAGCTTTGGGCAGTTCCTGTTCAAAACCATGCGGGCTCCTGGCAGGCGAGGCCTCCTCCCATTGTGCTGAGCCTGCAGCGCCTTCCCTCCAGGAAGCCAGGCGCTTGAGGCAGGAACAATGCACACCGGGAGGAAAAACAAGTTTTTGCTACGTGACCAGGAGAAGCCATGTGACTCGGGAGGGCTCCTGGCTGCTGCCATTGGCTGGGATTCTGACTCTGCCAGCCTGTGCCACCAATGCCCCTCCTATCCCTCCCCCTCCACAACCGGGGTGATGCAAACCTGCTCCATCTGGATAGGGCCCTACAGACCCTGAGCGCCTGGGCTCAGAGAGGCGCTCGGCCAGTCCGCCTAGGGGCAAGGGATTCCTTCACTGTCCAGTAGGGGGCGTTACATGCACCTGCTGGGCAGGGTAGTCCCTGGTCTGCCCGTCTAGGGCAGCTCCCAGGTTGTTATGACCCCACGTCTAACAATGTCTCTCGGCTCCCCGGCGTCAGCCAAACGGCCCCTCGACACGCCGTGACTGGGTCTCGTTGCACCAGTGTAAATTGGGAGGGACTCCGCTGACTGCAGGTCTCTCCCTGCTGCATCCGAGCAGCCCAGTGCCACGGCTCGGACAGTGTCCAGCACCAGCTGCTTCAGAGGAAGGGGCAAGCATTTACAGGCTGGCCTGCGCCCGGCACCTTTCCTCCCGACCCCCAGCGCTAGAGGTGGGGTTAGAGCCTTCCCCAGCTCTAGCATTCCCGGTTCTAACTCTGGTTGCTAGCCTTTCGGAAGCGCCCTAAGCTCTTGGCCTCAGTGACATCATGTGGCAGTGAGTCCCACTGGCTGCGGGTATTGTCGGAAAAAGCCGTTCCTTGGAGTGGTTTGGAATGCGCCACTTCTCAGGGTCCTTGTGCAGTGAGACGGGAGGGTTCCTGATCTCTAGACCGTCTGGGTGTCTTTGTCCTGGCCGGCGTCTCCTCCTCGCTAAGCAGTGACTGCGACCGGCTGTGATTGTGACCAGAAACTGCAGCCAGGCCTGCCCAGTCCCCGGGTCTGACTGTGTGTATCCCAGTGGCACCTTGAGGCTCCAGCTGCGATCCAGGCCTCACTGTGCTAGGCACTGCACAGAGAATGGCTGTGTCTACACTGGCGCCGGAGCGGGGTGGGGGTGAGTCACAACTCAAGGAAACTTACCCTCGCTAGGGACCGCACTAAAACCAGAGCGTGGCCGCGGGGATGGGAAAGGCCAGCAGCCCTGAGCGCGTACCCATCCGAGACGCTAGGTGCGTCCTTGGGGCAGCTGGCACCTCATTCTGCTCGCACTGCTGCTGGGGGGTGTGCTCTGTTTTTAGTGTGTTGGCTCGATCAGAGCTGGCCGGGCGGGGATCTCCTGGAGAAGGGAGCCTGGATTATAAACATGCCCAAGAGACAGTCCCTGCCCAACACAGCTCACAGTCTAAATACAGAAAGAATGGGAAGGGAAACTGAGGCACAGAGCAGTGACTTGTCCGAAGTTACCCAGCAGGGCCAAGAATAGAACCCAGCTCTCCTGCGTCCCAGTCTAGAACTGCTGCCTTAGCTACCCGGTCAGTCAGCACTGCAAGGGTTAACAGTATCTCTGGGTGCTTTGGTAACAGTGGGTGACCTTCCAGGTTCTGACAATTAATATCAGCAACTGGCAACCCCCCAACCCCTGGGCAAACTCTCACACGGTTCTCTAAACCCAGGGCCTTTATTTCCCTCACCATCCAATTCCCTAATTATTGCAATTAAATCAGTGAGGTGTTTTGCAACACACAGTATGAAAGCTGCTCCCCACCTCCACCCCTGTTTTACGCTGTGTTCACACCATTAACTCCCATCACTCCCAACTGCCTGGCAAGAGGTGAATCGGGCCCTAGACCAATCAAGGGGTTTATTGGTAGAGGGTTTCACCCACCACAAAAAAGCAGCCACCTCTGGGGCAGAAGGCGGCAGCCTTTAAAAATATCAGGCTGGAAAACGCACAGGATCCAGTTACAACCCGAGGGGGATTTCAGGTCGATGGAACGTAATTACCTGGCATGGAAGCCAGCCAGGAGATTGTGGATAACTCCCCAGCACTGTGTTGTTAGAAGGAATTAACCAGCTTTGGGAGCACGGTGGAGTTTGCAAAGTGCTCCTAACAGAGAGGTGTGTCCCACCAGGGCAGGATTCAGGCCCTGTCTGCAGCTCCCCCCACCCCCTTGTATCAAGACAGGAGTCCCAGACCCCTCTGTGGCAGCGGCAGTGGGGGGGGGACGGCTGGTAACTCCCGAGGAGCAGCCCAAGTGCCAAACATCAGCTGCGCCGCTCCCAGTGCAAATCAGGGGGAATGAAACATCTGCCACATTCATAAAACACCTTTGAAACCATCTGGCTGGATTTCCCAGCTGTGTCTCCCACACCGAGGCCAAAACAAACTCCTTCCCCGCCTCCCAGAATCCCACTTGCTGTAGGCTGCCGCAGTGCATCCACGCTGCCGGGATCCCTGCTGCCGGGGGGAGCCGGTCAGTGCAGCACTGGCGGTCAGGGCAGCAGGCTTTTCCTCCCCGCGCTGTCCCAGCTTTGCCGGGTGACCTTGGTGAAGCGACTGCTCTCTGCCTCAGTTTCCCAGACATCAAGGCCGAGATCTTCAAAGGTACCCGGGCTCTTACCATCCTGGGCCAAAGTGCTTTGAGATCTATGGGCGAAACGCGCTACAGCACTGCAAGACAGTTCACCGTGTGCCGTGGAAGCCCACCACATCTGGACCGGCCATTTCAGCTCGCAGCACCCAGCCATTTCCAGCAGGAACTCGAGTAATTCCTGATGACTAGGGCCCAGGGTGTTTTACCGAGAGTCACTCCAGCCGCCCCCTGCATTTGAACCAGTGCCCTAGCGTGTGGGTGCAGCACTGCTGGGTTTGATCACGAGGGCGCTCCTTAGCTCAGGAAGGTGGTGCCAGCTCGGCTGGGAGCCTGGGTATTACCCAGGCTGTGGCCTAACGGCCAGAGCACTAGAGTGAGGTCAAGGAGCCCTGGGTTCTCTGCCTGGCCGGGACCATGGGCAAGTTCTCTGCCTCTGTCTCTCCTCCTTTCCTGGAAGCTGTCGGGCCAGGACTGTCCTTTGCTGTGTGTTTGTAGGGCTCTCACCCCCTAGGCTGGGGAGGGAAATAGTTCTCGTAGGGGGGCCTCTCCATGAATTTTGGTGAGTCGTCATGGGCCGCACATTTCTACTATATCAATGGAGGGGGTGTGGGGTCGGGAGGGGGCTCCGGGCTGGAGCAGGGGGTTGGGGTGCGGGAGGGGGTGCGTGGTCTGGGAGGGAGTTTGGGTGCAGGAGGGGGCTCTGGGCTGGAGCAGGGGGTTGGGGTGTGGGAGGGGGCTCTGGGCTGGAGCAGGGGGTTGGGGTGCGGGAGGGGGTGCGTGGTCTGGGAGGGAGTTTGGGTGCGGGAGGGGGCTCCGGGCTGGAGCAGGGGGTTGGGGTGCGGGAGGGGGTGCAAGGTGCAGGCTCCGGCCGGGAGGCGCTTACCACAGGCGGTTCCTGGCTGGCGGTGCAGCAGGGCTCAGGCAGGCTGCCTGCCTGCCATGGCCCCATGCCGCTCCCGGAAGCAGCTGCGGCCGGCTGCTGCTGGCAGTTCTCTGGGTGCCCTTTGGGGGGAGCCAGGCAGCGGGTCTCAGTGCGCTGCCCACGCCCGCAAGCACCGTCCCCGTAGCTCCCATTGGCCGCTTCTGGGAGCGGCGTGGGGCCATGGCAGGCAGCCTGAGCCCTGCTGCACCGCGGGACTTTTAGTGGGCCGGACTCGGAGATCGCGAGGGGGCAGAGGAGGCTGGACAGGAATGTTAGTCATGGCAGGCTGAAGAGAAATGTTAGACGGGCTGGATCCGGCCTGCGGGTTGTATTTTGCCCACCCCTGCCCTAGGCCCTGCTCCCTGCGGTTGCTCTTTGGCTCTAAGATCAACAGTCTGGACAGATGCTCACCGGGCGTGAGATGAAAAGCGTCTGGGCACTCGGTGCCATTTCCCTCAGGCACTAGCAGGACGCAGAGCCCCAGGGCCAGGGGAGGGAGCTCCTCCCAGCCCCACGTGCCTGCTCTGGGCGAGTTAGGACTGGCACTGATGCAATCCAGCTGGCATCCCGGGGTCTGGTTCCGCTCTGGTGCACGCCCCATGCAATCCACTGGCTGAATTCAGCCTCCCGGGTGTGAGCTGCAGCTGGTTGGTAACTTGGCTAAGCACTGGCCACATCTCACTCCACGGATCCCTCCCACCTTGTGTCGCGACCTGTCAGCTCCCCACCCATCATCTGGACACTCCATCCAGCCTCTGTGCCCCTGGATTTATGGGATCTCCGGGTGACAGAGGCCCTGGCAGCTGGGCTCTATCAGGTGAACCAGCCAAACTCAGCCTGCTACCAGGAGACCATCGTGAGCAACCAGGGTGGGGGAAGCTTGGGGCAGGGATGGTCTTTCTGTGCTGGGTTTGCGCAGTGGACTATGACTAGAGCTCCGAGGTGCCACTACAATACAAATAACAACAAACCCAGGGTTTCAGCTTGGGGTTCTCTCCACTTCTTCCACCTTCCCCTCTTCCCTCATCAGTGTTGAATTGTCTCCACCTACTTATTCAGCCAGGCCACACACCCCTTAGTGTCTCTAGCCATCAAACAGTGATGCTGCTTCTTTCCTGCATACTGCACCTTTCAATTTCTAAGCACCCTCCACATCTATTGAGTTCAGCCACCATTTTGTTCTCCAAGCTGCTGCAGACTGTTAGGGAAGAGACACACCCACTGTGCTCTCTCCTGCATACTTGACTTTTGTTTTTTCTTGTCTGTCCCTAATCTAAAATGAAAGTCACCTTAACCTGAATGCACTGTTGTAGGGAGACGTCACCCAGATGGTGAGAGCATGGCATTGTTCCCAGCCCTGCCCCTCCACAAAGGACATCGGTGGGTCTCGAAAAGGTGCCACCGGTGGAACGATTCTCTTAAATGAACGCCAGAGCGCTGGAGTTGGCCTGCAGTTCCCCTCCTGTCTCTGTACACTGGCTGAGGCTTAGTGGGTTAGAGCAGTGATTTTCAACCAGGGGTGCGTGTACCCTTGGGGGTACGCAGAGATCTTCTAGACATTTGCCGAGTTTTACAACAGGCTACATAAAAAGCACTAGCGAAGTCCGTACAAACTAAAATTTCATACGGACAATGACCTTTTTGATATTGCTCTTTAGCTCTGCACTGAAATGTAAGTACCACAATTCTATTCCAATTGATGTATAACGATATGGTAAAAACGAGAACATGCACAATTTTTCCGTAACATGCGTTGTGACACTTTCGTGTTTTCATGACTGACTTTGTAAGCAAGCAGTTTTTAAGTGAGGTGTAACTTGGGGTTACGCCAGGCAAACCAGACTCCAGAACGGGGTACAGACATCTGGAAAGGCTGAGAACCATGGGGTTCGGGAGTCCCTTTTCCCCTTCTTGGTCCAGGGTGCAAGTCCGTCATGGGATGAGTTTGGCGGCCCTCAGCTCAGCTCCCGATGGAGCGACATCCAACGTGACTGACTCACCAACCATAGGTGCCAACTTCTCCTGGCGCCGGTGGGTGCTCGAGCCCCCCGCCCCGTCCTGACTCCACCCCTGTCCCGCCCCATCCCCACCCCTTCCCCAAAGTCCCCGCCCCCTCCCTGCCCCGATTGGACCCCTTTCCCAAATTCCTGCCCCGGCCCCACCTCCTCCCCTGAGCACGCTGTGTTCCCGAGCCTCCCACAGCTTGTTACGCCGTGAAACAGTTGTTTCATGGTGGCAAGTGCTGGGAGGAGAAGGGGGGACGCGGCGCGCTGAGGGGAGGAGGTGGAGGCGAGCTGGGGCGGGGCGGAGAGCTTGGCTGCCAGTGGGTGCAGAGCACCCACCAGTTTTTCCCCGTGGGTGCTCCACCCCTGGCGTCGGCGCCTATGTCACCAACCACAACTGGCAAGCCGGACTCAGGAGGTGCCCTGCCCTGAGCTGGTCTTGTAGGATTTTCACAGCTGTGTCCCCTCCAAGGGGATGGTCATGGGGAAGGTTAGTAAGGAGGCCATGTTGTTATTAACAATAATAATAATAATTCTTATTATTAGTGTAGGGTCTATGAGGCTGTTATGGCCCAGGACCCCATTGTGCCAGGCCCTGTACAATCTCAGAGCACAAAGGTAGTCCATGCCCAAGGAGCTTACCAGGTAGGTATGAGACAAGGGACGACAGGCTGCAGACAGACGGGGGAGTCCAAGGAATGAACCAGCCCTGGTCAGTGGGACAGGCTGTGCTCTCAGCACACCAGCAGCCCAACCGTTGTCCAGTTTGCTGTAGGCCTCAGGGCAGAGGAGGAGCCTGAGGTGTGATCTGCAGGAGGACAATGAGCGGCTGTGTGGACGTCCATGAGGAGCTCCTCCCAAGCATGACGGGCAGCCTGGCGGGAAGCACCAAGGTGATGAAAGGACAGGACCAGGAGAGCTGCGTTCTAATGCTGGCGGTGACACTGATGCACTGTGTGGCTTCAAGCCAATCACAGAGCTCTTCCGTGCCTCAGTTTCCCCATCTGTACAATGGGGCTGCTGGCACTGCCCTCCCTTCCCAGGGGCATGGTGCAAGGATTACTGTTTGTGAAGTGCTTGGAGATCCTTGGGAGGCGCCAGAGAAGCAGTAAGTGTTATCAGCCAGACAGTGTGGTGAGCTGGGCCCTGAATCCAGAATAAAAAAGTCTAGGACTTTCGTTTCCAGCAGCTCCAGTCCCTTACCATTCTCTGTAAAGCTCCGCTCTGTACAGCTCCCTGCACGAAGACTGTCCCTGCCTTGAAGAGCTGTTCATCTAAACAGGACTGACCCCTTATGCATCACACATCTGCACAGCACCCAGCACCATGGGGCCCTGATCCTTGATTGGTGACCCACAGCCCTATTTAATTACAGTACTTAAGAGGCTAATGTCAACCAAATCACTAGCCCTCAGGCACCCAGGAGGCCAGTTAAAAAATCCATGTGCATGAACCATATCCGATGGCAGTGTCAGTGCTAGGAGGCGAGAATGAAAGGGTTAACAGGCTTTGCTGGGTTCTCCTGGGCCAGGGGCGACTTGGGGATGTCACAGGCCGTGGGGAGAGCTCACTTTACCTGGGCTCTGATAACAGCACAGAGGCGGCCTTGTCAGCGACAGCCCAGGCATGCTGGGATACCTCGGTGAGCAAACGGCCCGCTCATCACATAGCCACCCCCGGTCAGATCAAACACAGGAGCGGCTAGGACAGTCAGGGGCCTCCAGCGGGGGGCCCGGTTGGCCATTGCCAGGGGCCAACCGTCCACCATCACATCAGGCAGCTGCTCTGTGTCTGACTGGTCACCACTGACAAACGGCTGCCTGATTTCCGCAGGGTCGTGTAGCTGCAGGATAGGAGCAGGTGCCAGGACACCTGGGTTCTATCCCTGGATCTGCTCTGCTGCGTGACTTTCTGGCAAGACGCTGCCCCTTCCCGTGCCTCAGTTTCCCCATCTGGGACCTAGGGATAATGACCCTGACCTCTGTTGTAAAGAGCTGTCTGATCTGAGGAGGGAGCGCGCTAGGGATTAGTATTAATATTGACCTGCCTTGTGAGTGGGTTGTGAGGCTTAACTTACTAGTGTGTGTAGTGCTTGGAGATCCTTGGGTAGGAGGAGCTAGAGTTAGGCAGAGGATTGTGAGCCCCAGGTCATTAGTTAGAGGTGGATGGTTGTGTCGGAGAAGCTGGAAAATCCCATCTGGCTGGAGCCCAAAGGGATCAGTTCTCTAAAATAAGAAGCAAAGGCTCATTCCTCGGCACTAGTAACATTTCTGTGGGGCAAGGTGTGATGTATTGAGGACTGGGTTGGAATCACAAGCTGTCACTTTAAGAGTGGGAGGGGGGGTGGCTGGTCCTGCTTGCAGGTGGAGGGGAGGGCTCTGTAGCAAAGGTTGCTGCGATCGGAGTCAGTCTGCAGACTGCAAGCCTAGAGCAAGGGTGCGAAGCCTTGTTGCCTTAGAGAGCAGCCTGCTTTGTCTCACCCTGGTTTGGGTTACTGGGTGTTATCGTTCTGAATGCTGCAAAACGCAGCCGGAATTCTGATGGCTCTATCGACGTTCTGGTGGGTATGTTGTGAGCAGAGCCCACGGGACGTGGGGAAGAGAGAGAAGGAAACTCCTTTAAGCGCAGGGCGGAGGGGCAGTTTTTTGGCTCTCAGACTAGGGACCGTGTTTGGACCCGGATTAGCAGCTGTCTCGCTCGGTGTGGACACCTTTGGAGCCGCTGCTGCTGCAGCACCTGTCCCCGTCACAGGGCTGGACTTTCAGTGCAGGCCTGGGGAGGAGCAGGGCCATGCCTTGGCTTGGCGGAGGCTTGGGCAGCATTGCTGGCATCCCGGAGAAAGTGCCCTGTCCGCTCCCTTGTGCTGGCCGAGGAAAGCCTGGAAGGTGAGAGGGAGCCTCGGATGGGCCTTTGCAGCAGCCTGGACTAGCCGGGGGCCTGTGTATTCCCCACCTGCCTTCCATCCCCAGCCGTGCCTGTACACCAGGGGCTGCCCAAAGGAGAGGGGGAGGACTGTCCGCTGGCACCAGGGGCTTCCCCAGGAATGGGGTGGGGGAATCTGTCACTCTGCCCCCCATTTATGCAATGGCTAAATAGACTGAAACAAGAGGGGAGGCTCTCAGCGTCCCAGGAGAACGGGAAGCTGGAGCCAGGCGAGGGGCTGCTGCCCTCTCCCAGGGGGGAGACGCTGAGCTCCCTTTGGCCCTTAGCAGAGAAGGCAGAACATCCCCCCGTGGCTACAGGCTGGCAGAGCTGGTGTCTAGCGTACAGGGGCTGCCTGGCGAGATTGCAGGCCGACGAGCTCTCTAGTCCTCCACGGAGCCGGCCAAGGGAAACACAGGAGACCGGCATTTTTTTTAAGTAACAAACAAGCAGAGAAACCAACCAACCAGACCAACCCCTTCCAGGCCTTCTTCATGTTTAGTGCAGATCTCCCTTCATGCTCCGGATCTGCCAGACACGCAGGGGACGCCAGCTGAGATCCACCGAGCGGTCTGATTGTTTGTGGTGCCGAGGAGCCCCAGCCACGGACCAGACCCGCCACTGCGCTAGGCGCTGTACAAACAGAGACAGAAAAACAGTCCCGACCCCAAAGTGCTGACGACAACGTCTAAGCAGCCTGTCGGGAAATCATTTTGTGAGAGTCTCTGACACTTCAAAGTTGGTTTGGTTTCCCTTATTCCAGTTGGGGTTGTTTTTTTGATGAAATTCTCTCCTGGATGTTTCTGATCAAAACCGGGTCTGAAATGGTCGCTGTTTCCTGAAAAAAACCAAAACCACAATTTCCAATGAGTGGAAAGTGTCAGCCCCCATTTCAGTCAAGTTTTAATGAAAACGGCAATTGCAAACAGGCTGACATTTGTTGTTACCAAATGTCAGTCACTTGGATTTCAAGCAGCATTCCATCGTTGGAGAGTCACTGCAGACTGCAGCGCGGGTAGGGGCTTCTCCGGCTGGGAAAGCTAGACTGAGATAAGCAAAGGGGTGAATTTAAACCAAGGTCTGAGGGAGCCTTTTTTCAGATTAGTTTATGTCACTTGGAAAGGAGTTTGAGCTAAGCACCAATCTTAGAGCAGCATAATAGTGTCCACGGGGCTGGGAGGGGGCTATACTGGTGCAACTGGTAAAACTTTCCCATGTAGACAAGCTCCAGGCAAATGTTTCCATCTTGTTCTCAAAGCACCTGTAGCTCCCAGCTCCAGGGGAACAACACACTAATGACTAACGAGTGACTGGCAGCTAGTGAGTGTCTCTCCAGCCCCTATTGCCTTGTGCTGGATGAGTTGCCCCTAGCAAGCCCATGCGAAATGGGTTGAAGCAAGCCAGGTTAACACTCAGATGGGAGCGCTCCAAGGAACACCCAGGTGATGCAAGAAAGGGAGTTGGTAAGTCAGTTACCTGCTCTCTTCCTCCTGAGATACGGGAAGAAGGGGAACTGAGCCATCTTTCGCACAAGGCAGAAAGCCAAGTTTGTGATCACTGCAAATCCCATTGCACTTTTCAGAAAGTGAACCAGTGTCCCTGAGCTGGTGAATGACTTCCTCCTGCAGTTTCAGTTGGACGTAATATTCTTTTTTGCTGCCTTGATGCGTAGCTGTTTAAACAGCCGCTGGGTTCCACCTCAGAGGTGGCTGCATGTTAGTGAAAGAGAGAAAGGTTTTTCACTAATCCATCTCACAGGGTGCATTGCAATCTTAATTCACCAATTAAGGTGTGTTGAGAGCTTTCTATGAGAGAGACTGGGGAAAGGCAAATGTCCCTTTCCCCCCTCCACTCCAGAGCTGCTACCTCCTGGTTCCAATTAAAACTAGATCTAAGAGCAAGAGCAGGAAGGAGTGAAAGACAAAGAACCATTAAAGGGGAGAAATAAATCTGAAGGGATTGAAAGTTACAGGCAGAGAGAAAGAGACAGAAAACAGAAAAGCAAACAGAGCCAGGAGTAACATTTTTACAGCCGATTATGGGCCAGTCTGAAACCCTGTTATATAAATCCTGTGTCATCACCTAGTGGAACCTGATGCTGTTCAGGGGATTATTTCCAAAGCTCCTAAACAAACTCTAGATAGCAGAGTCTGATTGCGACAGATTTACAGCGGGTGCTTAATACCTGTTGCTATGCAGGGCGAGGGCAGGTTCCTGATATGGATTAAGATCGTCTGTTACCTTGGGAGGGGCGTTTCATGGATACAACATGGATGAGAGCCGTGGAAACAGCTACTGAGACAGAGCACTGACCTCCGGCATTGGGGGTAGGGGGGAATGTCCCACTTGTCGTTTGCTGGATTGGCGCAGGATTTAGGAAAAGAAAACGGAGCCGAGTGGCGTAGCTGTGGAAATCCGGTGGAAAATAAGGAGCAGAGAGAAACCCATGTCCAGAGGTGGGGGAACAGGGAAGGGGAGAGTTTGAATGAAAATATACACCCCCTCAGCTGGATTCTTCACCGCCTCCCACTGTGTGGAGGTCTTGCTACCCCAGCAGTTAGAGCAGGATTGTTGTCCCCACTTTCCAGATGGGGAAACTGAGGCACAGAGCAGTTAAGCCAACATTTGCCAAAGTGGCCATGAATTCTGGGTGCCCAGACATCCAGGACCTGATTTTCTGACCTGCTTCCACCTGAAATGGATGGCAGCTGCAGTGGGGGCTCAGCATCTCTGGGAACCAGCTCCGGGGTCTAGATGTTCATAAAGACTCAGTGGCACCCACAAGTGGGGCCAGATGTTCAAAGGAGCGCAGCGAGCCCATCGGCTGCACGTCGAGTGCTAAGCTCTTTTCAAAATCAGGCCAGGGACATCCCAGTGGGGAGCTGCTGGGCACTTGTAAACTTGGCCACACAAGTCTCAAATGAAGCTCCTGGAAAATTGTGGTTCCCAGAATCAGGGGCCACTTTTGAAACTGCTGGGCACAGTGGCTTGGTCACTCACTGACTCAACAGCAGAACAAGGTCTGGTCTGCGTGGGAAGATTGCATCTGTGCAACTGCTGTGTGCAGACCAAGCCTTAAACTGATATAGTTTCACTGGTGCAAACCCCTGCGTGTGTGAGTATTCTTATTCTGGTTTAACAGTGGCTTATTCAATTTAAGAACTGCAGTGTGGTTGAACAAAATACTGCACTGATACTCAGGAGACCTGGGTACTAGTCCCAGCTTTTGCTGCTGGATGACTGCCTCTCTGTGTCTCAGTTTTCCCATCTGTAAAATGGGCATAAAGTGCTTTGCGCTCTAGAGATTATTCTCATATTGGTTTATCTTAAACCTTTTCTCAGTCAATTTAAGATAAACTGAAGTAGGCCTCTCTTAATCTGAAATGAGAGCATCCACAAAGGGCTTTACACTGGTTTAACTAACTCAATTTAAATTCACCCCTTAAACCAGGGCAGGTCTCCCTGTAGAAGCAGAACCCAGGAATCCTGGCTCCCAGCCCCTGCTTTAACCACCAACCCACGCACCCTGCTCAGGGTCTGTGCCTCATTGGGCTCGCTCGATAACATGCAGCCCAACTCAGGAGCTTCCAGGAAAACAAACAAAGAAACAAACACAACAAAAGAAATTAGCCAAAAAAAAGAACAATAATCCCCCAACCCACCCAAATCCACGTGGCTGCTTTGAAGTGCCTCGTGGTGCAGAAACGGCCACTGAGAGCTGCAGATTGCGGGCGCGTCTCTGCTCTCTGACGCTGCGTTGCAAAAGGCCTCACCTGCATTATTCCATCCCCTGGCGCATAGGGTCCTAGTGTTTAAGGCCAAACAGAACCATTAACTCATCTAATCCGACCTCCCTGGTAGTGCAGGCCAGAGAATTCCACCCACTGGCCCTGTACTGAGCCCAAGCACTTGTGTTTGGCTAACACATTATCTGGTCTAGCCTGAAGACCTGGAGACCCCCCACTCCCCTGGGTGGCTTGTTCCAGTGGTTAATCGCCCTCCCACTTCGACATCTGTGCCGAATGTCTGATGTGAAGGTGTCTGGCTTTAATTTCCAGCCATTGATCTGGTTCTGCCGCTCTCCGCCTGGGACTGTATCGTCAGACAGCCGGGACTCTGGGCAGAATCCTAACATGGAGAACGTGGGAATCGCCAGAATGGATCAGAGCCAGGGGCTGGTCAGCACCGGATGCATCAGAGGAAGGTGCCAGACCCTCCCCCCCTCCCCGCCCGCGGACAATAATGTGATAACTTGCCCCTAAAGGACGATTCGGAACATCTGACGACCGAAAGACCCATTAAAGTGCATCATCAGGTTAGTGAAACCCTCTGTGTGCTCCCGCAGCCCCACCCAGGGCACTCACGGCAGACACGCACCTGCGAGTATGACAAGGGATTAAGTACACACAGCCAAGGAGAGCGTGTACTACACACACACACACAGATCATGTACTATACACACATGCAAACAGCAGAAGGGGGAGGGAGGGGCCAGGCTTGTTCTGGCAAGTTCCCCTCTTCCCCAGGGCTTGTTAAAGGCTCAGAATATCAATTACAGGATTACAGCCTAGGCGCTGACTCATCCCCTTTCTTCTTGGTGTCGTTCCACAGCCGTGGCCACCAGGCCAGGTGAGGATGTCGGGCCTCCTCCCCGCTGGAGAGAGGACCAGCACCTCCCCGCAGTGCTCCCTGGCTATGCGTGGCCGGGTACCACGGACCTATGGGAGCCTGCAGCAGGGCCGGTGTCCTCATGCCACCAGACGCCCACGCGTGACGTGCAAAGCATGGTGGTAGCATGTAGCATGAGGAAGGCTTTGCCACTGGTTGCCCAGAAGAGCCACGGTCTAATCTCTGCTCCGCCATGACACTGCGTGAGTCACTTCGGCCCAGACGTTCAAAGGGCTCCTGCAGTGAGCTAGGGGTCTGAATCCCTTTGGGTCTTCGCCTCGCTGTGCCTGAGCACCCTGCCCTGCCTCACAGGGCATGAGGATAAATTATCTAGCATGAGGCGCTCGGATACAGTGGGGAGGGTGCTGCGTAGGGACTGAGCCAGAGAGGAAAACCCCAATGGCTCACTGGGGAGAAGTCATGTGCCTCAGTTTCCCCATTTTTAAAGTGGGGGGTCATGACAGTGCCCCATCCCGGGAAGGCGAGCTGTGAGGCCGTTGTGAAGCACTTGGGGAACCTCGTGCTGTGTCAAAGCTCCCTGGCAGGAGGGTCCACGTTCAATCTGTCTCCGCCCAAGGCCAGACCCCGCGCTCTGCGCCAGCCCATGGCCTTGCCCGCCCCGATAACACCAAGCGCGGGCACACCTTCCCCCTCGATGCCGTGTGCCACGCGCGGCTGTGGATCAGAGGGCAGGGGCCGGGCTGGGATTTTTCTCAATGACAAACGACTGAGCGATGGGCAAAGACACCCAGGTGTGGTGGTGATTAAAGCCCCGGGACTAGCCCGGCCAGGGGTGAGGTGATCTAATCCCAGGGGACCTGCCCAGCCTCCCATACAGGGCGCTTCCTGGCACACATAGCTGGCATCAGCCCCTTTGAACTCCACCGTGGGCACCGCTGGCTCCTGCCCTTGACTAATCTCTGGGGAGTTTCCTTCCTCTCCCTTATCGGCGCTGGGGCTCCGCCGACCGGGAGGCACATCCTGCAAGCGGCTGCCTCACCTGGCGGAAGAGGTGAGTGGCTGAGGGCCCCCCCACCCCAGCACGTTGCTATCAGAGAGCGCCGGGGGCCCCTCCCAGGAATGCAAGGCCGGGCGCGCCAGCCCCACTCTGCAAACACAGGCCCGATAAGGCGCAGGATCTGACTCAGCTCTGGCAGCGTGCCCGACCTGTAACCCCAGCTTTGGACCTTGGCCGGGCACAGCCCGAGCTGCCTCGCTCTGCAGAGGATTCCCCAGCGGGTGGCTGCTAGCCCGAGGGGAGCTGTGGGGTCCAGGCAGGCAGTGCGGCCTAGTGGATAGGACACTGGGGAAAGTCTGGACTCTCCGCCGACTTGCTGTGCGTCCCCTCTCCATGCCTCAACTTCCTCATCTGTACGTGAAGTTTACGCACTGGACCCAGCTTGGTGAGGTGCTCAAGAGCCTCCGATTATTCTGTTACCCGTAATGCAGCCATTGCTGGTGTATCCGGCCTGGGCTGCAATGAACAGAATGGAGGGTGGCTGGGTACGGACAGATGTGAGGCTCTATCTCTCCGCGCTCCCGGCTGGGCTGCCAGATGGCACCACAAACAAGAACGCTCCTGAGCGCTTTTCCGCAGGCGATGTCACCTGTACCTGGGATAATTACCCCCATTTCACAGATGGGGAAACTGAGGCCCAGAAAGTGACTCGCTCAAGCTCACCCAGCAGGCCGGTTGCAGAGCTGGGCCTAGAACCCTGATTCCCAGAGCAGTGCACTCACCCTTACACCACGCTGCCCTCAGGCTTGGGCTGGGTCAGCCTGGTGACTACATGGCAGAGGGGAACTAGCTTGTCTCTGGGGGGAATGGAAACCTTCCAAAAAGAAGCCAAGGCCCCTGTTAATAGTTGATCCTGCTTCCAGGAGAAGAAGCCTCTGGCAGGGGCTTTCCCACCTCTATGCTGCTCCTGCTGGAGCCATGACACAGGGACCTGCCTGCCTCCTGAGTGTTCCCCACCCTTGGCACGCGGATGGCATTACACCAGCGACGGGCACTGGTCCCTCTCTCCTCCTGAGCCTCTTCCCGCCAGGGATTTACAGAACGCACTGGAGCCGATGGCAGCTCTGGCTGCTTTCACAAGGACGAACCAAGCAGGCCCCGGGCCAGTTCGTCCCCTGCAGATAATGTTCAAGCTCCTCTGACTGGCTGCGTCTGAGCCCGCACTGGCACCCGGGCACAGCGCCCCGTGGCGCTCGTCAGCGGCTTGCTGGGAGGGGGACGCTGCTGCGGCTGGAGCTGGGGTGGGGGGAGGGGCAGCACCGCTGACAATCAGCTGCTGTGTGGCCAGCCCGGGCTGGGTTCTGCAGCACAGGGCTCTGCGCTGCTCCGTGGGCAGTGGGGATCATAGGCTGGGGGAGGCTGGGCCTCCCCAAACAGCCAGGTGTGGCCCCATCCACGCTCCGCCCCAGGTCCCCCTCTGCGGCTCCCCGTGTGCGGTGGCCCTGGCTCGGGCTGGCCCCCCCTCCCAGTGCTCCGGGGCTGGGGGGGGGCAATGGGGCCACGCTGCCCCCCCCTCCCAGTGCTCCGGGGCTGGGGGGGCAATGGGGCCACGCTGCCCCCCCCTCCCAGTGCTCCGGGGCTGGGGGGGGCAATGGGGCCACGCTGCCCCCCCTCCCAGTGCTCCGGGGCTGGGGGGGCAATGGGGCCACGCTGCTTGCCCTCCCGGGGTGCTCCAGGGCTGAGAGGGGCCAGGCTGGGGCAGGGGCTGGTGGCCGCGGGGGGGACTCTGGTGGGGGGATGGAAGGGGCGGGGCCTTGGGTGGAAGGGGCGGAGCCTTCCCCAGCTGGCGGTTCACGCGGTGCCCACGGTGGGCACGTCCAGAGGGTTAACACTCAATAGCACTGGGGCGAGGACCCCCTGCCGGTGCCACCAGCCCAGCCCAGGCCGGTTAGCTCGGCGCTGGGGAGTGACCGAGCCGGAGGGTGCCCCGAGGGTGCCCTGGTGCCGGGCCCCTGCCCCATGGGAAGCGATTGCCCAAGGCCGTGTGCTCCCGTGCGCCATCTAATCCGCTCACCCAGTCCTTGTGTGTTTGTCTTCGGCATCTAAGTGAAATGGCGGCAGCAGCGAGACCGGGGCGGCCCTGGGCCTGGTTTCCAAATTCCTGCAGGGCCTGGCCCAGCCTCCGGATTCCCCTCCCCTGGGCTGGGGATGGAACAGCCTCAGGCCCCCCCGTCCCATCACCCCTGAGGTCGCCCCCAGCAGTGCAGGGTCACCAGGGTGCACCTGGGAGCTGCCTGCCCCAGCCCCTCAGCATGGCGCAGGCCTCGGCCCCTGCCCAGCACGGAAACCAGCTCTCGAAGGGTTAATCACCTGCCTGGCTGCTGTGCACAGCTCCCCCCTCACATTCCTTTGCACTTATTCACATGGCATCTGCTGGGGTTTCTCCTCATTCCCCCGGGCTCCATGCCAGCCGCCAGCCAGCCGGGGCAGGGGCCAGTCTGCCTCTAGGAGCCTCCTCCCTGCATGTGGAGATAGCCCCCCCCCCACCCCGTCAGAGCAGAGCAGGGTCCCCTCCCACTTCACTGAGCAGCTTAGATCCACCTAGGGTGACCAGGCAGCAAGTGTGAAAAATCAGGACGGGGGTGGGGGGTAATAGGAGCCTATATAAGAAAAAGCCCCCCAAAATCGGGACTGTCCCTATAAAATCGGGAGATCTGGTCACTCTAGATCCACCCCCCCTGTGTGGAGGAAGCAGCCGGAGGTGAGCCAAGCAAAGGGAGGGCAGATGGGCACGGGGCTCTGTGCTAGCCATGGTAGGTGGCTGTGCCATGCAGGGCTGGATCCCGCCCAGAACTGGGCCCCACTGCACGAGGTGCTGGACACTGGATAAGAGCCAGTCCCTGCCCCCACGAGCTTACGGTCTAAACAGACAAGGGGCAGGGCCAAGGGCTTGAACATACAAACCGAGCTTTGTCCAGCGAGCCCCAGACTGGCCGGGGAGGGGCCCGGGGGTCACCAGCAGGGTGGTTGGGGGAACCCCAGGCGTTGCAGCCGAGCAGGACTGGAGCACGGCAGAGCTCTGTGACTCCCCAGCCCCGGAGAAGAGCTCTGCGGAGCTCAACGGCTCGGCTCTGTCACCGCCAGGGAAAGATCTCACCTCACCCGCCCTGTCTCTCTGAATCCCAAACAGGCATTCGAGCCAAGGCCGTGTTAACAAAACCCAGCTAAAGGCAAAGGACCGGCTCAGAACTCAGCACGGCTCCATGGGATGGCAATGGAGCGAGGCCTGTTTACACCAGCCGAGGATCCGGGCCGAAGGGTTTGAACCAGACTGAGCAAAAATCACTCCCCCTCTCCGGAGAGTCCGGTGAATTGCGTCACATTTCCTGGGTCAGGATCCAGCTGGCTCTGCAGCGAGCCTTCTAGGGAAAACAGGGGAGACCGACCTGAATATCTAATGGAAACGCTGTCTTTAAAAATCCCACGCAATCAATAGCAGTGATGAGTTCCCAGTGGATTTCTTGGAGTTTCTGGTGCTTTTTCCTTTGTGGCCCGGGGGAGAATGGATTTGGGGGGAGGGGGGGTTGGGACTGGAAAGGGGTGTTTGCACTGTAAGCTTCACTGCCTTCGCACACTGCCTTTGCCACTGACTCTGTAGCACTGCCGGGGGGAGCACAGGGGTTTATGGCCACTGAGGTACAAGTAGGACCTCATGGGGGTGGGGGGGTCACGAGCACCGGACAGCCCGTCCTTTTGCACCCCCCCTCGGGACCTGCTCGGCAGCCCACGTGCAGGCCACGGCAGATCGGTAGCGCTGGGTTGCAGTTACAGACCCGGGGGAGACAGAACCCCCCCCCCCCGCCCCCCGCCAGTCCCCAGCGCACAGGGCTGCAGGGATTTCTACACCAAGGTGGCATTCCTCCTCTATAACCCCCCCCCCCCCCACGACCCCGTGCCAAGGCAGGCGTCTGGCCTCGTTACGGCCACAAGCCCCGGCATGCGCTGCTAGGAATGCCGGGAGCCGGCAGCGTGTGAACGGCTGAGGCCAGGACTAATCGGTGAGGGAGCAAGAAAGGAATGTGACTCCTCCGAGCTGGTAGAGGCCGGGCTCCGAGGCGGGTTAGGAGGAGAGCCAGACCGCGCTAGCTCAGGCTGCTGTGAAGTGCTCCGAGCCCAGTGGTTGTTCCTGCTGCCCAGGGGCGGCTGCCAGTGCCAGGGTTTGGGACCCACAGCCTGTCCTTACAGAAGGTCGCCGCTGGCAGGGTTGCCAAGGAATCTGTTCTTGGAGAGCACACGGCTCATTAACTGGGGGGTCGGGCATGAGGGGTCCCTCCTGGCCTTGATTGGGACCATGATTCCGATGGGGGTGGGTAGGGTCCCAGGAGTTACCCCCCCCCCAGGGAGATCTGCGCCCGGGCAGGGCTCCGGGGAAGACATGCAGGAGCAGGCCGCAGGCAGGGCATGGTCCCTCTCCCCTCCCACCCTGCTTTGGACAGGCTTTGGGAGGTGGCGGCTGCTTCGTTCTCTCGCTCTGATGTTGCTCTCAGCCCCGGCCTTGCAGGGGGAGTCGGGCCGCTCAATACCCTCCTGTCACGCTCTCCCGTCAAGCTGGCACCGGAGCCCTGTAATCCAGCCTGGAAAATACGGGGCCATCCGTGGCGTGGAGCGACCGTGCGTCGCACCTCCCGGCTGGGAACGGGCTCTGCGAGGCAGCCCCGGGCCCGCGCCGCAGCCCCAGCCGCTGGTGGCCGAGCATTCTCCGCTCCTGCCCCCCCAGCCGAAGAGCCACGTGGGGCTGGCCTTTCGCCTGCCTTCTCATTTAGCTGCCTGGCTTTAATGGCAGGAAGCACGCGCAGTAATTAACAAAAGAACGCGGCGCTTTGGGAGGCAGCGCTGGCTCCCCTTTTAAGGGAGACTCATAATCACCCAGCCCACAAAATACTCGCCAGCCTGGGGGAGACCACAGCCAGCCCCCACAGACTGGCTCTCCACTCTCGGCGGGCCCAGGAGCGGCTCCGGCCCCGCTCTGCCCTCAGCGATACCCACGGACACCTTCTGCCCTAGAGACACAGACTGGTCTTCTACCAGCTTTCACCCCTGGGACCGCACAGCAAAGAGGTGGGGGAGGGATAGCTCAGTGGTTTGAGCATTGGCCTGCTAAACTCAGGGCTGTGAGTTCAATCCTCGAGAGGGCCACTCAGGGATCAGGTGGGGATTGGTCCTGCTTTGGGCAGGGGGTTGGACTAGATACCTCCTGAGGTCCCTTCCAACCCTGAGATTCTATGATGCCATGTAATGGCGGTGGGAGCAACCCAGGCTTAGAGACTCTTTCCGAATGGGCTCGGTGCCTGCCTGGCTGCAGACCAGTTGGGTCGGTTCCTCTCATCCCCCCAACCCTGTCCCACAATGCACCGGGGGCGTTATGAAATTTCCCGGGGAGCTGCGAGTGACAGCAGCTGGGGGTGGCCCCCCCAGCAGGCATCGCATGCACACGGCAGCACGAGTGCCGAGCTGGAGCCAAGCTGCCGGGCCTGTCACGGCGGCTGGACGCGGCTCGGGGGGCTGCTCCAAACTGCGGGGCGTGTCCAAGCAGCTCAGCGCTCTAGCGCAGACGGGAGCGGGCACTGGCGCTGCCCGAGGTGCCACCGGAGGCACCCTTGCCACTGGAGGGGCGGGATGGGTGAGAGACAGGGCGTTCGCTCCTGGCCCTGCTGCTGTCTTTGCAGCGCCCCCTGCTGGCGGGGCAGCAAGGAGAAACCTCTTGCCACCTGATGGGCTGGGGGAGGCAGAGGTGCCGCTGCCTGGCTGTACCCCTCCACCCCCACTCCTTCGCGTCTCCGTCCCCGAACGCTGCCTCCCTCTGTGGAATCCCAGCAAGAAGAGCCGCCCCCACCTTCCCGGCCTGTGGCCCTTGTAAATCTCTGCCCATAAACGGCATTGCGCCAGGCGCATTCCTGAGGGCGAGGGAGCGAACGCTGCAGGGGAGGCCCCTGCCAGGCCGAGGGCACGGGGAGGGTGGGGAGCAGCAGAGCGGGAGGAGAAGCAGGAGGTTTTGTGTTTCTCCAGCTCTCTGCGCCACAGACAGCAAGTCAGGCCCTGCTGGTGGGGGAGTCCCGGCTGCATCTGGAGGGCGTTGGGGCAGCAGCTTGGCCACTGTGCAGGCAAGACACCCAGCAGCCTCCCCCCCACGTCCCAGAGCCCCCACTCCACTCTGCATTGAGGCTACGGCATTTCTACAGGGGGTGAAGGGATTGGCCCTGTTCGCCTCGCTCAGCTGAGCGGCCCGCGGTGCCACAGCGGGCAGAGAGCATTGGGGGGAGGGGGGCTCATGGGAAGAAAAGCTGGGGGAGTCCTGTGCCCATTGGCATCATGGCTCTGGATGGTCTTAACAACTGAACAGATCTTTCCCAGCCTCTAATTTAGATGTCCCCCGGCGCTGGCCCTAAGAACGCCAGGATACTTGCGTACGTAGGTTTGTGTTCTGGGGCTCTGGCCCAGTCCCTGATGTTCTCCCCAGTCTGCTGTGCAGCGCACTGTGCGCTGGCAGGTCACTGCGCTCCACCCCAGAGCTGGCTGCATTAGGCTCTCTAGAAATGCCACCTTTGCTGAAAACCTGTGCGACCCCTGCCCATGCCGCCCCCTCCTGCCGGGCTCCAGGGCTGCCCGTCCGGCTCCAGAATGAAATTCGCTAACAAAGAATTGCGCCATCTTGGCACCAAGCTCCTGGGAGCCCGGCTCGTGGGGACGACGCAGTGGGCACGGAGCAGTGCCAAGCGGGGCTCATGGGTGACCAAAAGGAAGTCACGCTGCAGCTGGCAGAGGGGTGGTTCACACAGCCCCCCCCCCACTCTTTCTAGACGCACAGGGAATTGGGCCAACAGCTCCCATCTCTGGGTAGGCCAGGCTGTAGTTCAGTCCGTTCCTAGCATCTCAGGGCAGCAAGTTCCTCTAGTCACTGAACGGGTGGTCGGTTTTTTTTCCAGTGGGCAACGGCCCGAGCCAGACAACCCCCTGCCGGAGTGAGCACGGCCCATATCACCTGCACCCCTGCGGGACGGCTGAGCCGCTGCCTCTGGAAAGGAACCTGCTGGACTCGCCAAGACACTGCTAGGGCGAGCACTAGATGTGGGGGAGGGGAGCACTTTGGTTTCGGGGCGGATCCAGAGACCTCACGTGGGTGCTGTCTGGACTGGGGGCACAGTGAGATCCGCGCTGAGCTCGGACACCTCAGGTTCCCCCCACGTCTCGTAAGCGGGAGCAGATATGCTGAGCATGGTGCACCCACCTCCCTGCAGCTGGGCTTGCACCCTGGTCTAGGGCCGCTCCCAGGTCATCCTGGAAACTGTTGTTTCTTTTTGTTATTCTTCATTAGTATTTAGTAGGCCCATTGCTGTGCACAGAAGCCCCAATCACAGCCTTGAAAGGGCTTTAGGGGGCATGACCCACCAGCTGAGAAACACCTGGCGAGTCCATTTCCCTCCCCTAACCAGAAGAGGACGGCTTTCCGGCATCCCCGCCGGCCTATCTCAGCACCGCCAGGGTGGAGCAGGGTATGGACAGGGCTTTGTCCAGTGCAGTTTTCAAAGTGGCCCAAGCAATGTGGCTTCCACCCCTGCCCAGAGCGAGAGCAGAGCTAGCGACGCGACCGGATGATGTCGGCACAAGAACTGGCCAGGAGTAAATCTCAGCAGGACGTTAGCAGGAGAAGTGAAGCTCTGGAGCAGCCGCTCTCCAGCTGAACTCGGGAGAAGGGCGCTGCTAGGTTTCCAGCTGGAAAGGGGGGATGGCCTGCACTAGCAGGCACTGGTCACTGGGGAGTGCCCTGTCAGGCCTAAGCTCCTTGGTAGATTCGCCCGCAGCCTAGCAGCCCTCGCCTCATCTCCCGCTGCCCCCGTCACTCATCCTGACCCCCCAGAACCAGGCGAAATGGCCCCTCGCTGGGACGCCGATCCCTTTCCTCCCTTGTTGCTCACCCTTGCTCCGATCCTGCAACCACGCCCCGGGGGGATCCAGTCCTGGGCAGACTGGGCTCGGAGGCTGGGCACTGCTGTGGGTGTGCCCTGTGCATGGCATTGTGACGCCACAGCTGGGGTCCGAGTACCTGGGTTGACTGACTAGCTGCAACACACCGGGCTTGGGATGTGCACAGGCTGCTGCTCAGGAGGGCCTGGGGGCTCTGCAATGGAAAAGGGAGGCTTCCTAGGGGACACACCCCAGTTCTGATACACTACAGTCCACCTGGCTTCATTCACGCCTGACCTGAGGCTGCTTCGGTCCCGGCTCTCCAGAGGTGCAAGGCTGGGGCATTCCCTGGTCACAACAGCTTCCCTTGGGAATTAAGGGCAGTTGGGCCACTTTCCTCCCTGGGGTAACTCCGCAGCCAGGGAGGAGCTTCTCGGAGTATGAATTTGTAGTGAGCAACACTTGGGCTTTTGCCACTGGGTCAATGTCAGCCCAGCCTTGTAGCGAGCTGGGGCGTCTCTGCCGTCAGACGTTCCCCGTGTAAAACGAGCGGGCGAGCTCAGCCCAGTTGCCAGCACCAAACCAGCTGGGCAGCTAACGCCAGTGGACTCCTTGCCGGCACGGAGCGGGACAGGGCTACGGAGCCCGAGTGCGCCTCTGATCTAGAGGCAGGGCCGAGGCAGGTTGGTAGAGGGCAGAACGTGGGGGAAGCTGTGCTGAGCCTGTCCTACGCAGGTCATTGGTGTGTCTGTGGTTGCTGAGCCAGCACTAAATTGAGGCGAGAAGACAGGCACATTTTGAATCTCTGTCTCGTCACGGAGCCAGGGAGGAAGGCCTGCCTTGTGGCTAGAGCACAGACCTGCAGTCAGTTCCCGACTCTGCCACAACTTCATTGCATCACCCTGGGCAAGTCACTTAATCTCTCTGGACTTGGCTGTACGATGGGATAACACTGACCTGCCATACCAAAGTCCATAAAGACGGATAGTGCTAAGGATGCACGGTCTCAGCCCAGCAGGTTTTTTAATTGGGTAGTTGCTCGAGTCCCTGTTAAATTGCCACTCTGGTCCTATTCACGCCAAGCTCCCGCGAGCACTCAAAATATTGTTGCAACTAATGTTTCAATGTGGAGCTGTTGCTGCGTGTGGAGAGAGCTGGGTGTGCAAAGCGGCTGCTTTCGAAAATGGTTCCATCTCTGATGCTCCTTGGAAACCTTTTCCCAGCCGCAGAGAATCCAGCGTTTTGTTACGGAAATCCAAGGGTGTGCCTCGTAGCTCGGCCCTGCTTTTCCCGCACCTCCTCTCTCCCCAGAACTGCTCAGGGACTGTGTTGTACACAAATTCTTTCCCTTCTAACCAGATGCCTCCCTCGGCCACTCAGTGCTTCCTAAATCTAGCGTTTATGACATCATTGTCATAATTAATTATGGGTAATAATAATAATAAATTGTGCTTATGCAATGGCTTTCACGCCAGAGCTCACAGCACTTTGCAGATGATTACTTAAAGTGCCCAACACCCTGGGAGATGGGGAAATATAATTAGGCCCATTTTAACCATGACTAAACTTACCTGAGTCCCAGGGAGGTGAATACGTGATGTGCCCAAGGTCACACGGTGAGTCAGCAGCAGAGCTGGGAATGAAAACCAGAAGTCCTGGCTCCTTGATCCCCTCCAAGGCAGGACTATCCTATCTGCTAATGGCCTCGTCCCAGCAAGCATGATGTCTTACCCTGGCTACGAGCCCCTGGCACAACGGAGCCGGCCCGTCTGTGTGCGGGAGACGAAGCTTTCTCCATACCCGTTCTTCCAACCGGCAGCTCCATCCCAGGAGAACCAGGAACCACAGCATCCTCAGAGCACAATGGAAGGCCCTCTCCACCAGCCAGCCGCCCAGGACAACACTCAGTCCAGTCCCTGCTGACTGATGGGGGAGAGCGAACACTGGCTGGGATTTCAAAGAGTGCGAAGGGACCTAAACACCCATCTGCCCGAGTCACATTTAACAACCTGGCCTAAAGCTTTCTGTGCACTTGATACTCCTGCAAGGGGATCAGACACTGCGGTGAAGCCTGCTACATAAGAACTTCGATTAGCAGAGCGCCCAGGGAAAGGAGGAACTGAATATACAGCACAAGAGCTGGCGGGAAAACGGATCTTCCGTCCCACAAAATAGTCGAGATTTCAGGAATATCGTCCTGACCTGAAGCAAAAATCCAAAATTGAGCCCTTTTTTGCTAAATAAAATTCTGAAAAAAAAAGATTCACTTGGGGTCAATTGAAACGTTTCCTTTTGATTTTGGCCAGTTGAACTATCTGGCTATAGAATACAATCAGCGTCGCAACAAAAAGCTGTTTTGAAATGAAAAATCCAAAATGAACAAACCCGGGAGATTTCGACCCTGGGAAAACAGGGGGTTCCCGTTTTTTACCTTGAAATTTCAGCAAAAGCAACACAATTATGTGAAAAAAGTTGGCTTAAGCAACATGGCATTTTCCGGTGGGAAAGTGTTTTGACAAATGAATGTTTAATTGGCCGTGTTAACTAGTACCAATCCCGGCGTGTACCGCACCATAGGCCATGTGAGTGCAATGATCCAGGACAGGGGTTCTCAACCTTTTTCCTTCTGACCCCTCCCCCCCCACGCTATAAAACTCCATAGCCCCCCTGTGCCCCAACAACTGGTTTTCTGCATATAAAAGCCAGAGCAGCATTAGGGGGTAGCGAGCAGGGCAATTGCCTGAGCTCCATGCCACAGAGGGCCCTGAGACGCTACGTTGCTCAGGCTTCAGCTTCTGCCCTAGGCGGTGGCGCTTCGGCTTTCTGCGTTCCAAACCCCAGCCCTGGACACCACCCCCTAGCCCGGGCTGTGCGGCTGCAGGCGCCAACCCTGGGCTCCAGCGGGTGCTGGTCCCGGGTGCCAATCCCAGGCAGCTGCTGCCAACCCCTGGCGCTGGCCCCCACTGTGGTGCACTGGCCTGGCCACTGACCCTCGAGCTGCTGACCCATAGGTTGGAGCCTGCTGCCAGGGATCTGCACCAGGGGCCAGTGCTCGCTGGAGCCCAGGGTTGGCGCCCACTGCTACTCGGCTGGAGCTAGGGGTCGGCAGCCAGGGACAGCACCTGGGGTCAGCAATGATGTGGATGTCTATACGCGCATATTTATTTATTTTTCCTAAAGTTAATAAAATACTTTAGGAAAAAGTGTCAGAAGCCGCCACCAGCAAGAGTTGGTGGCCGCACTCTGGGGCCACCAAAACATTTGTTGTGAGAAGTCCTGGCCCGGCTGATCCTTCATCCAGTCGCCTGTCCTGCCAACGGGTAATCAGCCGGTTCAGCCTGATTCCTCCCCCAACCCATCTCCCCGCCTGCGATGTGATTTATTAGAGCCTTAAACGACAGCCATTTCCTGAGCTCTTTAAACTCCCTCATCCCTTTATCCTGCCAGAAATCAGAGATGAAAACACTTAACACTTCTCTTGGGACGGTTTATTTCAGGATGTGGCGCTAGGCCCAGCAGAGCGTCAGGTGTAGCCGCCATTCCCATGCCGCTTGGGCCCAGCTGCTCTGCCTCCAAGGGGAGCTGCCGACCCTCAGCCCCGCTGAGCATCCGGCCACACAGCCAGGTGGCTGAACAGGGACCTGGCACGCAGGCTGGGTGACACGGCGCCGATTGCCTGGCACAGGGGATGCTGCTGGGTTTGATGCTCAATGTGGCCTGGCGCCGCGGCAACTGTGATAGACTTGTACCCAGCCCAGATCAGGCCCTGAGCAGCGGGCTAGCCACGCGCTCCCTCCCATTCACCACAGTGATGATGATGACTTCACGTCTCAGCAGGGTTCAGGGCCTTTCCACCCAGGGGCGGGTCAGCGCCACGGCCAGTGTAAATGGAGAGGTCAGAGCCTTCACGTTTCCCATCTCAAGCGACAGCCAGAACAGTGAAATCCCCCCACGGCAGAGGCTCGGCACCAGGCCTAGCCCCGTGGAAGTCCTGCGTTAGCCATGTTGTGGACACCCACCCATGGTGCATGGTATTTTGGCGGCCATCATGTCCGATATAGCAGGGATTGAACTGGGGACCTCCCAGGGGTCGGCACCACCATGTTGCATGGCGGACACTTGACAAAACGACTGTAGTTCGTGATGGACATTGCGGGGGTGGTGGTGGTGGCAAGTCATTCAGTCATTGCATTTTTTGAAAAATTACCACCGACCTCAACATTTTTACCATAGACACTTGTGTCCGTGTACGGACACGTTGCTGAGGCCTGGGACCTCCACAGCTAAAACTGCAACAGCTGGAGCTAGACAGTCAACCCTCTGTAAGTGGGGCTGTCACAGCCTCTGATCCACAGCAGGGATCCCCTAATGCCCACTCCCCAGGGCTGGCTGGAACCTGGAATGTCCCTTCCACGGGAAATGCCAACCGTCTGACCTTCGGTTTTGTTCTGAATCGGAACAAACCCTCCCCCGCCCCCCATCCCCAACGCAAAATTTCCAGCAAAACAACAGTTTTGAATAAATTTCAGTCTGAATCAAGCGAAATGTGCTGCTTGGATCAAATTGAGTTGTATCATTGTGATTTCAGCCTTTTACATGTATAGTCTATATAAATTATAACAGAATATTGTGGTGGGATGAAGTTCTTATAGAACTAGGAGTGAGGGAAAGACAGCTGATTAGCTGGATGAGCTGTCAATCACCCAGAGAGACGGGGTGGGATTTCCCTTCCCCACAAAGGGTACTGGGTAAGGAAGCCAGCTATAAAACTCCCTGGCTCTCAGCTGGGCGTCACAGTTCCAGGAGGAAGGGTTACTTGGAGGATCCTGGGTTGGCTGGATTTCTGGCCTGGCAGATGCTCCTTGTTTGTTGGTGTTTTCTCTCGCTTTCTGAATTAAAATAAATCGTGGTACACCTCTACCCCGATATAACGCGGGTTCGCATACAACGCGGTAAAGCAGCGCTCCCGCGGCTCAGCGCATCAGCTCCCAGCCCCGGGGTGTCCACTTCCACTGCCGGTGAGCGCGGGAAGGTTGGGGAAAGGACGCCCCCCCGTACTCACCTGCGGCGGGAAGCGGAGCGCCGTGGATGGGAGCTGGCGGAGTGGAGCTGGCTGGGGCCAGGCTGCTCCGCTTCCCGCTGCCGATGAGTGTGGGACCTTTCCCCAACCCCCAGTGACACGGCTGGGGCCGGGGCAAGGAATGCGGAGCCAGCTGGGGCCGCGTCGCTCCACTTCCCACCCCCGGTGAGTGCAGGGGGCGTCCTTTCCCCAATCTCCCCGCACTCGCCAGTGGTGGGAAGCGGAGCGCCACGGCTGGGAGCTGGCGGAGTGGAGCGGCCTGGGCTTCCTGCCACTGCCAGTGAGTGCCTGTCAGGGGGTGTGGGGGTGTGGATAGGGGTTGGGTCAGGGGACAAGGAGCGGGGGGGGCAAAGGACATTTGATATAACGCGGTCTCACCTATAGCGCGGTGAGATTGTTGGGCTCCGGAGGACCGCGCTATATCGGGGTAGAGGTGTACACTGTTTAAAAACTCCTTTGAACTGGGTCTTGCTGTTGCACTTTGCCACAAATACAATGTACTTTGCAAAATGAAAAGTGATTGTGAAATGAAAAATGGACACGTTCCCGTCCGGTACAGAACGTTCTGACCCAACCCCAACGCTTTTCCCCCTCATTTTCCCCCCTAAACAAAAGGTTGTTGAAATTGGTGCTTTCCAGGGTCACCTGGGGATGGGGTGGGGGCGGCAAGTGGGGCAATTTGCCTTGGGCCCCACAGGGACCCAGCGAGCCCTGGCCCGGCGGCGGTCCGGGTCTTCGGTGCAATTTCGGCGGCAGGGGCCCTTCAGTGCTGCCGAAGACGCTGAGTGACTGAAGGGCTCCCCCGCCGCCGAAGACCTGGACCGCCGCCGGGTGCGTACAAGCACCACAGCCCCCCCCCACTTTGCCCCAGGCCCCCTGAATCCTCTGGGCGGCCCTGGTGCTTTCCCGTGGAAACGTTAAAACATTCCATTGGAAGCTTTTCGCCCAGCCCTAGTTACACCCACATAGTAATGTGTGCCAGGCCTCTGAAGAGGGGGAATTTCACCAACCTGAAATTCACAGACCTGTTAGGAGACTGTCTGCCACGGTCTGTCTCTTGAGGCCATGGCAAAACAAAATGAAGCACAGGCGGTTAACTTTGGGGTCCTGGACGTATTCCTTTGCAGCACGACCCGCCCTCCCACCTCCAGAAACCAAAAGAAGCCCATTGTTGCTGGATCACTGCTCAGCATTGCTCTGTAGCGGGAGCGCGGTGGTCATGGACTGCGCTTCCTAGGGTCACAAGTACAGTGCCCTGGCCATTAACATCTCCCTCCTTGGCCCAGGCTGGATGCTATTGCTCAATGCCTGCGTTCCCTTTGGGACCTGCTGGGAACACAGATCTCTCAAAGAGCTAAAATAGCCACAGACAGGAATAAACAACCGACAAGGGGACGAACGCAAGGGTCAGCCTGAAACTTGAAAGCAGGGTCCCAGCAGCAGAAAACATCTGTCACCGATATTGTACTAACCACAGACCCAACCACCACAGTGGATGAGAATTAGACCAAAGGGAATGGGAACCAGAGGCAGGAGACAGTTTGTAAGGATCACATAATCTCAGGGGGCTGTTTGTTTTTGGTAGTAAATATTTTTATTGAGGGAAGTGAGGGTTGCACTGATCACAGCAGTGTATAGAGTAACAGAGACAAAAGCAGGTAATTAATGACAAATCAAAGGGAGGAATTGTTGGCTTGTGTTTCGAGCACGGGCCAGGGAGAGGTGTCCGCTAACCCTGGTTCTGACTTGCTGTGCAGCCTTGAGCATGTCTGTGTGCCTCAGTTTCCCCACCGGTAATACAGGGATAAGCTATAGAACTGGGTGAACAGTGTTACAAAAAGTTAAGTGGCCATTGATCATCTGTCTTTCCCCTTTCCCTGAATATTCTAGCACAGGGGTGCGCAAACTTTTCCAGGTGCAACCCCCCCTTTCCATTCACGGGATTTGGTTCCCCTCCCCCTACTTCTGCGCTGCTGCTGGCAGCGGCGCTGCCTTCAGAGCTGGGCGGCTGGAGAGCAGCGGCTGCTGGCCAGGATGTTCATGTTGTTTGTGGGGCGGGAATACAGGTACTATGGTTTTTAATCCCCCCCACACACACCCGCCCCACAATACCCACTCTGTTTTTATCCCTCTGCCACTATTATGTTTCCAGTTTCTCCAGTTTGCACAGCACTGCTCTAGTAAAGGCATTTACTGCTGCTGGGCGTGTTTGCAGGATACAAGAAGCAATGGCTGGAAGCCGGAGGCAGAAACGTAGAAATACGAAGTCAGGCTCGCACGGTGAACAGGGAAGGTAGCTGCAACACCCAAGGCAACGGTGGATTCGCCGTCTCTTGATGCAGCCAGTCTGGATCTGCTGGAGGGGATGCTTTAGCCAAGCGCAAGTTATTGGGCTCAATACAGGGGTGAAATGTGAAATACAGGCGGTCAGACGAGATGGTCTGCTTGTCCCTTCCGGCCTTAAACTCAATGACGCTATGAAAAGTATAGTCTATGGGAACACCAGGTTAGACTGGGGGCTCTTTGGCGCAAGGACTGTCCCCCGTGCTCTGTTTGTGCAGCACATGGACACAACGGGGCCCCAGTCTTGCCTGGCACCTCCAGGCGCTGTGGGAATACAAATAAGAATTGCAGCGAGTTGAGCGTTCCTAGTGGTGAGCGTAGGCACAGAAATCGGGCTGGTCCCTGCACTGCCGTCACTGGGGTGACATGACCCCCAGTGTCAACGCGGGGTGAGCAAGAGGAGAATCAACCCCGAAGAGAGGCACTCGTCCAATCAGAGGACACCACCACACCGTGTGAGCTCGGCGTCCAATCAAAACAGCTTGTGTTTCCAACTAGGGTAACCAGATGGCCCAATTTTATAGGGCCAGTCCTGATATTTAGGGCTTTGTCCTGTCGAGGCGCCTATTACCCTCCACCTCCTGTCCTGATCTTTCACACTTGCTACCTGCTCACCCTATTTCCAACACCAAGCAGTCCCCATCCGTGTCACGAGCCAGCCGTCACGTGGCAAATGATGCCCGTACCCCACACGATAAGGATTTCCGTCGGCCAAAGGCCAGAGGTGAAATCGACTAGATCGCAGAGTCGCCTGCCCACCCTTAGCAATACAGGCCACTTCACCGTGCAGACGCTGAGGCTAAATCGAGGCGGTGAAGCGCTTTGAGATCACGGCACGGGAGCCGTTCTAGCCGGGCGACTCACCATGATGCTATGAAGGCCGAGCAGCGGCAATTTCAGGAGCTCTTAGAGACTAGTTCTAGCCCATGAAGTAACATGTTGGTCTCTGTTTCTCAAGCCAAAATCCTAAAAACAAGCCACCGTCCCAACATGCAAGCTCAGCACATGGGCCGGGCCACCCGCTAACTGCTGTTGTCTTTGCTTTGGCTGGCTGGCTGGCCACGGCCGGTGGAAGATGAAGTGGCTGGAGGGTTAGGCTGCAATTGTGGCTAGGTCCCAGTGGAATGCGCCTGGGCATAGCTGCGGTTGTGATGAAATGCGGGCAGGGAACGGGAGGCTCTTTAAAATACCAGCTCCACCTGGGTCGCCAGTGGGCTCAAGGGAGGGCGGTTGGGTGGCCTGAAATAAACATCCCTGGAGCCTGCGATATGGCTGGCTGGAGTCTGCGACTTTGGTGGGCGTTGTGCACTGGAGGCGTGCAGGAGTGGGGCCTCTCTGGGGCTGTTTGTTGGTGACCCGGGCACTTTGGGGGAGGCCATGGGAGGAGTAGGGGAGGCCCCAGGGCCCGTGTCCCGGGCTGTGCCCTACACGGTACTGTCTGCAGCATTAACTATAGTTAACCCATATCAGCCACAGCGCTCGAAGGAAGGTCAGTACTACCATCATCCCTGCGTTACAACTGGGGAAACCGAGGCACAGAAAGGGGCTTGCCGAAGCTCAGCAAGTCAGTGACAAAGCTGGGAATCAAATCCCTGGCTCCTGCGTCCCAGGCCAGTGCCCTATCCTTTAGGGGCCAAACCCATCCCTGGGGTAAGCCTGCTGAACCCAGTGGAGGACTAGTGCCTCAATGTCGGCCATTCCCTCCCCGCTGCCCCACTCACCATCACCCCACAGCCCCAGGGAATTACTCCTAGGAGCAGGCAGTCGGGGGGGGGGGGTTACCCTCCCCCCATCCCACCTGTTCTCTGGCTCACCCCACTGGAGAGTCATTCCCCTGCCCTGTATTTTCCCTCCCCTGCTGTCCATGGCTTCGAGGCCCTGGTGAGCCCTCCCCCACCACCTGGGTGCCCCCCCCCCGGCTTGTCACAGCTCAGCCCCTGCTGTCCAACACAGTATCCATCACAGCTGGGCCAGGCCTGTTAGTTCACCCAACGCACCCCCTGCGGGCTGCCCCCGCTCCTCTGGTGTCAGGGCCTATTGCTGGGAGGGCGATAACGAGTAACACTGGCATCGTACAGCTGGGGAAACTGAGCCACAGAGCGGGGAAGCCAGGCCTAGAGCCCCCGCCCCCGCCAGCCTTCCTCAGGGGCCTGCGAAGCGGAACAGTGACTGTGCAGGGAGCTGGTGAGGGCCCCACAGCAAGGGGAGGGCGGCTCTGGCAGGCCTGTCTCTGCTCTCCTCTTTCCGCTCCGGCTGGGGTGCCCTGGCCTGCCCCTGCAGGGGGGGCTAATCCCCTTTGGGCAGGGGGTTAATTTCACCAGGCTCCGGGGCCAGGGCAGGGAGGGGGCCGAGACGGGGCATCGCCCAGGAACGCCGCAAGCCGAGCGGGGAGGTGGCCCCGGTGGGACAAGGCCGTGGGGAGAACCGAGGGCCAGGGGCTCCTAACCAGCAACGTGCGTTCAGTGCTGGACGGGACCGAACGCTTTGCTACAGGCACCTGCTGCCTGGGGGTCACGGTACTGGCCCACCCGCCTGAGCCCAGCCTGGCAGGGTTAGCTCGGCCTAATGGCACCGTACTGTGGCTGGGAATCTGCCTCCCGCTGTGCCCCCCTCCCCGCTGAGGTGCTGTGTGGGACTGGGAAAGCCCCTCCGCCCGCCCGGACACCAGCCCCGCAGCAGGCTCTGCCTGGGGCTGCTGAACGCAGCGTGGGGGCAGGAGGGGCAGCCCCAGCACATGCCGTACACAGCAGGGCCGGCTGGCCGTTCCCATGGGCCTGGCTAGGGACAGCCCAAAGGGACATGAGGGCTGGAACTCACCCCTGAGCAGAGCTCTCTGCGCAGCAAGCCCTTGCATGGGAGGTGCTGGGGGAAAGCCTCGCTGATGGGCTCAAGGGCGGCACAGGCCAAAGGCTGCACCGGCCTGGTCTGGCGCACTTAGCCAGTCATGTTTATATTGCTGGGGCTCCTGGAGGGAAGCCGGGCCAGCGCCCTGTTGCGCCAGGTGCCGTACAAACACGTAGGAGCCAGGCCAGGCGCTGTACAAACACGAAGGAGCCGGGCCAGCGCCCCATTGCGCCAGGTGCTGTACAAACACATGGGAGCCGGGCCAGAGCCCCTTTGCGCCAGGCGCTGTACAAACACGTGGGAGCCGGGCCAGCGCCCCATTGCGCCAGGCGCTGTACAAACACATGGGAGCCGGGCCAGCGCCCCGTTGCGCCAGGTGCTGTACAAACACGTGGGAGCCGGGCCAGCGCCCCTTTGCGCCAGGCGCTGTACAAACACGTGGGAGCTGGGCCAGCGCCCCGTTGCACCAGGCGCTGTACAAACATGTAGGGCCCACTTGCCAAGAGTGCTGAGCATCCACTCACACATAGTCCTATGAAAAGCAGCCCCCTAGTGAACCAGACCCAGGAGAATCAGAGCCTGGATCGAGAGCACCAGTCCCTGCCCCCAGGAGCCTGCAGGCTGGAAGCTAAGACACAACAGCCCAGTGGGGCGGGGGAAATAGGGTCATAGGAACAAACCCAGAGTGAGGTGGGGGAACAGGGGCGCTCCAGCAAACACCCCAGAGCCCCTCGTGCCCCCTGAGGTTGACCAGCTACCAGAGGGAGTGGGGCCAGTCTACTGGACATCATCCTCGCCCCCCCCTCCCAGCCCTGGATCAGCGTCGCAGCATGACAGGAAACAATATGGCCCTACTTTAAAAATAAAGCGTTTCTGTTTTCCCAGGCCCAGAGGGGGAGGCCTCACGTGACCTGCAAAGGCTGCCGGACAGAGCAGCCCCCTCCTTCCCCTGCCCGAGGGAGCAGCCCCCTTCTTGCCCTGCCCGCGGGAGCAGCCCCCTCCTTCCCCTGCCCGACGGAGCAGCCCCCTCCTTCCCGTGCCCGAGGGAGCAGCCCCCTCCTTCCCCTGCCCGAGGGAGCAGCCCCCTCCTTCCCGTGCCCGAGGGAGCAGCCCCCTCCTTCCCACGCCCAAGGGAGCAGCCCCCTTGTTCCCGTGCCCGTGCGAGCAGCCCCCTCCTTCCCGTGCCCGAGGGAGCAGCCCCCTCCTTCCCCTGCCCGAGGGAGCAGCCCCCTCCTTCCCATGGGAGCAGCCCCCTCCTTGCCCTGCCCGCGGGAGCAGCCCCCTCCTTCCCCTGCCCGAGGGAGCAGCCCCCTCCTTCCCCTGCCCGAGGGAGCAGCCCCCTCCTTCCCATGGGAGCAGCCCCCTCCTTGCCCTGCCCGCGGGAGCAGCCCCCTCCTTCCCCTGCCCGAGGGAGCAGCCCCCTCCTTCCCGCGCCCGAGGGAGCAGAGCGGGGGCTGCCGCGGGTGGCGTTGGGCTGGTGCAGGGCCCGCGGGGCAACCTGCTGAGGGAGGTGCGGTTTGTTTCTCCGAGACTGCAGCAGTGCGGACCACGCGCCCGCTCGGCCGTCTCCTTTTTCTCAAGCTCTGGCAGGGCCGGGTCATCACTCAGCCGAACTTCTTTCCATGCTAAGTCACCCCAGCGGGTCAGGCCGTTTTCGCATCTTTCTCTTCTAGAGCTGCTGGGAAGGGAAATCACAGGAACTTATCGGCCTGATTGGAAACCTGGTAGCCCTGGGCTAGTGTTTGCCTCATGGGGCCGCCTCTAAAACCCAGTGGGCCAGAGAACCACTCGGCAGCTGCAGCAATGGCAATGCCCTTCACCCAAGAGTTCCACAGTGATCGAATCCTGGGATGTAGGCCGGGCTTACCAACCCCACTTTACAGGTGGGGAAACTGAGGCACAAGGCGGGCGAGTGACTTGCCCTGGGTCACATCGATAAAAAGGGAAATAGACAAGCCCCAGTGTCGTGACCCCGATCCCATTTGTTCTAACCACTAGGTGACACTGCCTAACGCTTGAGCGGCAGTGTGAGTCAACGGTGTGGGCAGGAGCCTGAAAGACAGCAGATCTCAGGTCGGTCACGTCTAGATTCTCAGTCCATGGGGTAGCAGCCACTGGCCAAACCCAGGCAGCCAGCGGCTCTGGATGGGCCTTTGGGCTGGACTCTGTCCCTGCGTGGTGCCCATGTAACTCCAGCACGTCCCTTGGCAAAGTGCAGGACGCAGGCAGACGCTGGAGGCGCCACGCTCAGGGTGCGGGGCCCGGCTGGGACGGTGGCTGCAGAGTTCAGTGTCTTTCTCCTGGCTGAATCCTCCTCATAAACGATAAGCCAAACCTTGCTCGTGGCCCAGGCGCCGGGTTCTGGTGTGCTCGCCGCAGCCACGTGCTGCGTTGACACGGAGGGACCGCCACAGGCTGAGGGCTCCTCGTGAAAGGGCGTGCAGCACCGGGCATGTGTCGCTGGAATGACTAGAGCTTCGCCAGCCAGGCCTGAACGACGCAGCCAGCGCAGGCTGCCTGGATCATGTGGGGACCTGTGTTCAAATGCAACCAAGCTGCATTTCCAAGGCCAGGACAAAGGGGGCTTCTTAAAGAAAAGCTTCTCCGGACAAAGGCACCTGGCCTCCTGCCGAGAGCTCCCCGCCCAGCACAGGGGCGTTAGGACAGGGCTGTGCAAAAGCAGCAGGGAGGGCTGGGCTCAGAGGAGCAGGGGCCCCACTGGCAGAGGCGGCGACTTCCATGGGCCTGTGGTGCCTGGGCACCAGGAATATTCCTGGTCTGGGGCCTGGCTCCAGCACTGTTTGAGGCTGGGTCTTTCCCTCGGCCCCACCTTCCGCCCCCGGGTGCTCCCACCCACGTGTGCCCCTTTCCCACACACTCCCTCCTGCCCCCAAACTCCCACCCAGGGCCTGCACCCCCAGCCCAGAGCTTGCACCCCTCACCCGCTCCTGCACCCCCACTCCCTGCCCCAGCCCAGAGCCGGCACCCAACACCCAAACTCCATCCCAGAGCCTGCACCCCACACCCCCTCCCCCACCCAAACTCCCAGAGCCCAACCTCTCACCCCTTCTGCACCCAAACTCCCTCCAAGAGCCTGCACCCTGCACCCCTCCTGCACCCCAATCCCCTGCCCCAGCCCAGGGCCTGCACCCCAGACCTCCTTCCCCCACCCAAACACCCTCCCAGAGCCTTAAGCAGGTGGGGGTGGAGTTTGGGGGGAGTGGGCTCTGGGCATTCTGGGCACCACCAAAATTTCTACAAACCTGCAGCCCCTGCTCACTGGATCAGTCCGAAAGGGGCCTGTCAATGAAGACATTAACCCCTCGTGGTGGGAACACTTGCCTGGGTCCCCCGAGACAGGCTGGGCCTGCGCCGACACCCCCACTGCGTTCAGCTGGCAAGGCGGGTGCTCAGCACCTCTGGAAATCAGGGCTGCTTCCCAGAGAGCCTCAGCAGCCCAGAAGCTCTGGGCCCAGATACCTTGGTGATGGGCCCAGGAGAAGAACCTGAATAGACCAGAGCCACAGGCAAATTACTCCTCCTGTGGTCTCAGCACCAGCCAGGAAGGCACAAGAAGGCCAACGCCCCGTCCTCTGGCAGTGGCATCAGACGGGAAGGCAGCTGCTCAGACCCCCTGTGACGAACTGGGAATGTTCTTAATGTTTTCTCTGAATACTGTGTTGGTGCCTCAGTGTCCCCTGTGCAGTTCTTAAGTATCTAGGTGGTGGGGTAAGGGGGTGTGATTCCTGCAGAGCAAGGGGCCAGTGCACCTAAATGCCTGACACTCTGTCTCCTAGCAACTGATGGCCTAGGCCCCCCCTCTGCAAGGTGCCAACTGAAGGTTTTGAAGACAAAGAGGTCAGGTGACCTCCTGGCCCAGGAAAGGAGCTGAGCAGAGGAGGGGCTGGAGGGGGTTTCAGTCTGGAGCTGGCTGGGGACGAGGAGTGAGGGCAGACGTGGGGGTCTGGCTCACTGCCCCCCAGAATGGACCCGGCCGAGGGGTCCCATTCGCTGTACCTACAAGCTCTGTTTTAGACCCTGTTCCTGTCATCGAATAAACCTCTGTGTTACTGGCTGGCTGAGAGTCACGTCTGACTGCAAAGTGGGGGTGCAGGACCCGGTGGCTTCCCCAGGACCCTGCTGGGGTGGACTCGCTGTGGGAAGCGCACGGAGGGGCAGAGGATGCTGAATGCTCCAAGGAGAGACCCAGGAGGTGAAGCCGTGTGAGCTTCTTGCCCTGCAGACAGTCTGCTCCGAGGGAGAGGAGGCTCCCCAGAGTCCTGCCGGGCTTGGTGGGGAGCAGTTCCAGAGCATCGCCCGGGGACTCCGTGACACCCCCATTCCCCGAGCGCTTGCCTGGAGCATCTCAAAGGGCTGGCCCAGGCAGCACAGCCTGAGACGCAGGGATGAAGCTCGGGAGCAGAGCTGCTCTGCTGTGTCCTCGGCCCTGTATTACGAACAGAGACACCAAACTCTTCTCTAGCTCAGCCAGCAGGGAGCTGGGCCGCTGGAGCGGGCGGCAGGGGGGGTGACTGTGAAGGGTGGGCAGGAGCATAAGACGCCTGGATTGATTACGGCACTTCCTCGTTTGATGGCTTCCTGCTCTCTTCTGCCTCAGCCTGTCGTTGCTAAAATCCCAGGAGACTCGGCTGGCAAGGGAGCATCGCTGGTACACAGGGAACGAGCTCCAGTGGCAGGGAGTTGAATTCAGACTAGAGCTAACGTGCACATTTCTAGTGAGTGTAAGTCACCACCGGGCCAATTGCCCGAGGCAGGCCATGGCAGCTCTGTCACGGGGCAGCTTTAAATCAGCACCGGATCCACTCTAGCTCCACCGATTCCTGCAGGAATCGCCGGTTGAGGGTCCTTCTGCATGCAGGAGGCTGGGCTAGATGACCATGAGGGTCCCTTCGGATTTGACCATCCGCGGATCTATAGAACAGCCTGTGGGTTGGGTTCCTCTTTCAATATAAACATCTTTCTTTAAGGGCCTTCTCCCCTCTCCCTGCATTATTGGGAGGACTGGGACAGTCGATGGATTTCTTTCTTTTTGGCTTTGAAGGAGCGAAAAAGAGACGTGTTGATCTGTCCTTAACCTCCCTCCCTGTTTGCAGAGAGGCCCAGACTCCCGGCAGCCAGAGATCAGAACAATCACTGAATGCTGAACCCAGCGTTTATCCCAAGCAAATCCTCGCGGCGCTTTGCTGACCATGATTGGACGAGACAGTTGGGTTTTAAAACATGACACGACACAGAGGGAAGATGCTCGGGGGTGATGCCAGCGCGCGCGACCCAACACCGCTAGGGAACGATGCGCCGAGGCCAACGCTGCTCGGTTTCCATCTCTGAACCGGGCTTCAATTTAGAGGTGGAATCCGAGCCTAATTGAATTGCTTCTGGTTAACAGTCAGGGCCGGGACTTTGTGAAATATGCAGCTCCTCTGGGCCAAGGGACACTCGCTTGAGAGCTGTTGGCAAGCGCGCCGAGGTACATTCCGGCTCGCTTTCCTGCAGACATTGGTTTGGAGAGAGCACATCCGCCTGCAACCACTGTGCTTGCCTCAGCTCGGCTGGATCAGCTTCGGGCAGAACCACAGCGTGGCCTTTGAAAGGAAGGCAGACGTGCAGAGCCATCAACCGACTTGCCCACGGTCAGGGGCAGAGGGCTTGATCCTCAAAGGAAGTGCCTAACTCCCATGGACTTCAATGGGAGTTAGGCACCTAAATACCTTTGAGGATCAGGGCCTGAATTGGGACTAGGACCGCACAGCCTCAACTGCCAGTCCCTGTTCCTGTTTATTGGCCCTGGAAGCTTACGGGTTAATCGATTGGTCCCTTTGTGCTGTTTAATTTGCCATCAAACTACTGCCATCGTAGTCAGCCTTTGCCACGAATCGCTGCCAGAACTCTGCGAGGAAACAGTCTCTCTCCGGGAGGCTGCATATGGCTCTGTGCGGAGGAAACGCTTTCCCATGCACTGATCCCAGCTCTGCCCTTTGCCCCTCCAGTTTTATCTTGTTCCTGTCATTTGGGAGCTGTCCTTATGGGAACAGGCCCTCGGCTGGGTCCTCATGCGCAAAGCCTGGCTTGTTTCTTTAGGAGCATTCAGCTTCCGAGCCGGGCTGGAGCGATTCATAAGCAGAGGCTTTAACGCAATCCTTCCTAGGCAGTTTTGCAATCTCGGGAGGACGCTGCTGACTAAGCTGGGCTCGACCATGCAAATAAATCTTTCGCTCGCCTCTGTAAAATCCTGACTAACGGCCTAAGAACTGGCTCGGGCGGCTAGCAGTGCCAATTTGCTCCTGCGAGCACAGACATGTTCCCACACAGCAAGCAACCCACAGACACCTCTCTGCACGGCGCCGGACACGCAAGGTGCATGGCTCTGCAAAACCCGGCCCTGGTGGGCACACAACTGCACGGGGGGCCTCACCCGAGCCGTGCAGAGGGGTGGGCAATGGATTCTCCATGCCATACGGGCCTCTGTCCAGAACCCAAACTTTATTGGCCTTTTCTCATTTGGTCTGAAGAGCGACTCACCAGTGGGAGTCGCACCTCGGAGGTGTCTGACCACCCAGCTGGGCTGAATGAAGGCCTCGGAGCCCCCGATACACATGGCTAAGCCGGCAGCAACAACTGAACCTGGCACCGGCTGGCACGACGATTTGACCTGCTGGGGAGCTCAGCAGCTCGGGACAAGCAGCCCTTCTGCAGCCAGGAGGGAGCAGGTCCCACATCGGCAGTGGTGGGGTAATGCGCTCCGCAGGCGTGGTTTCCTGCGCACACTAACGCACTGGGCATGAACTGGGCAGCGTAGAGCCTGCTGACGCACTGTAATGTAGTGCAGTTTGAAACAGCGCTGCATTAAAGCGCACCAGGGAACCTTTAGCGCACACCAGCAGGGGCTCCACGGACCAATTAATGCGCAACCCCTCTGTGTGCTTTCGAAATCACACCCCACAAAGCGAATCACCCGTGTGGACAAGGCAGAGATTTTCTCCTAGTGGGCCGGGGGTGGGGTGATTTTTACTCATAGTTCTACCAGTACAACTCCTTGTGTGGATGCAGTTAAACCGGTATAAAAGTGCTTTATACCAGGGTAGCTAATACCCCTCCCCAGCTGGGACTAGCACCTTTCTATCAGC